>NC_141370.1:20315888-20795128 GCF_963921425.1 Dryas octopetala | reverse complement strand
GGCAGGGGGCGGGTCAGGCAGGGAGGGGGGTGGGCTGGGGAGGGGAGGGGTGGGGGCTGGCTAGGGAGGGCAGGGGCGGGTCGGGCAGGGAGGGGGGGCGGGCTGGGGAGGGGAGGGCCCCAAAAAAATTTTAAAATTTTTAAAGTTTTAATTTTTTTTATTCAAAAAATTTTACTTTTGTCAAAGTTTTAAAGTTGGGGTACTAAATTGAAAATCAGTGCATAATTGAGGTACTAAAATGAAGTTTACTAATTTTTTTATTCAAAAAATTTTAAAAATATTATTATATTTTAAATGTGAGGAAAAAGATGAAAATACTCCTGCCACATCAGCAGATAACGGTTTATTTGACAGAAAAACTAACGGAGGTACTATTTTGACACAAAATGAAAGTTGAGGTACTTTTTGTCAAATTTTTAAAGTTGAGGTACTAAATTGAAAATCAGTGCATAATTGAGATACTAAAATGAAATTTACTCAAAATTTAAACTTTAAAAAATTTAAAAAATTTTTGGAGCCCTCCCATCCCCAGCCCGCCCCCCTCCCTGCCCGACCCACCCCCTGCCCCCTCCCTAGCCAGCCCCTCTCCCTGCCCGACCCACCCCCTGCCCTCCCCCTCCCCAGCCAGCCCCCACCCCTCCCCTCCCCAGCCCGCGCCCCCCCTGCCTGACCCGCCCCCTGGCCCCTGCCCTCCCCCCCTCCCCAGCCAGCCCCCCTCCTCCCCAGCCCCAGCGCCATCGCACCCCCAACCCCCATCGCACCCTCTCCCCCCAGCCCCAGCCCCGTCGCACCCCCCAGCCCCAAACACCTGTCGCACACCCCTCCCGGACGGCGAAGGAGAAGGAGCTCTCCTCTGCCTCTACGTACACGGATCGAACCGATCGGCTCTGTTTGGAGCCCCGTCGAAGAGGGCAGGGGGCGGGTCGGGCAGGGAGAGGAGGGTGGGAGGGCAGAGGGCGGGCTGGGGAGGGAGGGGGGCTGGCTGGGGAGGGGGGGAGGGCAGGGGGGGCGAGGGCAGGGGAGGGGAGAGCTCCAAAAAAATTTTTTAAGAATTTTTTTTTATTCAAAAAATTTTAAAAATATTATTATATTTTAAATGTGAGGAAAAAGACAAAAATACCCCTGCCACGTCAGCATTAATGGTATATTTGACAGAAAAACTAACGGAGGTACTATTTTAACACAAAATGAAAGTTGAGGTACTTTTTGTCAAATTTTTAAAGTTGGGGTACTAAATTGAAAATCAATGTAAAATTGAGGTACTAAATTATAATTTGCTAAAAAAAAAATCATTTTAATCAAGTTGCCACTATGTCGCAACTCCAACTTCCATTTCAAATGATTCAAAAAACCGTTAAAAGCAACGATCTCATCTTCCTCTCAAAAAACTGCAAAACCCTAAACCAACTCAAGCAAATTCACGCCCACCTCCTCACAACCCACCTACACCAAAACCCGTATGCCATTGCACCGCTCCTCTTGGCCGCCGCAACCTCCGAAAATGCATCTTTCTTTTCCTACGCTTGCTCAATTTTCAAGCATCATCATCACCGCAACACCTTTATGTACAACACCATGATCAGAGGACATGTTCAATCACATACGCCAATACCCGCTATTTTGTGCTATTTAGACATGCTGAATTATAGGTTTGTTGCTAATAACTATACGTTGCCGCCATTGATCAAAGCGTGTACGATTCTAGTCCCGAATTCTCAGTTCACTGGTCGTTTAGTTCATTCCCATGTTGTTAAATTCGGGTATTGTGACGACCCTTTTGTTGTTAGTGCGCTAATTGAGTTTTACTCTGTAATTCATGACATGGAAACTGCAAAGTTGATGTTTGATAAAAGTCCGAATAGGGATGTGGTGGTGTGGACGGCAATGATTGACGGGTATGGGAAGATGGGTGATGTTGAGAATGCGAGAGATTTGTTTGATGAAATGCCTGAGAAGAATGCTATATCGTGGAGTGCAATGATGGCTGCATATTCTCGGGTGAACGACTTCAGAGAGGTACTTTCTTTGTTTAGGCAAATGCAAGAAGTAGGCGCAAAGCCTAATGAGTCGGTTCTTGTTAGTGTGCTCACTGCCTCTGCTCATCTTGGTGCGGTAACGCAAGGATTGTGGGTACATTCCTATGCTAAGCGGTACAATCTTGTGTCAAATACGATTTTGGCCACTGCATTGGTTGATATGTACTCAAAATGTGGCTATGTGGAAGCAGCTTTATGGGTCTTTGAGGGCATTCCTAATAAGGATGCCAGAGCGTGGAATGCTATGATTGCTGGGGTTGCAATGAATGGGGATGCAAAGAAATCACTTGAACTGTTCAATAAAATGGTTGTAGATAGGATTCAGCCCACAGAGGCCACATTTGTTGCTGTTCTCATGGCTTGTACGCATGCAAAAATGGTTGGCAAGGGCCTTGAATTGTTTGATCGAATGGATACCCTTTACGGAGTTAAACCTAGGCTTCAACACTATGCATGTGTTGTTGACCTTTTGGCTAGAGCAGGCATGGTGGAGGAAGCTGAGAAGTTTGTAGAGGACAAGATGGGAGGACTAGGAAGAGGGGATGCCAATGTGTGGGGAGCATTACTTAGTGCATGTAGAGTTCATGGGAATGTTGATGTTGGGGACAGAATTTGGAAAAAGCTCGCGGATATGCGGCTAGCTGATTGTGGTATTCACGTTCTTTCATATAATATGTACAAGGAAGCTGGCTGGGATTTGGAGGCTAAGAGAGTCAGAAATATGATCTCAAATGCGGGAATGAAGAAGAAACCTGGTTCTAGTGTGATAGAGGTAAATGGAGTGACCGAAGAGTTCCTTGTTGGTGATCTTTGTCATCCACAAGCAGAAGAAATATGCAATATGCTTGATTCCTTTTGTAAAATGGTGAATTTGGAGGAAATTTGATGTGGTATAAGATCTTGACAGTGAACTGATTTAGAAGGGGTTGCATAGAGTCGACTAACTACCTCTATTTGATGTATTTTTGCATCTTGTAATATCACCGTGCCACATTTGAATGGTTCGATTCTCAATTTTTTTTTGTATCTTTATATTATTTTCTCTTGATGAAAACATATGGAAACTTGGCATACTTTGTGCGCTGCTCAAGTAACAACACTTATCATTATGTAAACTAAGTAATACATTAAAGTACAATTTCAGCTTTTGAGCTAGAAGAATATCGTGTTGAATATTATCAGATAAGGTAATGCATATATGCTGGGTAGGTAGTAACTTCTCTTCACCACTAAGTTCCTATAGCCTGCTATCTGCCCCGTCAGCTATTATTAATATGAACTAAGATCAACAGTCTGCCATTGTTTAATAGGTATAAGAGATTATCATAGTTGCTTAAATGGACTCTCGGGTGTCAGGTGCATTGCTTTGTATGAAAATCCTCTGCAGATATCAAACCAGTGATAAGACGTTTTAGCCTTTCAGCACCTGGACCTGGCCGAAGAGTAGTGATGTTTTTAATGTAATCTGGAACGGTTACATTTGTGTTTCCTTGAGTACTAAGCCATCCACCAGGTACAAATCCGTTGGCATTGCAGCCTAAAAGCTCAGAGTCGATCCTGCCAAGAACTGACTCATTCCTGCCAAATTTCCTGGCGAAGGGCGCATTACTGTCCACCATGCGCTGGTAGTCATCATTGACGAGGAAATGTGGATGCTGTTTTGGGGGGTTGTCCCATGATATGAAGTGGAGATCATGGTTCACAGTAGTGTTTCGAAACTCCTCAGCATTGCAGATGACTGTGTGGAAATACCCTTCTGGTGAGGAAAGAAAGTTGGCATAATACATAAGGACTATCCTTGGGAGGTTGTCCCAACCCCATAAAATATATTCTATAAAAGGACGGGAGAGCATCATCCAAGCAGAACCTGAGGAAATTATTGAGCAGAATGCAGAATCAGGTATTAGTTAAATGTATAGAGGGACTTGTAATTTGAAGTTGAATAACTGAATTCAAATCCTAGCTATAATAATGACAGATGACAAGAAAATTAAGGTACAGTGCAGATTCAGTAGATAAATTGTTCAAGCCCATGCTAAGTGGCAACAAATTTTTAAATCACCTGATATATCTACAAGCAATACATAAACTGAAAAGAAAAAAGGAAAAGAAAAAAAATTATACCCTCACATGAAAATATTGGTAGATCCATGGTTATACTTATTCAGGATATTTTGATTAATATTCTTAAACTTCAAGAAGGCAGTCATTATGTACTTACATTACAGAACAGTATAAGCAGTGCACTTTTTACTTTGAAAGCCATATATAAGATGTAGCATGTTCCCATACACCAACCAGATGTGTGCTCAAAAATAGTTCAAACTTCTCTGAGATGCAGATAATTGTTTCAATAGTTACAATATGTATAACACTATCTTGTACTGGCCTTAAATCATACTTTAGAGTCTAATCCAATCCTTAGCTATAACATTGTGTTAACTAGTTATTCACCATTTTTTTTTTTTTGTAGAAGACTACTTTGACGTTCTATCCTGTAAATGATCAATAATCATTAAGTAGGTGGTAGTAAACAACAGGCAGATGGATTGAATCAGAATGAGAAGCACCAGCAGCAGAGATTTTCACCTGTAAAAAGCCTATAAGCAGTTGGCACGCTCCTTTTCTGTGACACCCAGAATACATCTGATTTTTGCAGGCTATACAGACCTGGATCAATTATAACAGGTTTTGCTCTCTGGTACCTGTGGGTTCATGGAAGTTCAACCTTTTAGGAGCAGCTATATTTAACTTAGCAGACTTTGTGTGCCCTAATTTTGAACTTAATCAAAACCAAAAATTAGTAAAGAAGGAGGCAAGATGAGTCACATACTCCTTCCAGCCAATGTCACTTGTATGCTCAATAAAATTAAGATTTCTTGGGATGGATGAGAAGACATGAAGCAGATCTGTGGCACAGGAAAGACAGACACATAAGTAAGGCATTAGGGTATGACCATGCAGCTTATTCACTTACTTAGTACTGTTTATTGCACCAAATATATAAACAGAATTAATGAAAAAAAACAGGATGGACAATCAAATGAAATCAGCATAGTAAGTTTGCATGATGCCAGAGGTCACAAATAAAACTTGAAAGAGTAACCCCTCCCCTTCATCTTCTTTGTAAAATAGTTGAAGGAGAATGCACTTGCACCCGCACAGCAACAATTGCAATATCTGAATGCTTCAGTACAATTGGAATGGAGCAAAAGCAGCAATAATTAAGTATGCAAACTGCTTTTATAGTTACCAAAACAAGCTGGGAAACCAAGAAATCCAATGCATAAATGCAGATAAGCAAAACTAGTAACAACTTAGCTAAAAACAATAGCTTGTGAAATGGAAATAGCTGAGGCTTTACACCCATAACTTGCATTCTAAAAGAAAATAGCCAATGCACCAATGCAATCCATAATAAGCAAAATCCAGTTCCCGCTCCCATTAAAGAAAAGGAACACAATAATAAATTAAAAAACTGTAAATTACCCATTATACGCATTAAGCATGTCAAGGAACCAATTCCCAACTAATTTAATAATATACCCAAATCAGACAATAACTTGTTCAAAGAATCAGAGAGGTCAAAAGGACATCTTGCTTTTAAAAGGCCTTGTAATTACCATCTTGGGTCACTAAAGGATAATCAGACGCACTCAAATTGATAAACCAATCCCAATCTCCACCTTCCTTCAACAAAATGGCCGCAGCGTGAAGCGTATTGGTAACCATAGTGGGGCCTCTGTAAGTCACCAAATTGGCCCTCACAACCACTCTAACATTACCCAACTTGGTAAACAGCGGCTCATTCCTCACAAACTTGGCCAAGTCCAATCTCTCCTCAGCAGAGGCCTCAAGGTCCAAATGCACAGCATACTGATTCCTAGGATGGTACAGAGCCTTCAAGGTCCTCTTCAAGCTCTCACCGTCCCCCACTGAGCCAGAGATCAAGTAGGCCAATCTGGGTACTGGGTCCTTGGAAGTAGCTGAAACCTTTAACTTCGACTCAACGAAATGTGGGAGCTCGTTTTTCACATGGGTCTTGTACAATCTTGAAGAATATGAGCTAGAAGAAGTGAAAACAGTGATGAATACAAGCAAAGTAGACAGCAACAAAGAAAGCACCAACGGTAAAAACCACTTCTTCTTCTTCTGTGGCTTGTTGGTCTCCATGCCGACAAGCCCAACAGCAAAAACACGAACAAAAACCAAAGCTAGCAAGAAGAAGAAAAATGAGAGCTTTTCTTCTTCTTTGTAAAATTAAATTATTTGGGTATGGAAGGAAGGGAGAGAGTGAGTTTGGGTTTTGGGTTGGGCGGCGCAGGATATGGGAAAGTGCGCCGGGGGATCTGTGCTGGGAGCCTGGGATGGTGTTGGTTGCTAACTTGCTCACCTAGTCACCTGGTTGGTGGGGTTCACGGAATGAATGAATCAATTTGGTCCATAATTAATGTTTTTGGTTAGTGGGTGACGCTGTGGAATGGGATTATAATTTAAGAGAATGTGATTTATTTTGACTGTGAAAGAGAGAGAGAAAAAGTGAGAGGGACTGTTGTCACTGTGTGTGGTATTAGAGAAGCTTTTAGTGACTTTTGCAGTGTGGTGAGTCCATTAGAACCATTGCTATTGTCTATTGAAGAAGAATCAACACGCGGTTGTCATTCTATGGCCAGACAGCTAATTAGCTGGAAAAAAAGAATTCCTTGTGTCCTATTTAGGTGCTTTGTTCATTCTTTTTTCCTTTTTTTTTTTTTTTTTTTTTTTTCTTTTGGGTCACAAGGATTGGAAATCATCATATATAGACATTGACATTGAACATTCACTTTATTTTAATTATAATTGTCCATGGCTTTTATAGACATTTCCCCATTTCTTTTTAACAAATTTGAGTGTCATCAGTATAATTATCTTCAGCTATTTTCCCTAGGTTATTGGAGACTGCTTATAAGTTATACCCATATTTTGGCAAGTGGACTATTTAATTTCAAGCCCTTTCCTCTGTCTCTTGGACTATAAAGAGATCTTGGGCCTCTTTCCCAGGACCAAGAATGTCAATTTCAGAGCCCATTATGAAAATAGAGCTTTCTATGATGATGTCAATTTCAGACATAAGAGCACAAAAAATGGCAATGGGGCCATGTGGAGACTGGGGAGTGAAGGGTGGTGAGTGCCATTGTGATGGAGAAAATGGCTCAATGCTGAACCTTCAAGTCAGCATTACAACCCTTCAACACACGCAAAGAGAACCCTTCAAGGCTTCAAGTCACCTTCCGAGTCTTTGCCATTGATTGTGAGCCAATTCAGTCTTTTTATTTTTTCTTCAAGTTCCAAGTTAATTCCAATCTCAAAGCCTTAACATATTAGTCAACACCCTCTTGGCCAAAGTCCTAATCTGTCTCAAATTGGGGCCTAGTTTTTAGAAGGATTCAATGGTAGATTTTTCAACCTGCATTGCGTTGAAGGTGTCCACATTAGAAAATTTTGAGTAAATATAGGACTCAGATTGAACTAATATTTAGCAGAATGTAACACAATTATGAAGGTTCTTGGTTATATTAGGAAATATCTTAATGAGATTCCCTTACACGGATAAATTAATTTTTCTTTAAAGACAAAAAAAAATCAGATATTAACAGTTAGAATATTGTAGAAACAATAAATTCTTTTTTAGAAACTCATATACCTTGGTACATAAATCCCTCCAAATTAAAACCCTATACTGCAGTTATTTTCTTTAAATTATATCATAGATTAGTTTGAGGGTGTTTTTTAACACTAACATCACATTTTTGCAAATAAAGAGTAGGAAAATTTTCATAAAATTTACACCACTGGGTTATTTTGGTAGGTAACAAACGCATTACTTTATTTATATTTGATTCCTACCAGAAAAGTAAAGTAAGAGTGTAACTGTGTAAGACAGATGGTTAAAATGGAAGTAAATCACACTATTTAATGCCCCAATCAACCAAAATCCATTTTGTGAATCCCTAATTAATTTTAAACCACCAATAATATGAAGCAAATCACATTATTTACTATTTAGTCAACAAACTCTTACTAAAATCCAAGAAAGCCCATTACAAAGCCCAACTCCTACTCAAACTGTAACTCTTGTCTCCTTCCCCCTTGACACTTTCTCATTGACTTGGATTCATCTCCTTCTCCTTCCCTTATTTAAATCCCAGTGCGAGTTTTAGGGTTAGGGTTTCAGATCCAATCAAACCCACAAAATTCAATTCACTGGGCAAGGCAAGCAAAGATGGGGCTTTCAGAAGGCGTGGTGAAGAAGGTCCTCCTCTCATACACATACGTCGCCGTATGGATCTTCCTCAGCTTCACTGTCATTGTATACAACAAGTACATCCTCGACCGCAAGATGTACAACTGGCCGTACCCGATTTCGCTCACAATGATCCACATGGCCTTCTGCTCCTCCCTCGCTTACCTCCTCGTCCGCGTCTTCAAGATCGTCGAGCCCGTCTCCATGTCACGTGACCTCTACCTCAAGTCCGTGGTACCCATCGGAGCTCTCTACGCGCTCTCCCTCTGGTTCTCGAACTCTGCCTACATCTTTCTCTCCGTCTCCTTCATCCAAATGCTCAAAGCCCTCATGCCCGTCGCGGTTTATTCAATTGGGGTTTTGTTGAAAAAAGACCCCTTCAAAAGCGACACCATGTTGAACATGGTTTCGATCTCTGTTGGCGTTGCCATCGCCGCTTATGGAGAAGCCAAGTTCAATTCTTGGGGGGTGACTTTGCAGCTGTTGGCTGTTGCTTTTGAGGCCACGAGGTTGGTCCTTATTCAGATTCTGCTTAATGCTAAGGGTATTAGTTTGAACCCCATTACTTCACTTTACTATGTTGCGCCCTGTTGTTTTGTGTTCTTGTGTATCCCCTGGGTCATTGTTGAGTTTCCGGTGTTGAAGGAGACCTCCAGTTTTCATTTCGATTTCGTGATTTTCGGGACCAATTCGGTGTGTGCTTTTGCTTTGAATCTCGCCGTGTTTCTGTTGGTGGGAAAGACCTCTGCTTTGACTATGAATGTTGCTGGGGTTGTCAAGGATTGGCTTTTGATTGCCTTTTCGTGGTCGGTGATTAAGGATACGGTGACACCCATTAATTTGATTGGATATCTGGTTGCGTTCGCCGGGGTTGCCTATTACAACCACGCCAAATTGCAGGCGCTGAAGGCCGCCGAGGCGCAGAAGAAGGCTCAGCAGGACAATGTGGAGGCTGGGAGGTTGTTAGAGGTGAAAGATGGGGAAGGAAATGGAAGGAAGAGTGAACCAGAGGATTGATTTTCTAATGGGTAACTCCAAGATTGTATGTGGAAAAGAAGGAAATGAGGAATTATATGTAAGAGGATTGGGAAAGAGCAATGGGAAACCTGGTACCAATTTGGTTGTTGCTTGTTTAGACTTAGCAGCTATTGTTCTGGGTATGTGGTGTTAGATAGTTATGTGTTACTTGCTCTTCGTTTTTAGTCATTTTTGCTTTATATTCAACAGTTCAATTTAGCTGTGTTCAACCCAATTTACTGGGGTGATTTATCTTTGTGATTAGGAAACCATAAATGTTTCGCGACTCTTGATTACTTAATGTAGAGAGTTTGAACTCTTTAAGTATCAGTCATTATGCGTACGCTCATACTGAATTATATACTCTTTATGTAGAATGCTTCTACTATTTACCTGCTGTTAGTGCCCTTTTTCTATACCAAATTTCACTATAAGTTTTAAATCATTTGTATTACGAGTATATATTAAACTGGAAAGTAGTCAAGTAAAACATCTAACCTAGTAGGAAAGCATAACTGGAAACCAGAAGACAAGTAATAGCACAATTGCGCATAACCGGATATGCCACCTTTGATACTATCTAGATGCCACCTTCAGCAACCAATTTTTGTTCATAATCTTATTTTGGTTTTAAAGTCAATATACTGCTTCAAATGCACATTTATATTAGTTAGTTTAGAAAGAAGTCCTGCTGTATATTTCTTCTGCCATGCATGATGCATGTATTGGCAATACAGTTAAATGGTTGTCGAATTTTGGTTGAGTTGAATACCAATTTCATAGCTGATGTTCCAGCATTTCTTTTATCTTCTATTTTGCTGGGTCTTTGTATAAATTCTCACGTTGTTGGAACCTGGTGGGGGTTATCTTTCAGGACATTCTTTGTTACATAGTGTGCCTGTATTATCTAATAAATGTAAAAGATGGTTCACATGTTACCCCTGGAACTTTGGTGTGAATTCTGAACACTCTTCTATAAGTTAAAGCGAGAGAGGTGTGATTTGGCCAACAGTTTTCATGCAAGTTAGATAGGGAATTTAACTGATGAATGTAGTGCCAGTACACCAGATTTAGAACTACTTTGGATTGTTAACCGATGCATCATGCTAAGGCCATTTAGCATAGTAATTTTTCGGCGTGACCGCCACACCTAAGAACACGTTGCAGTGTAATGGTCTCACAAATTTTTCCAACCCGGGTGTACTGGGGAGAGCTTTTGTCCTCGGCAACTAAGTCAGCCTCAATTCACTTTACCATATGTATTTTGATATTGGGATTGTCGGTCAGCACTCGGTCTTTTTGCGTATTCCTTTTCCAAATTACTGCAGAACTGGCAAAGTTTTCCCCTTTTTGAACTTAGATGAATGATGATGAATCCCGGGTGTTGAAGGTTCATGATGACTCCCTCAAATCACGGAGAAACTAAATGGCAATGATGGTGGGTCATGTTTTTGACGCAGGAGTTGGCAAATAATAGGAAATTAACAGGGAGTTTCTTGACTTTTGTTCCTCTCAAGTAATTGTTCATCTAGCGAGCTTTATGGGTCTCAATCACAATGTTTGGTAATTGGGCCTAGTGGTGAAAGAGATGATTGGGCCAGCAGGCCCACCATCCATATGAGAAGCAGAAAGAGATGAGAGATGATTCATGTCCATCATAAGAACTCTGTTTTGGAGTCCACGATTGGGCTTTAAATTGATATGGCATACTTGGTGATGGGTCATCTGTCGTAAAGTAAGGGAAAGCAAAATAAAGAAGATGCTTATATCACATAAATTCGAAAAAAATGGCAAGCTTAAGGAAGCATTGAGTTGAACACTTGAACTTGATTCCTATATATTACAATAAAATCTCGAATTGGCCTAGGTTTAAAAAATTTGTTCAACATTATGGAATATTAACAAGAGCACCAAACCACCATTTTTTGTTTGTTTTTTTAAACCACCAATTGAAATGACAAAGGTACAAGGGGATGAAATCGGAATATTCTTTGTGACTCAACATAGGCTTAATATTCAACATCCAAGCAATTCTCAAAAACCATTCAAACTGAGACTAAAAAAGCAACTGACGAAAGTTAAAAGGACTCTAGTAAGCAGGATTTCTTCCAAGACGGTAAGGTTCCAATTCCAAACAAAAGGTTCAGAATCAATAGGCATGTGTTAAGCGACGTCACCAAGTTTTTGATGCATGGTTGTGAGTAATCCTGTTTGACTAGCAATTCCACAGTTTCTTTCTATTGTTCGATAAGACAAATTTAAAACAAAGAGGTATTTTAGCAATAATAAATTAATATATTATGTTGTTAGACTAACAATATTAATTAGTATGTCAACTAATATGACAAAAGTCAATTCTTGAAAAAGATGGTCCAATTCCCATAGTCAAACACTGTTCAATGTGTATAGTCTAATTCTACAAAGAGAAAAAGGAACCACATCCTTTGTAATTAAATTGCAAAAATGCCATTCAAAAATAAACACTAGACAATCAAAAGGACCATGGACATAATCCAAGTTTTTACATTTGTTTAAACTTTATAAGATTGAAGCAACCCTCATCTTGACTTCATAATAATATATTTTAGAGTAAGCTGCTCGAACTCGCAGTTCATACAAACAAAATACTTAATACGAGCTAGTAAAACTTAAAAAAACTCCATCTGTCCAAGCTTCTCAATGCATCCTGCAATCAAAATGATCAAATACTCAGAATTCAGGGACAAATCCAAACAAGAGGGAAACAAAACATAAACTGTAGATAAAAACTAGAAGGAAGATTACCCTGATCTGTTGTATTTGTAATTTTAATTGACTTCCCTCATTTGTTGTCACAGAACAGGCAATGATAGCTCTTTTGAG
This sequence comes from Dryas octopetala, assembly GCF_963921425.1. Classification (NCBI taxonomy): domain Eukaryota; kingdom Viridiplantae; phylum Streptophyta; class Magnoliopsida; order Rosales; family Rosaceae; genus Dryas; species Dryas octopetala. Next base: position 20,782,930 of record NC_141370.1, on the reverse strand, counting down.
ACCGCATGCTCGGCCAAGTGCTTCCTTTGATAGGACAAATACATATGGAACATTCTGCCAAATTCAAATAGAATAGTTAAGGAGTCACTAAAAGAATCACCAAAATAAAAGGATTTTAAAGTTCAGAAAACTCTATAATCAGAAAATAAACAAATAATAAGTAAATTTTAGCACATATCCATTACATGAAAAAGAACTACTGTAAAGGCATGGTTTTCATGTTCATAACCGATAAGATCTGCTTATTGGAAAGCTTCAAGCAAATATCAGTAGATATTCTGCCTCAGGAATAGAATGTCATTGGGAAATAACATACATCACATGACCACATAAAGTTTCAGTGGACCAGAAAATATTTAGCTGACACCAAATGAAAAGGTTACAATCTATGGTAATTATAGCACGTGTCAGACATCCATAGTTGGTTACATATTTGCTTCCATATGATAGACAGGAAAGATATGCCAAACGACCATCCATGCAATAAAAACACACGGTCCCTGTCTCCATGCATGAGAAATTTCAGTAAAAACAAATTTGCTTCCATAGACAGTTCCTCATCATGACTGAGAAATGGCAATCCTTAATTTACAAATCTGTTTGGCCCAACAAGAAGACAGTACTACTGAGGGGAAAGAGGAAATATGGAAAGTGAAATCTAGAATTTGAAATAGACCCATAAATCAGGTGCATCCATGTCTGGCCATAGACCACAGTCATACCCACCAGGGTAAGTAACGGATGGGTCTGGTCTGAGTTCAAATAGAACACAAACCGAATTCGATCAAACACAACAAAAGGGTATCAAGTCTCTCATTTAATTTTTGCATATTGAACATAAAAACTTCTTCAATTATAGTATATAACTCTAACAGACGAAAAAGATGAATAACATATATGCCAATGAACAAGAGTAAAAAGAAACATTTATTCCAGAAACAGTAAGAAAATAAACATGGAATTTGCGTATGTTTTTGTATAAAGCAAAAGCAGCTAGTCATCTGACTAACCCATCATCCAAGAAAAACCCATGTCATATATCAAATAATATACGGTTAAAAAAAAAAGTAAATTTTAATGCAATAGAAATATTAATTAATGAAGAGTACCTTGTCTTCAGCCAACTGGGGAAGATGAAGAAAGACCTCATGCGGCTCAGTGTCTGCAGCCAGCACTACAAACTCAGAAATACCCCTGTTGAGGGTCTTCATTGCTGAAAAATCCCATAAAACAAATTTCCAAAAATTTATATAAGCATATTGGTTAAAAAAAAGAAGAGAAACAACGGATAAAAACAGAAGCATGCAAATGTTGTTAAAATATAAGCATTACACACCTTTATTAGCACCCTTTTTAAGCTGCTTGTAGTTAGCTGCTTGTTGAACAAGGTCAAGTATTGTGATTGTGAGCTGAGCATTGGCCAAAGGGTACACCTTTCGGTTCACCAACTCTCCAGTCTTTTTTTTTTTTTTTTGGTCCAATGGCCTCTCCTTTCTTACTGCCTCCCCTGACTCCCCTGACTCTCCAGACTTTCTCTTTAGTGTTTTTTCCAAATGCCTTTCCAGCCTCTCCATATAGTTCACTGCCTCCCCTGTCTCTTGATTCATGGTGTGACTTATGTCTTCAATCTCAAAAACTACAGCTGTATTAGGTGGTATATTCCAATTAGGATATCCACGATCACGAAATCCAAAATCGGGTGTGCACTGCATCAATAATGTTACTTACAAAATGTATCCCAAATGAAAAGAAGTAAGGCATAGGAGATATTCCTAGCTTCATGTTAGGGCAGAAAACTAAAAGTAGCAAGCAATTACCAGCACACGAACAACTGCACCACCCTTCATTCCGAGAAGACCTTCCTGCCACCCTACAAATGGGTCCCCAAAAAATAATACAAATATATAAAAAATTATAAAACTTGAAAAGGTATACAACAATATATATATATGTGAGACAAAAAATAGATTCACCTCTTACAAAATGGCTCTCGTCAAGTGTGAAGGTAAAACACTTCTGTCCAGGGTCCCTCGAACTACAATTTTAAGAAGATACACTATCAAAATTTCAAAAAACAGTAACCCATTTCCTTAAAAAAAAAAAAAAAAAAAAGCATAAGCAAAATGGTAACCTGTAATACTTGGGACTCAGATTTCTTCCTGTGACACAGAGAGTGTACATCATCGATCAGTCCACATAAATAATCAAGAGGCAGAAGTCTTAACAGAGAGATTGAACAACTAACCATAAACCGTAAAGTGAACTGTGACCTTCTGGTCGCGAACCAATTTGGGACCTTCTCCTTGCTTCACAACTGTCCTCGTGACACCCATTTTCTCGATTCCGCTGTTAGCCTGTTGAATCTTCAAAACAGCCCTAATTTCAAGAAAATCCACACAGAGAGACGTGAGAAAGAGATGTGAGAGACACCACCAACAAGCTGCTTATCGTCGAAACCAAGGCACTACCAAGCTGCTTCACGTCCAGGTTGAGGCTAAGGCTGGAGAAACCCCCGACCTGCAAGATGGGATTTATATAGACTGCGGCTATTTAGCCCCAATAATTTAATACACATATAATTTTTTATTTTATTATGTTCAATAAAGACATATTAGTTAAAGTTAAATATATCGTTGCTTCAATTACTTTCACGTTTTTTTCAAATTAGTCCACAATTTTTTTTTTTCACCAGGTTGGTCCACTTTTTTTATTTTTTTATTTAACGTTTACCTACTTGTCTTCTTTTTATAAAATCTATTTTTGTCTTCTTTTTATAAAATCTATTGCTTATGGTAAAATATATTTTTGTTAAAATCTATTGTGTCCTTGCTTAGTAGTGCCTTGAGACACATTGTGCCTTAGCAGTGCCTTGAGACAAAAATAGATTTTATGAATTAATTTTCAAATTTTATAAAAATAGGAAAATAAAAAAATCAGAAAATATAAGAAAATATATAACACGTGGCGTACATCCAGCACATCACGTCAACATTAACGGCCAGGTCAGTATTTTTAACATAGTTGTTAATGGAACAAGGTAAAATAGGACACGAATGTAAGTTACAAGTGATAATTTGTGACAAAAAAAACTTTCAGGTGATAATGTAAGAATGAATTACAATTTTGGATAATAAATTAATAATTAAGCCTTGTTTTTATTAGTTTGTTTTCTTCAACGCATATTTTTTATATTTTCCCTGGGCATCTGATTGTTGTCCTGATGTATTATTTGATTTGTAGGAGGTATATTGTGATGGGGGAATTGTGTCAGGTTGTTGGTAATAGATATCAGGTAATAACTATATTACTTCCACTTGTGTGGAACATGTGCTGAATGTCTACCTAAGCCATTTTCAGGATAGGGATGGATGAAATTAAACTGCTGAATGTTTTTTGTTGGCTAGCTCTTTGGTACCTGATACCAGGGGATCTTTGAAGAGAATTACATATAGTGCAAAATCTGGACCAGTACAGGCAGTGGTGGATCTAGAAATCCACTGGTATGGGGGCAAGAAAAACCCAACAGGGGCGAAAGCGAGACTTGCGACTTGCGAGCAGAGGCAGCAACCAGTAGGGGGCGATGGGTGACGGCGAGGGAGCAGGGGGCGACGGCGACAGCGAGAGAGCAGGAGGCGACGGCGACGACGACAGCCTCTAGTTCTTTCCCCTGTTTTGGTTTTTGCCCCTGCTCTGCAATCTTGCCCCTGCCAGCCATGGCTGCAACTAAGACCCAAGCTTCATTCATGGGGTCAAGATTTTTCATCAAGCCCAGCATTTTTGAGTTCATGGGGTCAAGTGACCCCATTGTAGATCCGTCACTGAGTACAGGACATATCTTTGTTGTGTGGAAAGCAAATTCAAAGTTTAGAACGACTTGAGTCACTAAGTAAGGTATGCTTCTTACCCACTTGCCTTGCTATATATATACTACACTTGGTAGCCTCTGGTCATTCTCTGTCACTAAAGTGTCTAAAATTTTCTTTTATGTTGCCTTACAGCAAGGGAATGACGATACAAAGGTTGGGTGCAGGACAATGTCCTAAGCGGCTATAACATTTTGACTCCATAAATTTCACATTAATTGTGTTGTTATAGTTGTATATTAATATTAGGATTGTGTCAGGGGTATATGTGATCATGATGCAATCTGTAAAATGACCGACTTGTTACACGCGTGTGAAGCATTACAATTTTTTGTTAGTCAAATCTTTCATATACTGTATGGGTACTTTAATTAGATTAAAATTATCAATATTACATCCAAAATATTGAGTTGGAATCTTTCTCACCCATATCGTTTGAATAAAGGAAAACGTTTGTTAGTTTGGAATTGTTTGTATCAAGATTAACTGACGAATTCATTCACTCTCACAAACCCCAACTCAGAAATATATTGTTTGTTTGTTCAATAAGATTTGCTCTCCGAAATTCTGCTCATCTTGCTCCTTTGTTGTTATATTGGGTCAAACTGCGAGCGGCGAGGGGCTAGGCAGAGGGGGGGCAGTGGTTGGCTGGGGAGGGAGAAAAAGAGAGAGAGAGAGAGAGAGATCAGATTGGTAAGAGGACAAAAAAAAACTACAATAACAAAAATTGGGTTTTATAAAAAGGGCATTATGGATATTTTACATGAAAATGGTTAGAAAAGTAAGTTTTATAGAGGATGGGTCAAAAAAGAGATGTATATTTAATTATATTACCCAAGATGAAAGGGTGCGGCACTTTTTCATCTCTTCTGTTTGATCGCTTTCACATTTAGAGGCATAAACGCCGATACTCCTCCATGGAGTTTGGGTCTTTTGGTGTTTTGTTTTGATTTATTCGCAAAAATATTATTTGAAAATAATTTTTATTTTCATTTTATTTTTTTAAAATTTAATATTTTTATTTTATCCTTTAAACTTTAAAAATTCTTTTAATAATTCATATTTCATTATATCCATTAATGACTCCGTAAAAAAAGTTCATATATCGCTCATCTACATAAGCGACTCGTTGAATTTTTTAACAAAGTCATTGATAAACTTGACGAAATATGATATTTGTAAAATTCAGAAAGTAAAGTAAAAAATTTAAATTTAAATGGACAAAGTGAAAATAAAAATTCTTTCAAAACATTTTCATGAATAAACCTTTTATTTTTAAACGAACAGTTGTCAAAGCCACATAAGATATTGAATACAAGCAGATTCTCAAACATATCAGGACTCTAAGTAATTCCCGTTTCGGATCGAGCTCCTCCTTTAAGAAGGTAGTTCTCGAGGGGTCCTAGGGTTTGGTTATAAAGAGTCTTTAATCTCTATAAAGCTCACCTTGCAGGTCTGCCGCCTCCACGTTCTAATATGGCTGCTGCTCTTACTTCCAAATGGGCTGCCCCCCAAGCGCCCATGCTCATGATCCCTGCAAACATAGAAGAACGATTCTTCAGCATTTTTGAAGGAAAATTCTTGTATGACATTCATATTCAGTTACCAGAGGTTGGCCATAGTAAAAATGGGATAATTGAGACCTTTAGCTACTATGTTGGTTGTGGTCATGGTTGGTTAGCCAAGATAGTAGAAGATGTTTCAGAGTTTCAAGAATCACCTGTTGTACAACTCTTCAACCCTTTCAGGAAAGATCAAGTGCCCATTTTGCTCCCTCCTGTGAATGACTTCTCTGCATCCGGTAACTTCAAGGTTATCACGTCCCCTGATCTCACTTTGAATCCACATAATTGTGTGGTCATAGTATTGGACATTAATGAACCCAGTATATCATTCATTAAAGGAGGACAAAAGATTTGGACTGTCATCAATGGAGTGAAAAAATGTCAGTTTTCTGATGCTATTTTTTATAAAGGCCAAGTCTATGCAGTTGAAAATCGGTCGGGAATGATTGTGTCATTTGATATAGAAAGCAGCAGCAACACTGTACGGCGACACAAAGCAATACCGCCTACAAATGATATGTTCCGAAGTTCTGCTGCGGCTTATCTTGTGGAATCAACCAATGGAGAGCTATTGCATGTTCGAAGATATTTAATTATTAAACCAAAGCCGGAGTTTTGGGAGGTGACTGAGAGCTTCTTCATGGTTTACAAATTGGTTTTTGATGACAGAGACGATGGATCCATTGTGCAGCAGATTGAGGTAAAAAATATTGGCGATGAGGCTCTTTTCGTGGGTGATCACAGTCCATCCATATCTGTTATGGCTTCAAGGTATCCTGGGTGCAAGCCAAATTCCATATACTACGTTGATGACACCTTTCTTGTATTACAACAGATGCGAAAGGGGTTTGGTAAAGTACCCTTTGAATATCATTTTGCCGGAGTTTTCAATTTAGAGGACGGAACCAGTTCACAACTTTATACTCAGAAATATTATTTGCCCGAGTCGTCATCATCATTTGCACTTTGGGTTACGCTACCTGATTAATGGGATCTTCAATCTTCTTGCTGGCTAGCTTCCAGTTCATGATCTATCTCAATTACAAGGAAGGTTGTTTAACTCTATTAATTTTTATGTCGAACCAACTTAGGTTAGAGCTAGGCCATGGCCATTAACTCTCTTTCTATATATTTAATTTATGTCTTTTTTGAAGTACTACTTCTCACGCCCACCTTTTATTTATCTCTGCCCATTCCATCCAGTCTAATTATAACTTGGGAAGTGAGAGCGTGTGTATTGTTGCTACATATAATACTATATCAATAATATTAATAGGACGGTGATTTTGTATAACATATCTCTGAATGAATGGGTGTAAAGGCTTATCGAGCCAATGTTTGAGCACCAAGGTGCATAACAGGATACTGTTTTTCTATTTTTATGGAACTGAATATATGGGAACATCAAGACATTCCAATAACTAAATCACTTTATCAATCCAAATAATCAAAGTCACCAGAAAATGCTAAGTTTGTCTTCACACATAATGGGGGAAGATCAGCAGAGGGAAGAAGTTAATTCTAAGAATGAAACTTGATGGTCTGCATTCAATGAGGAAGAGAAGATAAGTTAAAAAATTTAAAAACAAAATCAAGATAATTAAAACTCAAAAATATAAATCAAATTTGATATATACTATGATTTAAGCAAAGAGTAAAGATAGGAAGATGGGGTGGGGATGATTGCAGATAGAAGGGCAAATTTATAGAGCGACCACCCAGCTCCACTGGAGAGAGGGAATAGGCTCCTCTGCTTTGTCTATTAATGTTGCCTGGGGTTGTCAAGGATTGGCTTTTGATTGCCTTTTCGTGGTCGGTGATTAAGTTTACGGTGACACCCAATTGTATTATTTCTTGTTTAGACTTAGTAGCTATTGTTTTGGGTATGTGGTGTTAGATAGTTTTATCTTTATGTTCTACTTTACTCTTCGTTTTTAGTCATTTTTGTTTTATATTTAATAGTTCAATTTAGATGTGTTCAACCCTATTTACTGATGTAATTTATCTTTGTGAGTAGGAAATGATGAATGTTTCGAGACTTTTAATTACTTTAGGAATAGAGTTTGAACTCATTGAGTATCTGTAATTTTGTCTATGCTTTTTCTTATTGAAGTATATACTCTGTATGTGCTACATGCGGTAGGTTCTTGTATTTTGCTTCTACTATTTGCATGTTGTTACTGCCCTTTTTTCCCCCCCCCAGATTTCACTATATGCTTTAAATCATTTGTATACGAGTATATATTGAACTGGAAATTAGTCAAGTAAAATTCAAGTAACTGGGAAAGCATAACTGGGAACCAGAAGATTAAGTAATAGCACACAATTGCGCACCACCCGATATGCCACCTTTTTTTTTTTTTTTTTTTTTTGTGGTAGGAACCCGATATGCCACCTTTGATACTACGTAGATGTAACAAGTTGTGCTTTTTGGATTTCCCACCCCCCTCCAGCATCCAATTTTCCTTCATAATCTTTTTTTGGTTTTAAAGTGAATATACTGCTTAAAATGCACATTTATACTCCTTGACTTTACTAGGGCAGTTTCTTGACTTTCTTCCTCTCAAGTAATTGTTCATCTAGCAGTTTTATGGGTCTCAATTTGTATGGTAGACTGGACCCAGTGGTGAAAGGGGCGATTGATTGGACCACCACCCATATGGTTTAAAGCCTTTTTTGAAAAGGAAATCGTGAGAGAGAAAAATCTCAGGCCACTATAGTCTATATGCATTAATTAAGGTGATTAACCACAGATAAAAGATGCCACACCCAAACCAATTTGCTTAATGTACATTGGCTAGAAAAGAAAACTCATATGCACTACACTAATTAATTAGCTAGTCACCAGCTAACACCTATCCTCAGCAGATGAACCATTAGCAACAGAACCCATCTGCAAAGGAGGTGCATGTTTTCTTGGCTTGTACCACCTTGTACAAACAAGATATGCTACAAAATTTATGACACTTAGAACAGTCAGAAGTCCATAGAAGCAGTCAAGCCTCCCATAGTTTATGTTGTCTGCAAGCCATCCCTGCCCATCATTGCTTCCTGTCACCCTCTTCACGATCGAAACCAAGAAGCTACTGACAAAGAAACCAAGTGAGAGAGTGCTGAGGAAGAGCCCTGTGCTCATAGTTTTCATTCCTTTGGGGGATTGGGTTATGAAGAAATCAAGCTGGCCAGTGTATATGAAAGCTTCACCAGAACCCACCAGGAAGAATTGTGGGATCAGTAAGAAGACACTAATGGGCAGAGTTCCAGTACTGGTGCGGCCCACGGCTTTAGCCACTGACAACCTCTTCTTCTCTGATAGTGCTGCTGCTGCCATTCCAATAGTTGATAGGACAAGCCCAATTGCAATTCTCTGTAGATTGGTGAAACCTGTTGTAGGAGAAGAAATATAGATAAATAATAAATTGAATCCATTATAAGCAAAGTGAAATGCTGTCAGGAGCTGCAGTGTATTTACGAATGTTCTCTAACCATATATTTGACATATCATATTGTTAGATTGTGAATCACACACATTTAGACATTCAATGCGATAACATTTCAGATTGTTTCACAAGAGAATAATCTCGGTGTAAGTATAATGATTAATATGTATGTAGCAATTAGAGATCATAATCATAGAATCAAGATTGCATATCATGACACTAGAACTAAGAATATCATTAGTATTATTTATTGTTCTATTCAGGCACCTGGTTGTCCTTTCCATTTCTTCCAAAGAGGCATAATGAGACGGTCATAAAGAGCCAGGGTGATCATTATGGCTGCCACAAAGAAGACCGTGAGAGAGCCAGCAGGGATTTGAAATTTTCCGAGTGATCTCTGCATGGTGGATGCTTGTTCTACTGAGAAGGTGATCATCTGCGCATAACTAGTCCAAAACATGATGGTCGTGGCCCATATTGGGACTAGTCTTACCATCATTTTTACCTCCTCCACTCTTGTAACTGGGCACAGCTTCCATCTGTTCGGAGTACTCGAACCTCCAGCATTTCTCTCATCAAAATCTCCTTGCACCACAATAGCAGCCTTGTCCAAGATACTATTCAAACATTGAACCCCCATGAGTACTACCAACACTATGTAAAAATGTGTCAAATAGATAGCAAGTGAAAATAAGGAACATAATATGTCAAATTGTCGATCTAAAACGTTGATTCAAGTATAGTCTAGATTCACAATTATCCAACATAACATAATGTTTTACTTACTGGAACTGATCTGTGTGATCAATTCTTGAAGCCTCAGGAGAATTCTCATACAATGAGGCAAGGTCCAAAGGAAGGGTCATGTTTCTCTTCCTTATAGCTGCCACAATAACCTGGAATATTTGAACTATGGGACTTCCCGAGCTTTTCTTGTATCTGTATCTTCTAGTCCCAGAAAAAAATACTAAGATGGAAATAAACATTGCAATGGAACAAATTCCATAGGCCCAGCTTCGATCCACTTGGTCTTGAATGTAGACAAGGACTGTGACTGCCATCAAAGTTCCTGTGCTAATGAAGAAGAAAAACCTGTTGAAGAAATAGGCCATCTGGGCTTTCTCTTTGTCATCTTTCTCGTCAAATTGGTCAGTTCCAAATCCTGAAACACTTGATTTCAGCCCACCAATCCCTAATGCAATTATATACAAGGCCAGGTAAAGAATCCCCATTTGGAAGCCATTGGCTTGCTTGCAGTTGTTGCTGGCAGTGATGTCACAAAGTGGTGGGCGAAGCTGTGGCAATTTGACTGATATTGCTAATGCAACAATGCCCTGTATATATCAGAATTTAAGATCAAAGTTAATGATTATGGAGAACAACAAGAATGCAAAGTTTGAACATATACAGAATTATATAGGTAATGTTTTTATGATGCTGTGAATTTAGACCATACATTATAACATGGAGACTCTCTGTCAAGAGAACATTTCCATATACAATTTTAGATACTGACAGAAGTTGAAGACCCACCAGTGCTTGTATTGAAGCAAAGATTGCAATTGTGTAGTATCTGCCAAGGAAGGAATCAGCCAGGAAGCCTCCAAGCAAACACAGGAGAAAGGATGTGCCCACAAAATCTGTTACAATATTGGCTGAAGTTGCACTAGGCAAATGCATTGTTCCAACTAGGTATGTCACCAGGTTCACTGCTATTCCCATTGTTGAAAGCCTTTCACATATTTCAATTCCTATAAAATTTTTGATAAATTAATTAGTACATGTACCTTTGCTTTTGGTGCTATCTGTTGGATATATAACAAATAATCAAAAGGATTATTATACTAATGTATTTATATATGTTAAGAACTTAGGTTGACTCTTATACTAATGAAACTTTTGAGGAGGTTAGAGAATTGTGGCATGCGTTTGTGGTGAGTGTGCTTTTGGCCAGAATGTTTCCCTCAATAATTAATTATCTGTTAAACCCCCAAAACCCACCTCTCTCACCCCATCACCTTTGCATGAACCTTCTACTCGATATCATTATAGTAATAACAGAACAAACTTATAGATCATAAGGCTAAGCTGTACTAACTGATCAAACAACCAGCATCATTCATCTCTCTCACTCTGTCCATCAAATATGGTGGATCACTTTAATGATGGATCACTGTGAATTTTGAGCACAAATCAGGCAAGAATCAATATGATGCAACATAAAGCATCTTATGTTACCAAACCATCTGAGAAGAAAACATATATATACCTAAGATTAGCGCTGCAGCCACCCAACCACCAGTTCTGGACTTATCAGTGGGAAACCCTTCGTAGTCCACAGCATCGGCAACAGTCCAACTCAATTTCCCCTCCTGAAGAAGATTAAGAGGCATTAATGTGTTTTAAAAATCGTTAAGAGCCCAAGAACAAAAATTCAACATCTATTGAACAAAACACTAAGTACCAACCTGCATTTTCTAATTTTCAAAAGGGAAAAATGACAATGAAAATACTAATGATAGCTGATAAAGAAAGCTAGCCAAGTGAAGTGAGGATGCTGTTCTCTTCTATGTTCCAACTCACAACTTAGCTTGGTCTTGGTTCTTGGGACTTGGGAGTTTGCCCTTTTATAGGCAAAGAGTTGAGGTCGAAGATACACATAAATATAGTGACCATCCCACTACAAGTTTGAGAGTGATTGCTGCTGGTTATGATAAAGGTATAGAGATCAGGCTTATCACATTTGATGAGTGGAAGGTTCTGGGACTTATTGAATTGTGGTTTTAATAAAGTAGATATTTATTAGAAAATTAAGAATATATATATATATATATATGAATTTGTGATGGTGATTGAGGAAGCTAGCTTGTTTTAGAGGAAAATTTGGAATCTGGAACTTTTGACAGCTATAGCGTTTTTCCTCTCATATCTGATAAGTGGTAGATCATAGATAGGTTTTGGTTGTGAAGATTGTGAGCCACAGCAATATCTGCACCTAGCTAGCTATGCCTTGTAAGTGCTTTTTCTGCCCCACAGGCCACAAGAAAAACCTTCTCCACCTGTATATAAATTGTTACCTTCTATTGTTGTGTAGGCATTTTATTGATGTTAATGGTGATCTGATATCTTTCCTTTTTAGCATGAAAACAAAGTTTCTCAAATTTTTTATACAATGCCCCCAATTTGTAGCAGAAAGAGGTGAACTGTCAATTTCCCAAATGAAAAGCACGTGCAGTTTTTGCCAAGTACTTTGTCGTCGTAAAGGGGTGGATTGAATTAATCAGTGAAGTGCCATCGCCACAGTACTTAAAGAGGCTATGTGAGCTACATAAATGGAAATGGGAGATTAACCTTTGGTACATAACATTATAGATTTGAATTTGGATTTGTGTAATCACTCTGTTATTTCTCTGTTTAAATCAAATGACAAATTAAAGGTAGTCATATATGCTGGGTGGAAAGATCAATGAATATGGAAACCATATCTCACATGCATTACCATGTCTTCTTCTGGCTTCTCACTCATTTGTAGGCCTGTTATATATATATCTATATTAACACTACTATCTAGTATATGACAGATTGAAATAGTCACTATCATGATGCAGTATATGGAAATCAAAATGCATGGTATCTGTTTTTTTCTTTTCCCTCTAATTATATTCCCTTTCAAGAACAAAAGTGGTAGGTTGAAATTGATGTCTTAAAATTGACTAAAACTTGTGATCAGTGATGATCAACCTATGGACTTATTTTGTCACTAAAACCATATCAAGCTAGTAGGGTCACCCAAAGTTGACAAACTCATGACCCATTTGTATACAAATGGCTCAAATAATGTATGATGGTGGTTCCAAATTCCAGTTGCAGGAATTAATGGACCAGTAGGGCATATCCATACAGTGGCTGTGGCTCCATGTGAATATGTGATCTGTACTTGCTTACTCACACTTGTGAACTAGCCATTCTTATATATACAAATATATATGCAGTGCATCTGCACAGAGCTGGATGAATTAGTGAACTTTATCATATAAACCCACCAGCCATTAAAGTGACATGCACATGAACTAAAGTGGTCTACCAGTACTGCACACAACACAAAAGGCAAGTAAAACCCATAACCAGACAAACCCTCTTGGGGTCTAGCTGGGGCTCCCGGGCCAGTCCCCATACCTCCCCCTTCCTTCCACAAGTATCTGTCAACCACTTTTGACTCTTGTATATAAACCATATATATATATATATATATATATAAGGTAAATTTCTCTTTTGTACATAACATTTTTATCTTCGTGTACATGTATAGGTGATCAAATTAGATGTCTCCACTTAGCATACACTAATTAGTTGTCCTTATAGGGAAGGGTCATATATATGATGACTCATATCTTGTTTAATGGTGTTTAGAAGTCATATGATGACTCATTGGTATGATGACTTGATAGCCAAGTCTTGTTCTGTTTCTGAATTATGACTCATATGATCTGTTTAATTCTGACATGCAAAACAAACTCTTTAATTAGTGTCAAAGAAGGTTCACCATTCACGAGCTAGCTAGTCACGATTTATCTGATGGTACAATTGGAGAAGACCTTTGTTGTATTCTGCAATTTGTTTGCACCAATTAATGAGAAGTTGATTGGCATGCAAAGCTTATCTTAATGTATAAAATATTTGATGATTTGATGGTTAAATTTGTCTAATGTGTACTGCTAACGAAGTTTTGTTGTAGCCCCAAAACAAAAAGGTGATCAATATTGAAATGATAATTAATGCCTACCAATCTCAGTCAGATTATAAAATTATCACTACAATTTGCTTTGTGTAATGGGAACGAGAGGAAGCAATGACGTAGCAAAATGCAAGTCACAATCTGCTGGGTCCAAACTCAGAGGTATAAAAAATGAAAAAGCGTGGTCGGCAGGATTCGAACCTGCGCGGGCAAAGCCCACATGATTTCTAGTCATGCCCGATAACCACTCCGGCACGACCACTTGGATGGAAGTATGCTGCAACTAATTTTATATAATCTCATGTCTATTTGTGCTATCAAGTATCAACTCTATATTCTCATTTAATTGTAATAGAAAACTCGAAAATGCCAGTCAACAATGGAAGTAAGTTGTAAACATCTAATTGTCACACAATTTAAATTGTAATTGAAAACAGCTCTAGCAAGGATCATCCATGGGCACCAATGACAATAAATATTCATAATTTTTTTTTGTTTGGTATGAATGTATGATGGTAATATAAGAAATAATTTTTAACTTTTTATGAACAAAAAAATATGTAGCCCCTCAACTTTTCTTTTTTTTGGTCACTGTAGCCCCTCAACTTTAATTCAAGTTATATGGAGCGATGTGCACCTAAAGTCATAGTTTTGATTCTGTTCTTTCTTTGGTTTCCTTTTTAAAAAACAAAAGGTAATCTAGAGTTGGACAAGAATAAAAGTTGCTCTTATATTTTATTCTAGTGTTAACTCTTTAGAAGATTTTTTCTAAATCCTTTGTTAGTTGGGCACTCAACCAAAGTAAAGTAAAAGAAACATATCATATAAAGATTTTTTTTTTTTCTCAAGAGTTGTATATTTTTTTCGAAATAAAAGTAATTGAATAAAAAAAAAATGTATGGTTAGTCTAAACCTTCAAACCAGCAAATCTCAATTGAGGTTCCAATTATGTATATGGGAATTTGAATTATGAACATTATGATTTATGGTGTATTTTCTTGTCATCCCTTTAATTTTTTAATTTTTTAATTTTTTTTTGTTTCTAATTGGGTTCTTTCCAAATTCCAACTTACATTGTAAATGGAATCGTAGCAAGCTAGAGAAATTTAAGTTAGGTGTCTTTGTAGTGGGCCAATTGGCATGGAGCTGGGCTCGATGGAACTCTTGAATCGTGCTATCAATCTGGTTTAGGCCCGGGATAATGGGCTTCAATTAGCGTTTATTAGGTTCCTTATTTATGGGCCAGTAAAGTAACAACCTATGGACACAAAAAAAATCAATTAAGCTGAATTCGCTCTAAATGTCATGAATTTATCATTAATCATATCACAATGATGCCAAGTTTTTTTATACACATACGATTTTTAATGTCTCCTATAGTTAATCATATTATTATAGGACGTAATTAAAGAAGTCTGTACTTTGTCATAAATTATACGAAAGAATAGATAGATGGAAATCATGGAAGCATTCATTTTGGCTTTTAAAAGTATATATCAATACTTTTTTTTTAATGAATTTAAAAACACATTTTTAGATTAGAAAATATAGTGATATACATTAAATAATGTAGACCATATATGGTATGTAATACATTAATTTTTCTAATAAATTATTTAGGGGTGGGCATTTACTACCGAAACCGAACCCGTATCATACCGTACCGTGTCAATTTTATACTGAAAAAAATACTGATTACATACCGTACCGTACCGATTCTAAATCGGTATGGTATATGTATGAAACTTTCAATACCCTAATATACCGTACCGTACCGAATTATATTTAATTTAATTATTTAATATTTTTTTAATTAAGTGTTGCCATATTATTGGTATTTGGGCAAAGGGAAAAGAAAAATAGTGTAGACTATTTGGTGATGTTGCAGCCTACAAGTACTAACTAAGTAGTGTTTATTGTTTGTAATAACTACTATTGTGTATTTGTCTTGATTGTTTGTAATAAGCCATAAGGCTTAAGTACTAACTACCATTGTGTATTTGTGTTGACTGCTTGTAATAACTAATAAGCCATAAGACTTAAGTACTACTATTGTTTTTGACTGTTTGCACTTTGTAATAAGTTATAAGGCTTAATTATTTTGGCTTTGAGGACTGTCAGATTAGGTTTTGTTTTATCTTTTAGTTGGGAAAAAATATTTCTTGTTTGTAAGTTGTAACTGAATAACTCAGTGCACATTGCATTCTATTCTATGCTGTTATTGTTTGTGATTTCTAATTCTATACATCCAAATATTTACAATGTAATATTAGAGTTAGACAATTACTAGCAAATGATTGACAATTAATATGTAAGAATAAAAGTGCAAGAGATTGAGAGTATGTCTTTTTGGTTGTTAAATGTTGTTTTTTGACAAAAAAAAAAAAAAAGAAGTTTAAAATGTTGGCACATACCGAAATCATACCGAATTCATAGAACACTGATATGGTATGGTACTAGTTTTAAAAATGTCAATACCGTACCGAATAAAAATTTCGGTATAATATCAATACGGGGCTCATACTGTTTAATACCGTACCGTGCCTACCCCTAAAATTATTTGGCCGTGCATGTGATGTAGACCTAAGACATGATCACCAAACATTGCAATCTTCCAAAGTCCAAAACCAACGGCCAATCACATCTTCGTAATGTAAAAAATATTTGATTTGCATGTGAAACTCATTACAAATATTTGGTCAAACAATCTCATATCATTCAAGAATTATTTAAAAAAAAAAGTCCCAAAAACAAAGAGATTTGGAATAATACAAATTAAGGACATGCATGAATGTTGGTAGATCTGGATCTGTACGAGTATGACAATGACAAACCACACAAAAAAAAAAAACTGCACAAAATATGAATCCCACCATCTTCAAACTCAGCTTGTTATTACGAGATGCCCCCCAAGAAAAGCAAACAAACCGCAAGAAGCAAACCCATGAACCCCACATTCTTCTTACTCGAGTCATTGGCACTATCCGGCGCTGCAGCCTCAGTTGGTGTGGCTGTAGCGTTGGGGCTTCCTGCCGGGGTCTTCGCGGCGGGAGGAGCCGATGGCTTGACACCAAAGAGTTCATTGGGCAACAACACCTTGTCCACTTGGTACACAGCCAGCGGAAACTGTTGTCTAAGTGCGTTGTTGATCTGAGTCTCCACCACCCCAGTCGACACATTCACTTGGTTACCCGATCCGGTGAAGTTGAGCCCGTAAGAGCCTTCTTGACCCCCGGCCTGGGTCCGAACCGGGTTCGACACCGTTAGGAGGCTGGCGAGGGTGTAGTATTTGGGGAGCACGTGGTAGAGAACGAGTTGGACTTGTTGCTGGGGGTTGAGCTCGTTGAGTGCGCCGGATTTGAGGTTGTTGAAAGCGTTGTCTGTGGGTGCAAAGACGGTCAGGCCCTCGGTGGAGCTGTTGAGCTGGTTTTGGATTTGGGTGGCCACTTGGGTTTGGATGAGAAGGCGGATGAAGGTGGCGTATTGGCCGTTCTTGTCCAGAATGCCGGTGAAGTTGAGTGGGCCGGCTGGGGCCGGGCCGGGTGCGGATTGGGCCCGGGTCTGGTTGATGAGGAGGCAGAAGGCTGTGAGGAGAATGAGCTTGGAAGCCATTGTGATGAGGAGGATGGTGGTGCAGTACTAGTGGGATGTTGGGGGTTTTATGGGATAAGGAGAAGCAATGAGGTATGGTATGGCCGTATGTGGGGTGAGCAAGTCATGTTGGAATGAGCTGGCCGGCTAGCTAATTGTCCACTAAATAAATTAAGAGGAACAAAATACAACCCAATAATTTTCTTTTAAGAACCATGTAGAAAAAATTGAGAATTATCAATTTTATACATGTGGCTTGGGGTAGACTTTTAAATTAATGCATGTATAATTTGGATGTTTAAATATTTATGGACTCTCAATATTGAAATAATTATGTTCACCTATGATAAAATGTGAAACATTAATTCTCATAGCTAGATATATATATATATATAGGGTACGGTTTTCAAGTTTCTATGTATATATGCATTATGAACCTAGCTATATAGTACGTAATATGGTAAAATGTCTAACATATTTATTTGTACTCTTTGTGGATGTACCAGATCTGATAATTTTCATTAAAAAATTAAACCCTTTAGTGGTAACAACTAATAGTACAGGTTAGACTAAATAAAACTAAATCCAACTTGATTCAACCCAATAAAAAGTATTTTATCATTAATTTTGTCAGCTTGATTAATCAAAACTGACAGAAAGAGGGTATAATAATGCCCTGAGTTTTGGTAGCCTGGCTGGCATAACAAGACAAGCGGGGTATAATAATTCCCTTAACAACTGTATATTGAGGAAATATATATACATGGTGCATTATTAATAATATTATTCATTATTGTGTTAGAAACCAAGTATTTGCAGGGCCATCCATCCGTCGTTGACATGATGTATATACGCATGTGCATATATATATATATAGTAGAGTGTTCTATAACTAACTAATTAGTAAAATAATACGATATTAACCATTATTTTTAACTCACTACACAATATAATCTTATAATTCAAACCGTTTATGTTTTAGATTCTCATTCAAATATTATCTTTGCAAAAAAATCAAAAAAATAAAAAATCATTTAGTCAATTATTAGTAAACTAATTGTGTTCATGTAAATAGACGAACACAAGTTTTTCAATAAAAAATGAAATGATTGTAATGATAATCAAATGACTAAATGATTTCTGATTTTGTTGATTTTTTACAATATTGATATTTGAATGAAGATCTAAAATATGAACGGTTTGAATTATAAACTTATATTGTGTAGTGAGTCAAAAGGATAGTTAACACCGTATCATTTTATTGACTTGTTGACTCTAAAACATTTTTGATATATATATTTGCAATAGTCTGTTTATCCCTGCAGGTGCGATGTGCAGCTTAAACATTTGAACGTACGTACCCACTCTGGCAGTCTGGCTTCAGTTACATGTCGTTATATAATTAACCAGCAAGAGTGCAGGACCAATCAACAACCAGATAAAATATACTGCTGGTAGTCTTTCATACTCAGATATTATATATATACACAGGTAAGGTAACAGATCGGTATGTCAATATGCACTCATGATACAGAGATCAAAGGTCCCATTAAAGTAGACCACCATGCACTCCATTAATCCCTAGAGTCAACAAACCAATTAAATTAAATTAAACCACCACTTGAATTAATTTGATGTATTTTCAAGGGTATTTGTCAATGAACAATACTTGGTAGTCACTTTGGGTGTATCTTAAGGTCACCCAACTCCCTCAAATTCAAATTTTGACAATGTCCACATATAATTGAAATCATTTATTTTTTAAATAACATATTAAAGATCATCTCTATAAAAAAAATCAAATTAATCGAAAATCGTTTGATTATATAACTGTTGTCAATTAAATAGAAAAATAGATGATTTTCAATTAAAGAGTGATTTTTTTACCAAATCGTTGATTTTTTATATTTAATTGACAACAGTTATATAACCAAACGATTTTCGATTGAATTAATTTTTAGTAGAGAAGATTTATAATAGATGATCTAAAAAGTGAATGATTCCAATTATGCGCCGATATTGTCGAAATTCAAATTTGAGGGGGGTGAGGTCACCTTGAGGTACCCAGTATTGTTCTTTGTCAATTGTGATCATTTAGAAGCCACAATTGGAAAAGGCTTGCAAAGTTGTGGAAATGGGCTTGGAGTGGAGTGGTATAGGCCCTATTGGGACGGAAAAGGTGATACTAATGGGCTTCTACGCCATTTAGAAGCCCAATATATATTACAAGACCGCAAAACCAAATGTGCAATCATCTTGTAGAATTAAGACTCAGGGTTTTCAGAGGGTTTAAGGTTTTGTGCTCTCCTTCTCCCTAACGTTCTATTCTGATCTAAATCCGCGTTTGTTGGTTTCTCATGATTACCCGCCAACTGAATTTCAAAACCCTCCAACGAATACCCAAGCAACGCTGTAGAAGTTACTGCAACTTACTTCCATTCAAACATGACCACCACCAGTTCGATCAAAATCCCCAACCAAATGCTGCCTCAGTTAACCACTCTATGCTCAACTACATGCACAGAAACCTTCCACTTCGAGCACTCAACATCTTCGGTAAGCAACTTCAACTATGTTTGCTTCAAAACATTGATGAAGTTACCACTACCCTTGCTGTCAAGGCTTGTCAAGGGGACCTCAAACCCGGATGCCAAATTCACGGGTTCGCAGTTTCTTCTGGGTTTGTTTCGTATGTTACAGTTTCAAATTCATTGATGAGTATGTACTCTAAAGCTGGACAATTTGATAGTGCCTTGTGTATCTTTGAGAGCATGTGTTATGCTGATACAGTTTCTTGGAATACTATTCTTTCGGGGTATCGAACAAGTGAGGGTGCCTTGAATTTTGCTCTTAGGATGAATTCAAATGGGGTTGTTTTTGATCCGGTGACTTATACTACGGTCCTTGCTTTTTGTGTGGACAATGAAGATTTTCTAGTTGGATTACAATTGCATTCTCTCATATTTAAATCTGGTTTGGATTGTGAAGTATTTGTTGGGAATGCACTTATAAGTATGTATTCGAGGCAGAGACATTTAATAGATGCCAGAAGTGTGTTTGATGAAATGCCAAATAGGGATCTGGTTTCATGGAATGCAATGCTATCAGGTTACTCTCAAGAGGGAAATCATGGGCTTGAAGCGATTTTGGTCTTTATTGAAATGGTGAGAGAAGGGATGGAGCTTGATCATGTCTCATTTACAGGTGCAGTTTCAGCTTGCGGTCACGAAAATAATTTAGAACTTGGGAGACAGATGCATGGCTTGACAGTAAAATCAGGATATGGCAGTCATGTTTCAGTTGGTAATGTATTGATCTCGACATATTCAAAGTGTGAGGTTATTGAAGATGCAAAATTGGTCTTTAAGTTCATGAATGATCGCAATGTAGTGTCTTGGACTACTATGATTTCTTTAGACGAAGAAGATGCCATTTCTCTATTTAATCAGATGAGATTGGATGGAGTATATCCAAATGATGTTACATTTGTTGGCCTAATCCATGCTATATCAGTTAGGAAGCTGGTGGAAGAAGGCCAAATGATTCATGGGTTTTGCATAAAGACTGGGTTTTTGTCAAAACATAATGTTTGCAATAGCTTTATCACCATGTATGCCAAGTTTGAGTCCATGCATGACTCCATCAAAGTTTTTGAGGAGTTGAACTACAGAGAAATCATATCTTGGAATGCTTTGATCTCTGGGTATGCTCAGAACAGGATGTGTCAGGATGCTCTGAAGACATTTTTGTTGGCAATTATGGATTCCAAGCCAAACAATTACACATTTGGTAGTGTCTTGAGTGCAATTGGTGATGCTCAGGATATTTCTCTGAAATACGGCCAACGATGCCACTCTTTTATGATAAAACTTGGATTGGTCACTGACCCAATTATTGCGGGTGCTCTCCTTGACATGTATGCAAAACGAGGAAGCATTTGCGAGTCCCAAAGAGTTTTCAGTGAAACACCCCATAAAAGTCAATTTGCTTGGACTGCAATAATATCTGCATATGCTGGGCATGGAGACTATGACTCAGTGATAGAATTGTTCAATGAGATGGTGAGACAAGGTGTAAAACCTGATTCAATTACATTTCTTTCTGTACTAACTGCATGCAGCAGAAATGGAATGGTTGAGATGGGCCAACAACTCTTTCACTCAATGGTCAAGGACTACCAGATTGAACCATCTCCTCAACATTATTCTAGTATGGTGGACATGTTGGGCAGGGCAGGAAAATTGGAGGAAGCAGAGGAATTGATGGGTGAGATCCCAGGACAGCCTGGGTTTTCTTTGTTGCAAAGCCTGCTTGGGGCTTGCAGGATACATGGGAATGTGGAGATGGCTGAGAGAGTAGCTGACGCTTCGATGGGAATGGAGCCGAAGGAATCAGGTGCTTATGTGTTGATGTCCAACTTGTATGCTGAGAAAGGGGAATGGGAAATGGTTGCAAAAATAAGGAAAGGGATGAGAGATAATAGAGTGAAAAAGGAAGTGGGGTTTAGTTGGGTGGATACTGGTGATGCTGGCGGTTCCTTGTATCTTCATCGGTTTTCTTCCGGTGATACGTCCCACCCACAGTCTGGGGAGATATGTAGAATGGTAAAATGCCTAGGATTAGAAATGAAATTTTTGAGAGAGAACTTGTGTGATGTAAACTCACTGAAAATGGACACCTTTGAATCTGTACATGTAACGTAAGCATTCAAAAGTAATTCATTATTTTGTACTCTATTTATGACTTGGAGCCAAAATCCCACAAAAAGAAAGATGTGATTCATTTTAATTTTTAAGGCAACATATATAATCATATATAACATTTACAAGAAATATCGTGTGGGGAACTTTATAGGAAAAGACAACAGTTTCAACATCCTAAAGTCCAAAGCAAAATGAAAAAACAAAAATCGTGGTCGGCAGGATTCGAACCTGCGCGGGCAAAGCCCACATGATTTCTAGTCATGCCCGATAACCACTCCGGCACGACCACTTGATGTTGATTACATTGCACGTTTCTTTATATATAGGATTAGATTTCTGGTCAGATTATGCACACAACACCGACTTCAGAAAAAAAAGAAAAAAACATGATAAACAACTTATAATTGATAAAAAGCAAAACTTATAACCAATAAACTGTTCGCCAAAATGTTCCACTGAGGACTACTCGTCAGTCCCTCACTAGCCCTTCTATTGTGTTAAATTGAGTGCCAATACTCATTAGCAATGTCAACTGTAATAAGGAAGCTGCCACAAAAGCCTAACAAGTGCGAGAGAAAGCCATTGGTGAGGAATATAATCGAACTCATTAAGTTCATGCTGCCAGAGCCTAGTTACTTCACTGTTTCAAAGGTTGTTGAGAGCATTGCTGCATCTTCATGCAGATATGGATGTTTTTAGTGAGAGGGTTTTGTATTGTGATTAATTGCTATATTTAGGGGCTTTCGTAAAATCTTCTCTGTAATCACACACCCAGTTTTGCACATTTTTGTTTTATAGTTTTATAGAACAATAGACACCTAACTCAATCCAATCCGACCTAAAGACCTAAAGTACGTCAAGCTGAACTCGGACAATATCGCTACGCTCAGAGTCATGCCCTTAATTCTTAATTGGGCTATACAAAGCAAACAAACAAAACCAATCACAAACCTGGCAGAGAAGTTTACTATAACGTATCCCAACCATCATGAATCAAATTAGCTGCAAGCACTGGTTGCCGTATTATGAAATAACAGATGCAAATGCCAAATGTGATATTTTTATCCAGACTTCAAAAAAGACATCAATTCATCAAAGTATCTATGGCGCGCTACTCAAGATCTCAAAACATAACCAAGCAGTAAAGCACTCACATAATGCAAGTTGTTACATTAGTTTATACTTTATAGCAACACTGATCTTGACTTGATAAAAATATATTTTAGAGTCAGCTGCTCAAACTCGCAGTTCATAGAAAACTTTTAACACAAGTCAACATTAAAACTTCTACCCTACAGTCCATAGCACAACAACTCCCATCAGTCCAAGCCTCTGAAGGAGACCACTACAGTCCGAGAGGCCCATCACACCGAATATGCAATCCAAGATGGTTTAGATAAGGAGCTTCTCAATAGCATCCTGCAATTCACACATAAAATAATCAGAATGCAGGGCCAAATCCAACAAGAAGAAAACACAAAACATAAAATGTAGATAAAACTAGAAGGAGGAGTACCTTGAGCTGTTGTATTTGTGATTTTAATTGACTTCCCTCATTTGTTGTCACAGAAGCAGCAATGACAGGTCTTGTGACACCACATGCACGGCCAAGTGCTTGCTTCGACGGGACAAATACATAGGGCACATTCTGCCAAAGTCAAATAGAATGGTTTAAGATTCTATAACATTAATTACCATACAGGAGTCACTATGAGAATTTCCACACTAGAGAAGGGTTTCAAAGTTTGAGTATGAACTTAAGCAAACAAATACTATGAAAAATTTTAACTCACATCCTTGACATGAAAGTGAATTACAGCTGGGCAAGGTTTTTCATGTTCAAAACCAGTAAGATCTGTGCTTATTGAAAAGCATCTAGTAGCATATATCAGCAGACATGTTGCCTAAGGAATAGAACTTCATTGGAAAATACCATACATCACATAAGAAAATAAAAGTTTCAGTGGACCAGGACTCATTTGGCTGCCACCAAATGAAAAGGTAATAATGTTTCAATTTTATCAGTGCACGTGGCAGACATCCATAGTTTGTTACATACTTGCTTCCATAGTACAAAATCGGAAGTAAATGCCAAATGAACAGGCATGCAATAAACCGCTAGGTCCCCATCTCCATGCATGAGAAAATTCAATAAAAACGAATTTGTTCCATATACAGTTCCTCATCATAGGTGCTAAAAGAAACCTAAAATTGAAATTGCACAATATATCTTTATTTTATATATCATGCAACATCACAACTGAGAAATATGCAGTCATTAATTTACAAATATGTTCAGCACCATGAAGACAGCACTGACTCCGAGGGGAAAAATGAAATGGAATATGCGGTCCAGAATTTGAAATAGGCCAACAAAAATAGGTGCATCCATGTCTAGTCATAGACCACGATCATACCCACCAGGGATATGTAACTAATGGGTCCGGTTTGAGTTCATTACACAACCCATCTAACACAAACACAAATATTCAATCAATCAATCACAACAAAAGGGTATTAATTCTCACTTAACTTCTGCTCATTGAACATAAACACTTTATCAATTACAGTATATAACTCTAAAAACCAATCATCCATGAAAAAACCCATGTCGCATATCAAATAAAAGACGCTTCAAACAAAAGCAAAATTCAATGCAATAGAAATATTAAGGGACTGAGAGAAGAGTACCTTGTCTTCAGCCAACAGGGGAAGATGAAGGAGGATCTCAAGGGGCTCAGTGTCCGCAGCCATGACCACGAACTCAGAAATACCCCTGTTCAGGGTCTTGGTGGCTGAAAAATCCCATAAAAAAAACTTTAAAATTTATACAATCATATTAATTAATACAAATAAGAGAAAATAAGGCTAAAAACAGAAGCAGACAACCAT
The DNA here is from genome assembly GCF_963921425.1 of Dryas octopetala. NCBI lineage: Eukaryota > Viridiplantae > Streptophyta > Magnoliopsida > Rosales > Rosaceae > Dryas > Dryas octopetala. The sequence goes on along the minus strand of NC_141370.1, from coordinate 20,758,141 downwards.
CTAATTGAGGATTTAGCATACCTTCATTAGCGCCCTTTTTAAGCTGCTTGTAGTTAGCAGCTTGCTGAACCAGGTCCAGTATTGTGATTGAGAGCTGCGCATCGGCCAACGGGTACGCCTTCGGGTTCACTGTCTCTCCAGTCTGCAATTGCAATCACATACAAACAGATAAAACATATCACAAACGCAATCAAACAAAACACTGTTAGTAAAATACATAACGAAGAGGTAGAGATTACCATTATGTAGTCGATTCGTGGAAGATGAGACTATGAGAGGCTAGGGTTTTGTTGCTAATCAGATTAGGGTTTAAGAAGAAGCATAGTTCGTCGACTGCGGGATATTTATAGTGGACTTTCATGGGCCGAGATCGTTGTCCCCGACGGTTAATCACTTGGGTTGTTCCCGCCTGTTTTTTAGAAGTTGGGCTGAGCTTTTTGTTTGATTTTCATATATTTAGTCTCGGGCCGGCCCATATAGGTTTTGATATATATATATTTTTTTTTTCTGAAGAGGGAGTTTATGGCTCAAAGACATACAAACTTAAAAAAATTTTGCCCTAAATTTCACTTTTATCCTATATAAAAAAATTAAGGACTCAAGGTCTCCACCAAAAAATGCTAGTTGAAGTTGACTTTTGTTGGACTGCTGTGCTCCAAATTATTACCGATGCCAGATTATAAGAATCAAACTCTCATTTTCTTTGTCAAGAGGGAAATCATGCATGATCATGATACTTTAGCACATAAGTAATGAGTTGGATTGCGCTCTAATACCATTTATAACGACACAGGTCTTTATCCAAAAGTGTTTGTTAAAGTTTGACTTTTTGACTCATAGACTTTGGTTAAGTACTCTATATATCTTTAATATATCACCCTATATAAAATTTCGAGTATCTCATTAAATAGAAGATGTAGCAATATTTTTGCGAGTATCACATTAAATGTCTTTGCCAAGCTAAGTAACAATGCTACCATTTCACTTGTTCATATTTTGATTCTTAATCCTTATTAATTTAGGATGATAAAAACAAATCTCGTTTATTTATTTTTCGATAGGTAAAAACAAAACAAAAGTTGGTCAATTATTGATTATTCTTAGATCCCCTCCGGTCAAAATCAAAATTTATCAAACATAAACCGCGTAGTCCCATTTTGTTTTTCCTCCCGGTCCACCCAAAGTCCAAATTCTAATTCTGCGACCACACCACAGAGCAGCATTCACAACCCGTAGGTCTTCATTGATCACTCAAGGAATGGGATGGTTCGGGGAGACCTTGGACTCCATCAAGTCCATTAAGATCAGACAAGCTCTCTGCCAAGCCGTCAGTCTCGGTCCGTACGATCCCCGAACACATACATTTCACTGCACAAAAGTTTCTATTTGTTTTTCAAATTCATGCACAAGGAAAAATTGCACATTACTTATTTGCTTTATGGCTCAGGCTTGATTGTCACGTCGGCACTGATAATATGGAAAGGGTTGATGTGTATAACTCGGAGTGAATCGCCTGTGGTGGTAGTGCTCTCTGAAAGCATGGAACCTGGCTTTGCAAGGGTGAGTCTGTCAGTGCCTTTGTAAAATTCGATCTTCATATTACACAAGAATTATACCCCAAGAGTTCTTTTTGTGTTAAGGTCCTTTTATTATTGTCCAAAAGAGTCACTCAAAAGCATATTTCCAGCAGAAAACAAAATTGAAGGGCCTTCATTTAAGTTTGGTATGTAGACTATGCACTGTACTTGGTCTAAACAATTACTGTGTTTAAGTATTTCAATTCGTTGAAAATGCTGTATACAAGATTCTATCAAATGGGTTGTAAATGAATGTACTATTATAGTGGTTTTTACATAGAGATTCAGGTTCTAGGGCCTAGGAGAGATGCTGAATTGCTGGTTACTTTCTTTGGATGAGATTCAGTATTCTTGTGAATGGTCCTTGTTGCCAATTGGTGCATCTCTTCCTTTAAAAGGGGTAGGTCTTGTGTCCACCTCATGTAAGAGGAGATGTTTGAGGAGAAGGCTATCCCCTGTTGTGCAGCCCACTAGCACCTTAGTTATATGACTACCTATCAATATGTTATTTTAAACCACTTTACTGTGTTATCACTTGCAGTTATACCAGTTATGCCACATTATTTTAGATAGTAAAGTGCTTCACTGTTACACAGATTCATCTTTGTTTTGCCTTTAAGTTTTGGTATCTCATTTTACCATTAAATATGCAGAAACATATGTGCTTTATTTTCTTCTTATTCATTTGTTTGTTGACAAGACATGACCTTCAAATCTCTTTCAGGGTGACATTTTGTTCCTACATATGAGCGAGGATCCTATTCGTGCTGGAGAAATTGTGGTGTTTAATGTGGATGTATGTTCCATGTTTTTTTTTTCTTCTATTCCTCCCATAGTTCATTCATTTTAATTTGTTCTTCTTGTTTAATCCATTTCTATGAAAGTCATTTAGTATGTTTCGGCTTTTATCATAAGTGTATTATTATTTTTTCTGTTCACTGGAACTTATGGACAAAGCTTTAGATGAAAAACTCTTACTCAAGAGGTTGTGGCCCTCTTGGTTCATCAGTAGAGTAAATGTTTTGACAGAGAAGATATGGCACCCGGGCAATATCTTGGCTATGAAATTCAGTTTCTCAGTTTTGTGTTGCTTTGCATATCCAATGTCAATGATAATTTAGAAGTACCTTTTGGGTCATGCTACTGGCCTATGTATGTATTTTATTGTGTTTGTACCTCTGCTAATACATCTTTTGCTTTTTTCTAGGGACGTGATATACCAATTGTTCATAGAGTAATTAAGGTAAGAATCAATGAGTTACCTTTTTCTCTTCTTTTTCCAATATCATTCAATGAACATCTATTTCCATTAATTACAGACAACCAATGGTTTACCTATTTTCCAAATATTCCCATTTATCAGTCTATTTTCACTTTTATATCTAAATGAAGCTAACCATCTGAGCAAAAGGGTGTCCCCTGTGTGACATCGTGTCACCTCCCCACATCTTGGTTTATATTTTATTTAATGTTAATGATCATTTTCTGGTAGGTTCATGAGCGGAAAGATACTGGAGAGGTTTATATCCTCACAAAAGGTACTCCCTTTTTTATCTAGATAGATAGATTAGACCATTTTAATCGTTGTGTTCCTGTCAATTGTTCCCAACAAATTCTTTGCACTTCAATCATTCTTATATATAAAGAAAGAAAGAAAGTGAAAGAAAAAAAGTCTTGAAGCCATTACATGATGGCATACTAACACCTGACTATGTTATATTTATATGTTTCAATATTTTAGGTTTCTTTGATCTTTTGGTAATGTATGTTTATAGTAACTGTAGCCTTGGTTTACTATTTCGTAGGAGACAATAACCGTGATGATGACAGGACACTGTATGCTCCGGGCCAGCGTTGGTTGCAACGACACCATATCATGGGGAGAGCTGCTGGGTATTTTTTATTTTGTTTTATTTTTGTTTATGACCTCTTAGGTAAAGATTTGATAGGAAGATGTTTAAGTATGTTAAACTGTGAAATAATAATATTATCGAGACATGATCTTGTTAAACTATCAGAATTGGTTATGTATGTTTTAAACATTTGATGCACCTAACATCATATACAGACTAATCTAGGGCTGGTTTACCATAGTTGATTCTACATGCATTTCATAATATTGAAGTTATCTAGTCAAATGGGTTCATGAATGTTAAAATTAATTGCTACTATGAAGGTTGAGTTGTAACTGAAGTTATAAATCTGTGATGGTTCTGTTTATCCTTGAAACAGAGGTTTCAACAAAAGAAGAATGTGGCCATTTTCTGTCATGGATTCACATCTAAATATGTACTTGTCAATATATATGTATTGTGTACTTACATACAGACTAAAGGAGTGCTTTTCCATTTCTATCTGCATTGTGTTTTATTTATATTACGCTTCTCTGCAGGTTTTTGCCTTATGTTGGTTGGGTGACAATTATCATGACAGAAAAGCCTATAATTAAGGTAAGGTATGCTTTTATTTGAATTTAGAATATCTTCCCATGTGTATATCCTTCATATCCTTAAGTTGAAGGCATTCTTTCAAATTTGCTTCTAATCATGCATTCCTCAGTTACAAATAAAAGAGGGCTTTCTTCTATGTGTAACACGGAGGCCCTTAGGTCTCCTATGAATCTCAAAGGAGGAGAATAAAAACAATCGAAATTCTTGAAGAGTTTTTGCTCCCAAAAATATGCCCATCTACATCCTACAAGCTTAGAATTTAATGAAATTAACATTGCTTCTTTAATAGAAGCTTGTCTCATATTAACTTCTTGTGTATGTTCTTGCAGTACATTCTCATAGGGGCGCTGGGATTGCTGGTCATAACCTCGAAGGATTAGGGATACAAGTGTAGAGGCATGGCCACATAAATTTCAGGAGTTCTATTAGATAATTTAAATCTTTACCTTCTGCCATATTGTGGGGCATCATTATCAATAAATCTTACTTTTTCTCCCCTTTTCTTTAATTGCACAAAGTTGTTTTGTTTTGTCAAAAATCTGAAAATTGTATACAGCCTTTGTCACATAATCCGTTGATCAAATAGCTGTTAACATTACATAGTGGTAAATGGTGATTATATCTGTTTTAATGTAAAGGCCATTAAAGAAATTATGACTGAACAAAGACTATATGGAGGCCAAGTAGAAAATTAGAGGACATTTTAACAAGGTTGTGATCAATCTCTAATGGCTCAATCAACTAGTTCATTCTTAAGGCACAAGGAATGAAGATGAGCTACCAGAACATACTATTCTTCGTCTAGCACAACACAAATCACATGAGGAATAACCATCTCACCATGCAAAACCACCTCCAAACATAATGCCGCTGATAAAGAAAACAGACAAGCTTCACTCATGTAACATAAATTGAAATACAGAAACTATTTTTCTTGTCTTCATAAAAATCATAACCATGCATGTCTAGTCCACAACTTTCTATGTGGACTTCACAAATGGATGCTTGTGAATGAATCATTTCCACCATGATTAAACTATATGTTACTGTCAGTGTGACAAACTATCTTGGTACATATACCCCCACACGATAAATTGTAAAGTTTTTCCAAAGAGTATGTATTGAACATGATATGTAACAGTAACAATACCGTAACTTACATACTAGCTAATTGCATCCATGATTATGCATACGCAGCAAGCATCAGTTAAATCATAGACAATTTTACAAAAATTCATTGTGCATATATAAGACTAAAGAATAGAGAATAGAGAATGTGTGCAGGCTGCAGACACTGTCAAGTTTTAATAAGTAGAACTCCAAAATTTGCAGCTATTATCTCTCATCTCTTGTGCCCCGTGCATCATCTGCAACAAGAATACTGAAAGACTCGCACCAAACGAGCAATCTGCAAAAGAGAAGAAAAGATGCAAACCACATCATTAGAATTTCAAACCACCATTATACTTTAAAAAAAAAAAAAAGGAACATTGCGTCAACACAAACACCACAGCCCCAAGAACATGATAACACTAAATTATTTTGGTAAAGTATTATCATTTATGCTCATCTTATACCCTTTATACGGTAACACTCAGTAAATTTCAAATTAGCTCCACTCTATTAATGTTTACTGACCAACTTCTTCCCTATTTTCAAATTGGACTGGACTAGCCCTAACTCAACTTTTTTCCTTCAATATGAGAAGAGCTATCATTGTTGTTTCAAAATTCTATAGCTGAAACCATAGAAAAGCAAACAAGTAGTGCCATCAAACTAGCAAACAAATCCTTGTTGTCAAGCACGTACATCGCCCAAAGAAGAGTGGAAAAAAGAAAAAGGGTGCTGCAATGAGTCAAAATACTAGAATTGATCAGAACTCCACCATGCATACGCTGATTCAACCTTTCAAAACATTTATTATCATCTCTCAAGAATTCAGACATGTTCATAACGATCTAGCATGCATACCACTTCTTTCAAGTGATGAATTCGCAAGTGCAGTATGGTTCTAAGTTATTCTAGTAAGGGAAAATATCTACAATAACCCATAACAAGAGCCAGGGGATAAACACATATAGATCAATAACTAATCACACATAGAACACTAACTTGAGCAAATTAACAATGATGAACATATGTCTGGGAAAAGGAACAAACCCAAAAAGAGAGAAAAAAAAAAGTAATATCTGGTGAATTTATCCATTGGGTATTTGAATGCTTATAATGAGTCAAGAGAAAAAAGCATAGCATCACTTCTTGCACAGTTCCTCACTAAATTTCTCTAGTATAGACATAATTTTGCATCATCTAGAACAAAATATAGCAAGGATAGGACCTTCAGTTCAAGAAGTTAAGCTGCCGACTGAGCCGCCGACTCAAACCGCTGCAACATCTCACAATGTGGTGTTTCACGAACAAATCCCCACTGGCGGCGCTGCAGCTCCAGCCGACAATTCTCTGAAAGAATACGGAAATATTCTTTCTCAATCCCTTGTTCTAGCGTGACGCGTTCTGAGCTACCTGACGGGAAATCTTGCTCAAACTTGGTTGACTTAACATAAAAATTAACACCCTTTTCTGTGGTAAAGCGGTATTCATAGGGATAGGACCTCTGAAGGGCATAGATTGGGTCCGAAGATGGCATAAAGTTCAGAAGCAGAATAAGCAACACAGGCAGCAACTGAATTAGAGTCCGAATATTGAACCCACCAGAGCCATGATCAACAGGTCTCGGTCCCATTCCAGTGCCAAAACTGAATCCACGAAACTGGGTTGCCGGAGCCATTCCTCCAAAGAAGAAATTCCTAAAGATCTCCTCTGCATCAACATCGTTATCATAAAAACCATTAAATCCATGTGCCCCGTGGTGGCTCGAAGCACGCCTCTCGTAAACAGGTTCATCCGAGCCAGAAACATCATATTTCCTCCTACTCTCTGCATTGCTAAGACACTGAAATGCCTTCGATACCGCCTTAAAGGACTCCTCAGCACCCGGTGCTTTGTTCTTATCGGGATGAACCTTCAAAGACAGCTTCCTATAAGCCTTTCGAACATCTTCAACAGTGCAACTCTTCTCTACCCCCAAAATGTCATAGTAATCCTTCTTCTTCTTAAGTTGCCTCACAATCGCAATCTGCTCCTCCGTATACACCGCAGCCGGTGATGTCGTAGAGGACGATGAAGACCCAGTTGCCGGAACCCTACGGCGAACCGAGGGTTGATCGGACGGCTTAGCTGAAGGCGACCCAGATGGCCCATTGGCGGACCCACCAGCATCTGAAGCCGACTGAGGATCGGACTCTTTCTCAATCGACGATAATAGATCGTCGATGGGTAGTGTCGGATCGAGACGGCGAGCTTTACTTAGGAATTTGAGGGCACGGGTTCGATTCCCAGCTTCAAAAGCTTCTTTCCCAATTTTGAAGCATTTCAAAGCATCGTCTTTGTTTCCATCCATCTCAAACTTCTCAGACGACAAAACCAAACAATCCCCACTAAACAAAATCCAAGAGAACTAGGCCAATAAAAAAAAGGAAAAAAGATTGGGTTTTACCAACACGAACCCCATCAAAGAAATTTCAATGTTTGAATCGGAAATTGAATTTATTTGACTAGAGAAATGAAATTGAGACAATTTTGGGAAATTGAACTTACAAAGGAGATGGATCTGAAGGAGATGAGTTCTGGGGATTGATTGATTACTGATTCTTGTAGATTTTGATCGAATTAGGGTTTCATGGTTTGGGAGAGTTTCGAACCAATAAGGAAATGGTTTGGGAAAATTTGAGGCACAGTCCGATACGGTGGGGTTGATTGGTGGAAGGCAGGAAACGAAATTCTTCGTTGTATAGTCTGGTAATTTCCAGTATTAAGGACGTGTTTGGGTGACCGCGTTTGAAAAGTCGTTACTTTTTAATTTCCCCAAAGCCCTATGACCCAAAAATTAAGGCCCAGCAAATATTTGAACTGAACTTTAATGTCCGTGGCCCATTAGGCCCAATACATAAACCCTATGATGCTGCTCGCTGTCTTCTTCTTTCTTCTTTAGCTTTCAAGTGGCGAACTGCATAACCAAAGAGGTCGCAGTAATGGAGACCCCCGTAACTACAGAGGCCGCAGGAATGGAGACCCAGAAGCAGTTTCAAGTCGACCTCGGTAATCTCATGGCCTTCGACCCTCATCACAACTTCTCCTCCATCCCCTCCTCCAGGTTTGTTTTTAAAAAAAAAAAAAATTTATTTTATGTATTTTTGTTTTTAAGTTCTTGGCTTCTTGCATACTAGTCGGTTTGTGACTTTTAGCTTCTGAGAGCATTTTGTTGTTGTTTGGGTTTCGGAATAAATGGTTACTGAATTGAAATTTTAATATTTTTGAAGTTTAATCTCCAACTATATACTGTTTACTCGATTCTTTGTTAGTTAATTCAATTTCTGATCATGTACAAATGTTCTGGTATTGGGTTTGGGTTTCAGTTTGTATTTTACCCTAATTTATGTTGGAAATGATAGATCTTTATTTAGTTCTTCAATCTGCTTTTTAAATGGTTTGTTCTGTGAGTGATTTTTCTTATTTTATTTTTATGTGTTTCATTAATTTTAGGGGGGAATTAGTGAAAGAGTGTCTAACAAAAGCTACTGAGTTAGTTCAAGCTATTGCGGATAATATTTTCAACTTACCTTCAACTGAAGACATAGATGGTCCCCTTGTGAAGTTGCCTCCTCCAGCAACTAGATTGCCCAGAGAGAAGCATGTAAGTCATTTGTCTCAGTTTATGATGTTCCAACACTTGTTTGTCTTTCACACACACACTCAGAGACTTCTGACATTTGACTGAATAACCAATACCCTTAATATTGTACTTGGCTGCACATGAAAAGATCCCTTGTTAGTTGTTTCGAAGAGGAGAAATTAACTACATATTTGCATTGGATTGTAAATACATATATAGTGCTTCATTATCTGTCACTTGAAAATAAGTGGATTAATAGTTCAAGGTAATTGCTTCTTAAATTAGCAAGGGAATGGAAGTAATTGCAGCTGGTTTTTTTTTTTTTTTTTTTTTTTTTCTGTAACTGAGTTTATGAGTTGCTATTTTTTTTTAGCATAAAAACTTGACTGCCAATTGCATATTCTTTTGTTTTCTACAGCTGCCAAAGCCTAAACCTCCAACAAAATGGGAATCCTTCGCCAAAGCGAAAGGTTAGTCACTACTGTATGACAGTTGGATGAATGAAACTGTTTTCTATTTTCCTTTCATTTTTTTTCCTCTTTCCCCACTGAAGGCTCTGTATGAGGTTGGGTATATGTGGGCTTTTGGACCTTGAGATCATTAAATTGGCCCAATTTAAGATTTTGCATTGGATTCTGATATCTCAAAGCTGAACTTTATGTGTTTTTAATATTGTTTTGAGATTTCTTACAGGTATCAATAAGCGTAAAAAAGACAAGATTGCATATGATGAGCCGACTCAGTCTTGGAAACGTCGCTTTGGCTATGATCGTGCAAATGATGAGAATAATGTACCTATCATTGAGGCAAAGATGACTGATGGTAATGAATTCAAACCCTTGATGGTTTCAGAAGAGTCATCATTTCCTTTTAGCATTGTTTTGAATAACAATATTGAAGATAGTACATCTTGTAATTTTTAAAACCACTGATTATTTTAGAAGCACTGAAATGCTATATTCTGTCAATATGACCTGAAATTGATCTCCATGGTCTTTGTTGTCACTTTTTGCAGTGCCAGGGGAGGATCCTTTTGCTAAAAGACGAGAAGATAAAAAGAAACGAGTTGAAAAGCAAGACAGAAATAGGTTGCAGAACTTGAAGCAAGCTGCAAAAGTTGGTGCTTTGCCAAGGTTTTGCTCTTTTACTTCTCTGTGGTATTCAAAGTATAGATAGTTCATTATTGGTTAAACTAGTAAACCAGCTGGCTGCATAGACATCCAATTTGGTCATCTGTTCTATGAGATCCAGAAATTTTTAATAAGCTGCCATTAATAATGGAAGTTCACACTTTGGGCGCTTTTGAGTTATCTTATTATGCTTCTCTTGCATTGCAACTTAAGCTTAAGCAAACCCTTTATGCAGCCATGTCCAACTAGCTGCTACAGCGTTGCCCATAACAGGAACCCATGCTGCACCCAGGAAGGTTACTAAAGATGAACTGGGGAATGTAGCTGGAATAGCATCAACTGCAACAGCCAGTGGTGGAAAATTTGACAAGAAAGTTCCAGGGGAAAAGCCTGCTAAACATAAAGGAAAGTTTCGCAAGGTATGCATTCTCATTCTAGCATTGCACAATTAATCGTTGCACATCATGATAAAATCTCAAGTACTTTACCCCCTTTTTTCTGGGTTTTGCATTCAGTTTTTACCAGTTGTAGAAGGAAAAGGGAAACGCTCGCAAGAGCAGGAGCAAACAGACAAAGTTTTGAACAAGCTAATCTCTAAGAATTCCCATGAGATATTCAATGTTGATAAGGTTCAATTTTCTCTCAGTTGGCAATGGTTTCTTTGGCAACTTTTTAGTCGATTTGAGTTCCACTTATTAACTGAATATTTTTTGTGACACAGGCTGTTAACATGTATAATGTTAAGAAAGAGAAGAAACGAAATAACAGACAGGACAGAAAGGAGAAGTCTCCAGCAACCTCAAGCAAGTTGAAACCGAAGAAGAACCTTCAGAAGAAGCCATTAAAGAAGGGATCTTCAAAGAAAGGCAAGGGAAAATGAAATTATTATCAGCGATGACAAGCTGGTTGAGTTTTGTAGTAGGTTCTTCAAGTTTAATTATTTGGAATCCAACGGTTTTTATGTAAGACTGCTTAATTTAATTTTCAGGAGAAAAGTATTCTCTATCTCTCTCATAATTTCTCGGCCTTGGAGATATTGATTTCCAAGTTCATGAAACATGTCCACGTGTAGTTTAATGAGTCTTCTAAGCAAAACTTTATCCCATGCTACTTGTGTCCCAAAACAACTCCCGATCAAGTATCAATTTTATCTGAATCTCTCGACGACCAAGTATAAATTTTATAGAAACCAAAAAAAAAAAAGTTTCAATTATATCTGAATCTCTTGGCCTTAAAAGTGTCAAAAAGTACGCATAGTGACAGAATTATGAAATCACTTATCTACCCAGACCAAATGTATAATTCGTCTGATAGCAAGTTAGGTTCAAATCATATTAAAGAAAAAAAAACAATGAGTAATGTTAGAGTGATTATATACCACATAAAAAATGGAGTGATCATGTTTCTTTTTTTCTCAACACAAAAATCAAAACTTCGAAGTTTAAACCCATTTATTCCCACTTTGCCAAAAGAGTCAAATAGAATCGACTGTCCTTGTGTTGGCAACAAGACACCTGTTTCTCATACCCACAAAGAAACAGGGACCAAACCAATGCAGAAGGCGTAATACTCAAGACTATACCATCCTTCTATACTCTGCCTTTGTTGTTGTTTGTTCTTCATGCTGCATGCAGACCATTTGACAATCTCTATATATCATTATATCGAATATCTCATATAGATGGATTATGCTCTCTCATTTCACTAAAGATACCTCCTTTTTCCACGTTTGTTGATACCCACTAAGCCAACCAACCTTTTTCTGCTTAAATTTCATCTTTAATTGTTTCTATAAGCAAAAGGGTTCTTACAACATTGGAAGCTTGAAGAAGATATCACAGTTTCAAGCTTTGGATTAATGGGTAGAAGAAGATTGGAGGGTAGAAGCTTGCAAGGCATTCACCATGCGAATAAAGATGTTGTATTCTCTTGTTCTGGCAGTAGTACTTCTCAAACTGGTGGATTATTTGCAAGCGTTGGTCAAGTGGCAAGAGGATTTAGTATTTCACCAAGTCCTCAGAATCCTAGAGACGATGGCACAAAGCTTCTGAGCTCCACATACATGAAATATGTGCAAATTCCGGATTCGGGTTTACGGGTTGGTGGGGTTGATGAATTGGTGAAAGCAAAGGTATTGGAGGTTGGAGAAGAAGAGGTGGTGAAGAGGAAGAACAAAAGGGGTGGTTTGAAATTGAAAATTAAGATTGAAAATGCATCACTAAGAAGGTTTCTCAGTGGGGCAATAGCAGGTGTTGTGTCAAGGACTGCGGTTGCACCAATAGAGACAATAAAGACCCATTTGATGGTGGGGAGCTGTGGCCACTCCACCACTGAAGTATTTCAATCTATCATGAAAACTGATGGGTGGCAAGGTTTATTTAGGGGTACTTTGGTTAATGTCATCCGAGTTGCCCCAAGCAAGGGTATTGAGGTATTCAAGAATACTGTGTTTTACATTTGAATTTTGATATTTGACTATATATTCTCGTTGGTCTCTGATTGATTGAATCACTTGCATAAAATTTTGCTGGAAGACTTGTTTGAACCATGTTTCACTCGGTATGGATGCATCTTCTTAGTTCACTGAGCATATGAAAACAATTGTATTACATTAAAGAATGTTTTCAGCACTGCCTTCTTGCATATCTAAGTACTTCATTGTTATAAACTACACTATTTTGGCATTCAATCTTTTCATTTTGTTTTGATTCATTATATTAACATGCCCTTTAATGTTTGCTGATGGAACCTGTGTGCAGTTATTTGCTTATGATACGGTTAAGAAGCACTTGACTCGACCTGGGGAAGAGCTGAAAATCCCTATTCCTGCTTCATCAATTGCAGGGGCTGTTGCTGGGTTTAGCTCAACCTTGTGTACATACCCTCTGGAGTTGTTAAAAACAAGATTAACTGTTCAGGTAAACTCAGATCCTAAAAAAGGATCATTGAACTTATTGGCTTGTTTTCTTTGCCTTGGTTCTCAGTCTCAGATTTTATTTGCCTTGGTTCTCAGATTTTATTTGATTGCAGAGAGGAGTGTACAAGAACTTTTTGGATGCATTTTCTAGAATTGTCCAAGAGGAAGGACCTGCAGAGCTATACAGAGGCCTCACCCCAAGTTTGATTGGAGTAATCCCATATGCGGCCACCAATTATTTTGCTTATGATGCACTGTCAAAAGCTTACAAGAAAGCTTTCAAAAAGAAGGAAATTGGAAATATAATGACTCTCTTGATTGGGTCAGCAGCTGCTTCAATTTCAAGCAGTGCAACTTTCCCACTTGAGGTGGCTCGAAAGCACATGCAGGCTGGGGCTCTCAATGGGAGACAGTACAAGCACATACTTGATGCTCTTGCTACTATACTTGCGAATGAAGGGCTTCCTGGTCTGTACAGAGGGTTGGGACCAAGCTGCATGAAATTGGTCCCTGCTGCTGGGATATCCTTCATGTGCTACGAGGCATGCAAGAAGATGCTGACCGAGGAGGAGCAAATCTAACTCACTGTAAGAGGCAGAGTTTGCAATGATTCGTTTAAAAAGTTGACAGTTTTTAGTTCTTACAGTTTCTTGGAAGAGGTACATTTATGTATAGTTATAGTGTTGGCTCACTATAATGCATTTTTCAACTACGAACACAAACTATAAAATTTTCCATGTAAATGAAAGAACAATAATGTTTAATTAATACTTGGCTGCAGTTGATTCATTTCCTTCTGGTATCATTTTAATTATCAAATTCAACAAATTTGGGAATGAAGATGTAAAGCTTTCTTGAAACAATCAAATGAAAGCTAAATGAAACATCAGATACTAAGCTCCTAACATGAAATTTTCTCAATTATCGAACTCATCCGAGCAACAGAAATTCAGATGCCAACAAACAATACAAGAGCCCATGTGATAGTACAATACACGAAAAAATGCAACTCCCATTTCAACTCTGCTCTTCATCTCCAATGCCCTTTTCCGCTGCAATTTCTGCCATCAATTCATCAAACTTTTCAGACTTCTTCAGCAATATCTCGATCTGAGAAGCCAAAAAATTTAGTAGCCATCAATACCTACCTCTCTCAATTCTCAATGTGAAATAAAAATAAAAGTCACTATTACTAAGAGTAAAAGTACTAAAAACAGCACATTGCATTTACAAAACCATGCTTAAGACAAACCCATCCTGATGATATTTAGCACACACAAATCTATGAACTTATATTGCAGAAACAAGAGAAGTTAATAAAATAGAAAAGAACACCCAACTTGATTTCTTAGCAACAACAAATTTATGAGAAGGACCACATTCTGCAAGGCTCTACTTTGCATGCATTTTATATAAACCTTGGCATATTGCCATATTCAAATTCAATAACATTCTGTTAGCATTACCTTGGCTTTTTGGATGGGTCGTCCCCTCAAGTCATCCTTTATATCAACAGTTGAGGTCATGATCTCTGCAGTAACAGAAAATTAAAGTTAACAATAGTCAACAATTTTGTTTGGAATTCAAAAAAACAGATGGTGGCAAGGAACATACTCTTCTCAACAGCCAATCCATTGTTTTTCAAAATTTCTGCAATGGTAACGACAGTGGCAATGGCTGCAAAAATGCACATAATGCAGAATGAACACATCAATGACTGTTAAAATGCACACATCAATGTTCAAATTAATCAGGACAATGTGAAGCACGCGACAAAACCTTACTGATACCCTGTTGGAAAAAGCAGAAGCTTGTATGATCCATGAATATTGATATGTATGTTCCATAATACAAAAATATATCTTAGATTAATTGTTTCTGATTCATAGGTTATTTAAGGAATAACAGGATCTCTTCTGACAATGTTGAATCATGTTTTCCAAGAATAAATAACTAATAGAGCCATCATATGATTGCTGCAGTCATTGATCCCCAAAGAAATGAAAAGAAAAAGAGATTGTAAGAAAATAGACAAAGAAAAGGAGAAATTACCCATTCCAAGGGCAGAAAACTGGACTTCATTGTATTGCTGCATATACCTCTACAACACCAAACAAAATTTAAGAAATTAAAAAAACTCAAATTGAGAGAAAAAACAGGGAAAATCTAAAAATTCAAATTGAGAGAAAAAAAAAAAAAAACAGAGAAAGGCAGAAAGAAGAGAGAGTGTACCTTGGCGAGATTGACGTAGAAGAAAATGGGTTTCTTGGTGTTGGAGACTTGAATCCGGTTAGTCTTGTTGTATGAATCTCGAGAAGCACCCAAGTTCATGTTGTTCACGCCCTCAGTAATCTTTTCCATCGTATCCCAAAACCCTGACGTTCTCGCTGAGGCGAGGCTTCAACCAAAAGCTTAAAGACACCGAAAAATCCCTTAGGCAGTTGGGCCTGTGATTTGGTTTTAACTTTTAACAGCAAACTATGTTCTCCCTTTTAACCTTGGAAAATACAAAAACACACATGTGCACAACTGCACAAGTACAACCCTTTTACAATTGTTTATAATGGTCATCTTAATATTTATACTAAGTATTGAATTGATCTATTTTTTTTTAAGTATTGAATAAAACTACTTATTGCTTTAGAACTAACTATATTATTTTGATTTTAAAATCCAAATGAAGGCATACAATATTAAGCAAGAAACTGTCAAAAAAATAAATTATAAAGCAAGAAAACAGAAGAATTTTTTGAGAATTTTAAGCAAAAAGCCATTCAGATCACTTGGGCATTAATATATTAAACTGAGAATTTAGAACTTGGTTCATATCACAACCACAACATCAACAACATTCCCCATAATTTGTCTTCAATACAAAAAGATGGCAAAAGAAGAATACTCAATGAACAAGCTTCATACTTTGATCAGTACAAGACCCAAGTTAGTGATAGATCGCATCCTCCAAAACTGAAGCTCAGTAATGCTTCAACTACTTGTGTAGATCACCATTTGCCAGAAGAACTGTGAGGATCTTAGGCTGAGTAATATTCGAACCTATAGTTAGTCTTCAGCAACTATCTGCACCTTTATCTATTAATATGACTATCATATACCCTATGTAAATATGCCACCTTTAAGTACAAAAAATGTCAAAATGTTCTGCAAATCTATTCCCACCCACCAGCAACAACAGTTTCATAATTTCCTTCATAGCCATATGGAACAGCAGGAGCATATGAAAAAGCACTAGCAGCATAAGTGTCCCCAGAATAATCTCCATATCCATAACTGCTTGAACCAGAATAATTATCACGCCCTGATTGGTCATCCCTACGAAAGTCATAGCCACCAAACTTATTGCCACTATATCTTTGGCTCTGGCCATCCCCACCATAAGTCGATGATCCCTCAGCATATTCTTTCAGCCAACTTGGAACCTCCTGCTTTGATTCCTGCATTAAGTCAACTAGCGCCTTTGCAAGTGGTTGGTTCTTGTCACTGAAGAAGGCAGTTGCAAGACCAGAATTACCAGCACGGCCAGTCCGTCCAATCCTGTGAACATAGTCATCTATGCCTTTTGGCAGGTCAAAATTGATGACATGAGCAACATGAGGAATGTCCAAACCTCGAGAAGCAACATCTGTTGCCACCAATATGGGAGTGGCACCACACTTGAATGATTTCAAAGCTCGTTCCCTCTCCTGCATTTACAAGTCAAATATTATCGTAGGTACAGGAGGAGGAAACAAAAATTTAATAAAACTTAGAGTTCAAATTTAACTTAATAACAACTAAAATTTTGAGTTCAAATTTCATCCTGAAAAATAAAACTTAATAATAACGATCTCAAAAAGCACAAAAAGAATCCACTTAGAAAATCATAAAAAAAATAAAAGAAATCCATACAACTACAAGACCTCAGATTATAGCATACACACTGAAACTAATGAATAAAACGATCCATGAAATGGTGAACACCCAAAAAATTTTAAAATAACAATTTCAAAACATATAAATAAAGAAAAAAGACAATCTAACCATTTGCATTTTGTCACCATGTATAGCTATTGCAGAGAAACCACTAGAAGATAACCAGCGTTCTAAAGCATCTGCGCCCCTCTTGGTCTCCACAAACACCAAGGTTAAAGCAAGCTGAAACAAACAGCATTAAACCTTAGCATAAGATCAAAAATATATAAATATCTATATATATATATATATATATATACAAGAATGCTCTAAAACTAACCAGTTAGTAAGTTAATACAAAACTAACCACATGTTGGGCCCACTGCACAATGTAATTTCAAAATCCAAACGGTTTATTTTTTAGGCCATGTTTCAAAGATCATTCATGTAAAAAATCTTCAAAATCGGACGTCATTTAGCCATTTGATTATAATAACAACTATTTCTATGCTTTTATCGAAAATACTGATCGTCTATTTATTTGATTTCAATTAGATGATTACATGATTTTCGATTTAGTTGATTTTTTGCAATGATGATCTTTGAAGTATGACCTAAATAATTGATGGTTCGGATTATGAGATTAGTGATGTGGTGGGCCCAAAACATGGTTAGCTTTAAAGCACTCCTCTATATATAACTATGTAATTATTGAGAACTTATCTCCATCTAAATATAGCTGTGTCAATTCCAACCCAATGCTACAGATTACTGATTTCCATAGTTAAGGAATTCAAAATTTTCTATCATACCTTGCCATGAGTTCCATTTGCCCTTTGGGTATGAAGAAGATCCACCAAATGACTTCTTTTGTCCATATCCTGAACAAAGTCAACTTTCTGTGCAATAAGATCAGTGCTTGACCCTACTCTTCCAACAGCCAGAAATATGTAGTTTGAGAGGAAATCTGCAGCAAGCCTCTGCAAGAAACAGAACAGATGAATTCTAACATACATGTAAATGTTTAACAAAACCACAAATTAAATAAAAAACTAGGCACCAAAACTACAACAAGCCAGAGTATATTGAAGTGGAAATAGAGACCAACAAACCAGCCATCCAAAAACTAGGCAAGAATAAGCTTACTAAGAAAAATGAATTAAACATAAAAGACAGTAATCAGACTAACATATAAAGTCAAGAAAAAACTCATGTAGACAAAAAGGCACAGTATTCCAATAAGAGAAAATAATTATGTTCTAGGAATGGAAAGAAACATGATCTTATTAATAATCCACAAAAACACATTATAGGGCATTAACATTTAATTGACCCACCTGTATCTCATTTGGGAATGTTGCACTGAAAAGCAATGTTTGTCTTGCACCTGCACGAGGCATGTCCATTTGCTCAACAATCCTCCTTATCTGAGGCTCAAACCCCATGTCCAGCATCCTGTCAGCCTCATCTAGTGCCAAATATTTGATCATTCTAAGTGAGATTCGCGACCTCTCAATCATGTCCACCAAGCGCCCGGGAGTGGCAACTAGAATATCAACACCTCTCTCCAGATTACGTAACTGCAGAGTTGATGGTTACCAAGGAATCAGTACGAAAAAATTCAAGGTATTTGTTTCCTGTATGAAGGAATAGATGAAACTAATAGGCATACTTCAGTCAAAGGGAAGGGAAAATCAGAAAGGAAAAATGCACAAGGAAGAAACCATAAACTCATACTAAATTGACCTATCTGATTAACTTGCAAGATAGTGACGTAATGCAATCATACAATGAAGATAATGAATGACAATTACACAACACTACCTCCACCACTAAGGACAACAAAAAGTTCTAGATAAACATGAAACTAAAGTTTAACAAATTTTAATGCTCAAAATGTTAAAAATCTGGGATAGAGAATATTGCTTATATAAACAAAGAAGAGGCAATCAAACAGAAAACTAGACATAAGCTAGTAAAATAAGCTGGAAAAGAGCACAAACCTGCTGAGCAATTGGTGCCCCACCATAAGCAACAACAATCTTGACCCCACTTTGATGAGAGAACTTCTTAGCTTCATCATGTATCTACCCAGAAAAAATTAAACAAAAAAAAGAGCCCAAATCAAAACAAAATTAGCACACCACAAACCCATCAACACAATGACCACAAAAAAAAATAACACCAAAATGTGGCAAACACACCTGACCAGCCAACTCTCTGGTTGGAGACAAAATGAGCGCAGTGGGACACACAGCCCGAGCCCCACCACCACGAGTCTGCTGCGGCTTGGCCCAACCATTGTTCAAGACCCCCCGAATGATGGGAAAGCAAAACGCCACCGTTTTGCCGGACCCAGTTTGAGCACAAGCCATCAAGTCGCGGCCAGCCATCGCTATCGGAATCGCGTGGCGCTGAATAGGCGTGGGCTTGACGTACTTGCACCTCTTGATGTTGTTGTTCAAACACTCGCCCAAATCAATCTCCTGGAAGCTGTCCACCGGCGGCGGTATGTCGACGCCACTCGCCTCAACTGGGATGTCTTCGTAGGCATCGAAATTGATACCGCCATTGCTACCCTCTTCAGAAACTTGGAGTTGGTCGAATTTCTCGGCGACATCGTCAAATGGGTTTTGGTTTGGGGTTGGGTTTGGGTCTGATTGAGCCCAAAAACCACGGCTACGTCCTCGGCCGCCGCGACTTGGGCCGGTCCGACCGGCTTGCCTGGTATTACCAGTGTAGCTTGACCGGAAGCCGTACTGAGTTGACTCAGTCGAGTACCCATGTGGGTATGTGTTGGCACTGCTGTTCCTGAGATGTGGAGGGACGTAGTTGGGTTGAGGGTGGCGAGTTGGCCTGCGGGTTGACTCAGTGAGTGCGTCAGACCAAGACATTGCCATTGTAAATGTGTTTTCTTTAACAAAAGTGAAGCGTTTAAAAAGGACAGTGATGGTTGATATAATGGAGGAGAGGAAATGAAAGGGTGTGTGTTTTTATAAATGCAGAGCGAAATTGAGGTTTTAGGAGCTGTACGGACTGAGGTGGTGGTGGGTTGGCTCGAATATCAAAATGGTTTGCGTATTTGGTGAATGAGACCAAGAGAGAGAGTGAGATGATCAGGTGCAGTAATAAGCAGTATGTAGTAATTTCAACTCTCTCTTTCTCTTCCTCATAAAGCTGCAAAACCCTACAAACCTAGAGAGGAGGGTTTCCGAGGGGGCAGGAGATGTATGTGGGAGAGTGGAAAAGGCATAGTTTTTTGCACGATCGTTTGATGCGCGCGTGCATGAAACATGAAACGCCTGAGAATTTGTTTATTCCTTCCTGACGAAAATGTCCTCGTTTTTGTATTTTAATGTCGGAACGGTCCGTGTGGTGTGGCGTGGGGCTCTTCGGATGGATTATGCAAAGAGTTAATTACACTTATACCTCCTGAGTCATGAAGTTTATCGTCTTTTCACATACATTCCTTAAAATTTCAAATATTACACATACACTCTTTGAAGTTTCAAAACTGTTACATATAACTCCCTAAAAGAGAAAACAATAAATAAAAAATATATGTATTTGTATTGAGATTGGACCTTACACTTTGAATAATTTTATTAAACCATTTCACTTCTTAACATGCCTTTTTATATACTTTCTCATCATTTTTTTTGTCTCACTATAAGAGATTATATGCAATAATTTTAAAACTTCAAAGGGTATATATATAATTTTTAAAATTTTAGAGAATGTATATATAAAGATGATAAATTTTAGAGAATATAAGTATAATCAACTTGACTATAATAAGACAAAAAAAATTGTAGACCAATTTAGAAAAATAGTTAAAATAAATAGACCAATAATACATTTTACTCTTTTAACTTAACTTGGAAGAGACGTTGGGTGAGGGTTTGGTATCGAGAATAAAGTCTTAGGAAATAGGAGACGTAGGGTGAGGGTTTGGTATAGAGAATAAAGTCTAAAGAAATATCTTTCAGATTTGTGGGACCAGATCGTGATGTGGACTCTGCTTTGTGGGTGGCAGCTAAGGAATTGGAAACATGGGACTTTTTGGTGCCACACGCGCGATGAATGCGAGTGGGCTTCAGTTATCGAGAAGCCCGACGGCCTGGAGGGTATAATCGGAATTTGGGATATTTTATTGTCTTGTTGCGGCTAATGGCCTATGTATGATTATGTGGCGAATTGATGATGTGATTAATCCCTGTTGAATCATAGGCTCATAGGCTCAATATTCTCTTCTTTTGATATCTCCAAGGACCCATTATTTTAATTTTGATTTAACTTCTCCAATAAATAAGTTATAAGTAAACTACTTAAATCTCTTCACTTGGTAATTGGTATTATTCTTTTTCCAAGACTTTGGAGCATCCGAGCATATGGCTTTTAAAATGAGTAAAATTCAATCCTTCCATCTTTATTCTGACTACTTGGCAACATGATACCTCAGCAGCGTATTACTTTCAATAATTTAAGTAAAATTAGTGCTCAATGATGATGATACTCAAATCATCTATTCCTTCCATGGGCCATCTCACTCAAAAGGCACAACCACTCAACCAAGGTCCATCAGAATGTGTACATGCACCAAAACTCATTTGGGTTACAGCATATTTATACAAGATTCTGGGATGCACCAAAACTCATTTGGGAATCCTCATGTCTAATTCCATTAAGATGAATCAAGATTCAAGTCTATATCAATTATGAAGAATATATATACAAAGGAATTCACCACAA
The DNA here is from genome assembly GCF_963921425.1 of Dryas octopetala. NCBI lineage: Eukaryota > Viridiplantae > Streptophyta > Magnoliopsida > Rosales > Rosaceae > Dryas > Dryas octopetala. The sequence goes on along the minus strand of NC_141370.1, from coordinate 20,736,674 downwards.
CATTAACCTTCCAGTTAGTCACACATGACAGCATTGTACTCCCGCCATTTGAAGAGTAGAATTCATTCAATCTTCATTCATGCTACGGATTTTACAGGAGTAGAATTCTCTATCGGATTGTCCCATAGGCTTATATGGAGGCATATCGGTTTAGTCGCATGAGAATAACAAAGAGTTCTATTGAGTCAGTATACTGTCTGGTTAACAAACTTATTTTCCTCCTTAAGTCTGTTCAGCCATTTCAGTTCGAGTCAATAGATGCTTCTCTTCCTCCTCAAGTCTTTCCAACCATTTCAGTCCAAGATCACATCCGGCTTTCGCAGCAATCTGGAACCGGTCTCTTGCCATCTCTACGGGATCTGTTATTAGGCTTTCTGCATTCTTTCTTGCCTTTCTGGCCAAAGAACCCCTCTTTGAACGGGTCAGAGATTCTGGGATTTCAACACCTAAGACATTCGAATATGCCATCAAGAAGAGAAAATTCATTACAAAATTGGAAAAAGAAATAGAAATTGTGGTGGCAAGCAACCATTATTTCCATCTGAAGAATATCCAAATTTAAAATTGAAAATGGAAAGGAAGAGACTACGGCAGCCATGCTGCCTCCCCTGTGGTGGAACGCAAACAAGTAAAATATAGCCATAACACTTATTTGACCATTGGCCATGATATCTCTATTTAGTATTTAGAACCATTCTTTTTTTCCTCTTTCACAGCCATTAATTGTGTTAGAGCATCTATGAGTGCAGACCATGCCACATAAAATTGAGTAAGTGCGACCACAAATGTCATGTCAGTATCATGACTGTCTACTCTATGGATACAAAAAAATATTCAAGAAAAAGAAAAACTTTTGGCAAGAAATTAAGATAGTTATTATTCAGGAATCTTGAGGACTGTCATGCAATAAAATAAAAAGAAGTATGACTGAATGAACAGACCTTTAAGAAGAAGAGACCCATATGCTATAGCTGCACCAGCATGCCCCTGCATGAATTAAAAACAAGAACAGTTTAAAATGGTGCACTAGTTGTAAAAACAATGAGATCCAAGTATCTGATAAAACTTTTGCTGGTTCCTATCTTGCAAAATAAGTGCACCATAATGCTTGTACATCAGATGGAACGAGGTTATAAATCATAAAACTTAACACTCATCTTGCAAATAGAAGTCAGTGGCTGCTCAAGCCAAGATAATTTGAACATTTTAAGTTATTCATATAGCTAATGACAGAATAATTTATCAACTGAATCTAGGCCCATTTCAGAGATCACCAGTGTTGCCCAAGGAAAATCTACATTGTCAATGACTTGTTCTTAGTTAGTTTGCACCCGCATACACATCCCTCATTGATGTTCTCTTGCTGAAACTGGGTAGAGTGGAATAGGACTATAGGAGCTTCAATTACCTTATCTGATGCCCTATGGAAACACCATAACGCAGAGGCAATATCTTTCTTCACACATTCTCCTGTCAGATACACAGCACCCAGAAGGTAAAGAGCACCTGGATGCAACTAAAACATAGCAAGCTCCAGTCAGGCTTTGAAACACATTTTGGAAGCATTATAATTTGCATCTGCATTGTGAAAATGTACCTGGTCGACAGCCTTCTCCAGATAATGGAAAGCTTGTTGATCTGATTGGACATGTTCATTCTGACCGAAACCCAAGCCAGAAAACGTCACAAAGTAATGGTAAAAACATATAGAACATAAGTGACAAGGGGAGATGAAAAAAAATAAGACAAAAAAATCGGCAAAGCCCCAATATAAACCAAAGAATAGTGAGCTAGTAGGGGATAACTTAAGCAAAGGAGCAATTAAAATTCATAGGTTGGGAACATAAACCCATAAAACTAATATTCAGAAAGCTATATTAATCCATACTATTAAAATTCTCTACTTCACCTACAGATTGCTTGATCAGGGCAACAAGATATACAAATTGCTTAGAATTTATACCTCAACTCTAAGACGACAACCCAGTTCATATTGTGCATCCGGATCACCCATATTTGCCGCTTCAACTAACAAAGCAGCTCCTCTGTTATGCGAATATGGGAAGAGTATTAATTACATGACCTCTTTTTCCTTTTTTCATTTTTCAAATGCCGATAGGTGCCCCATGATACATTACAGAGTATCAATGTCGGGAATGCAGACCACCATCAGTGAAGTAACACAAAATAACGAAGAAATGAGTCAATTAAATTTTTTTAAGAAAGTACACTTACATAGCTTGGCATGCCCCAGGGACATGGTATTTCAAATGCAATTTGGACAACCAATATCTGGCATGGGTATTTGAGTTGTCAGCCTCCAGAGCCAGCTCAAAATTCTCTTTTGCTGTCTGGTGTTGGTTCAAATAACATAAAGAAAAAAATAAACAAACATTGTTAGATCAGAAAATAGCTCATTATCCCAATTTCATTAACAAAAATAGCTCATTATCCCAAGTTAAATAAGCCAAATACTTGTGTTAAGCTCGGAAAAATAAATATGTTACTCCATTTTCTGTCCTCCTCAAAACCCATATGCCCAAATTATCAATTTGGTGTCCCTTTCTTTCCTACATTTTCTCAGAAAACAAACACAGTACACAGCAACTATAAAGAGTCATACATACCCTTAATAGAGGGATGAGGCGGCGATCATTGAGCTCGCAGTAATCGATGACTCTGTCAACTTCCTTCAAAGCACTCCACCCTTTGGCAATCAACTCCATGGCCTTCTTGTTCCTGCTATGCATCTCCCTCTGAAAACCAAAGAAACAAAAATAAAATTATGTAAATATGAATGATATTCAGAGGAAGGTAGTTTGGGAAAGTGGAAAATATGTGCTGACCCGTTGATTGAATTGAGTAAGTCCATTGGCAGGTCTCAAGCTGAGCTTTCTGAAGAGCTGCCTCTGCAACATCTGTGTGTGAGATAGAGAGACAGAGACGGAGCAACTGGAGCAAGTCCGTGGGATATGGATCTTGACCCGGAAAGAATAGTAAAAGCCTAAAAGGAGCGGCTTGATCCGTTTAACCTTTGGCATATACATTTGGATCATGGACCTCATATCGTGGCCCATGGCCCGTAAGTAACCTCAGCTATTGCACAATGATTGAAAAGATCTATTAATTCCTAATTATAGAGTTTGTTTAAAAAAAAAAAAAGTTCATATTTGGATATAAATCATATTTAGTGGTAAAAAATAATAATATTTTAATAATAGAAAAATGAATGACTCGTCAACACTCAATATCAAAAAATGATTATATGCCATACAGATGATATAGGATAAATTTCCTCCAAATATAATCAAATTTAAAACATCAATAATGTGATCTTCTGCGAATTTATTATTGAGCTTTTTTACATCTAATATCTACACACACCCATTATCTAAAGATCCAATTATCATAATACTATATATATAAGTTGCCATGTCCGCATTGGTAACATGGATGCATAAACAAATAAAAGATCCTTAGGCTCTCTGTCCAAAAAATAAATATAGCACCAATTTTAATTTTTCCTCTCTATTTTCATTAAGCAAATTGTATGAACTATATGATTTAGACTAATATATAATTATATTTCTAATATGCTTTGTAAATACTAAAGGTGATGTAATTAACACTTCAATCTTAGCTTTACACACTCCAAATTAATATAATATAGTTTTAATACACTCATTCATGCTACGAGGAATATAATGAGAAAAAAAAAACTTATTTATTTATATTATATTGATGTGGCATCATATATGTAAAAGAAAGGTTTATGACATTAAAATTTAAGATTAATTTTACTCTCTCATATATGTGATGCTACGTCATTGTAATCATGATAACACAATTTTAAACACAAAATTTGGACTTTATTTTAGATATGAACACAAAATCGAAAAAAAAAAAAATTCCAAAGAGAACTCTATTTCTTGCACGCTACGCTATGAAAAACACGATGAATCTACTTAAATAATGAAAAGTCATCAATCCACCTCCTCAGATCATTGACCATGACCACTCATAAGAAATGGGCGGGAAGTCCAACAAATATTATACCAACTCGAATTCGACACTTGGCATATTTCGAAGTTTGAACTCATCATCCTCCTTCTACTTTGACAATGCAAAAAGGCACGTGTGTTGTTAATGTTGAATAATTATTATTTCTGTAATTTGCTTGCTTTCCTTTTGTGCCTTTTGGCCGAGAGTCGTAAGGCAATGTCCAAGATTGTGTTTTGTCTACCAAAGGGTAGTCACAAACTCACAAGTCACAATCTATCCAGCTAAGAAAGAAAGAAAAAATGATGAATCCTAAATATCTGAATTATGGAATAACCAAATTATCAATCAGAATAATATGTAAGATGCCAATTACTATTTCAATTTTGTATAACTAACACACATGTAGAACATAACATGACACAATTATTTATTGATTATAAATAAATAAAATTTCAACATTATTATAAAAATATATGAATTTTAAATATCACTTATCTTTTTATCAAAAAATAAAAAATAGTTAAATTACGTTTCAATCATTTGGGCAAAGTTGATAGTTTCACTAAAAATTATATAATTTCAATTGTATCAATTTTATCTTTATAGTTTTATAATCGTTACAATTTGAAAACATAATTTTAAATCTCTTGATTTGGTCAACGAAAATAATTTGTATTATGCACGATTCAAGATAATTTAGATAATAATGATGAAGCTAAACCACCTAAAGATTTGATATAGCGTCACTAGTGTGGTTTACATGTTATTTTTGTTTAACAATTGATGAAATTAAATATGTGTCCTTGAATTGTAACTATTAAGAAGTGATAGGGGCAAAATTATAATAATTAAAACTATAAGTGCCTTCGTAAAAGTTGACCCAAACTTTTAAGGCCGAAATGAAATTTGGCCATAAAAAATGCCACTTGTTCTTATTTAATAAAAGTCAATGCATTTCTGACAGAATATTGATTGTGAGGTTGGCTTGGGAAAAAAGAAAAAAGAAAATAAAAGAAATCTCTGAGACGCATATCCGTCATTGGCTTAAACACCCGCCCAATAACTCAATAGCACAACGCGGTTAAGCTGAAACTTGGATGTTGGTTTGGGATTAGGCAAACGTTGCGTTTGAAAATAATAAAAAACAAACTCAAAAAACTTAAAAAAAAAAAAAACGAAGCAGAAATGGGAGCGGTGAAGAACATCTGGAACGCCATGGAAGTAGCCGAGGAAGCTTCAGATTGCTCCACCTCTCAGATCCCTTCTTCTTCTCTATCTGTCGACCCTTCGCTCCCTCTACCTCATATAACCCCACTCATAATGTTCGTTTCCTTTAGCTCATTTTCTGTTGTTCTCTTTCTTTTTTCTTAATCCGATTTGAAATTTTTGTTTGGTAGATGAGAAATTGTGGGAAACGAGATTGGAGCTTGAATTTGAGATTTTCATTTTACATTAACATGAAAACAGGATTCCAATTTATCGTTTTCTTTATCGTTTTTATTGTTTTATTGGCAATCAAACGAGCTCGGATTTTTTTACAATTCATTTCTTATTTATTTTATACGTATCTGTCATGTAATTTGGTTCGCAGAGAGCTTTGCAAGGATCTGTTTAAGGAATGGTCAAATTTGGACGATTCCCACTTCTCTGTCGAGACAGTTTCTGGTGGCATCACAAACCTCTGTGAGTGTTTCTTTTTCTTGTTATTGTAATTGGTTTTTATAAGCTAAAAGGAATTATGGGTTGGCAACAAAATTTCGATTTCCTTATTATTCATATAATTTTTGTGAGTATTCTAACTGTAGCCTAAAACATGCAGTGCTGAAGGTGACTGTGAAAGAAGAGAATGGAAATAATGTTTCGGTAACAGTCCGGTTATATGGGCCTAACACCGACTATGTTATCAATCGTGAACGCGAATTGCAGGTAATTTCTCATTCCCTTTTCTTTTCAAGTTCTGCTTATTTTCTCATCATAGGAAAATTTGATTTGTATACTTCTTTGTGTACTTGGATTATGCCCCCTTAGCATTTTTTCTTGAACTTATCACAAAAATGGTGTGTTTCTTTTGATGTATATGATATGTCTTTCCAACTATACTGATTGTCCATCTTAATCTAGTTTGCCTTTTCTTTTACATTCTTGATGACGTTTTACTTGTGTACATCACTTTCTAATTGCTCACTGCGTATTGTGTTCAGGCAATCAAATACCTCTCAGTTGCAGGATTTGGTGCAAAATTGCTTGGAGTTTTTGGGAATGGGATGGTGCAATCATTTATCAATGCCCGGACATTAGTCCCATCAGGTAACTGGTGATGATAGGTATTATACACAAGAAGTACCAAGGGGGCGCTAACATGTACACAAGAATTATACATAGGTTGGAAACTGAAAACAAGCAAGAAAATAAAATAAACAATAGAAAGAGTTTTCAGTTTTATATGACCATTAAAAAACAGATGGACTAATTGACCGCTTAACTCCACCACTGAAATTTCTACCCTTCAAAAGTTCTTGTCATATTTTTTGATAATTTGGTCAACTCTATATTAATCAAAGCCTCATTTCCCAAATAAATGTTCTTGAAGGCATTTGCTTCAATTGAAACTGGTATACAAACTTAGAGACAGAAGGTCATTTTCATTGAAAGAAATCATATGCATTTTCAGGGTTCTTGGTGAACTGAATCCGTCTATTGACATGATTTTAACTTCTTCCCATCTCGGCAGACATGAGAAAGCCAAAGCTGGCTGCCGAAATTGCCAAGCAACTATGCAGATTCCATCAAGTGGAAATTCCAGGTTGTAAGGAACCGCAGCTGTGGAATGACATGATCAAGTTCTTTGAGAAAGGTTTTTTCTTAATTGATCAGCTTCCTGTACTTTATGTTCTACATCTCTTGTTTGCTAGATTGATGTTAAGTAATTGGAAGTGGCCTGATTTTCGTTGACAAGTTGACATTTCCATATTAGTTTTTAAAATCAGTTCATATTCGTAATTTTTCTCATAATTGAGTCGCGTCCTTGTTGCAGCCTCTGCTCTTGAATTTGACGACAGTGAGAAGCAGAAAATGTATAAGACTATTTCATTTAGTGAAGTTCACAATGAAATTGTTGAGCTGAAGGTAGCCTCCACTATCATGTTTACTTGTTTTTCCTTGTTGCTAGCTATTCTTTTAACCAGCTTCGGAAGTATCTTAATGATGATCTATCTAGAAATTGGTGTAACAATGATCTGTGGAAGGCAAATCCAACATGTTCTAACAATGATATGTTGATGAAAGATAAAGGAATTGTCTATTTATATATACTAAAAAGTTTGCTGGTTTTCAGTTGTCCTTTGCTAATTTTGTGTTGAGTATGTTGTGTGGTTAATGAACTTGATTCCTATTTACATAGATGTCTCTCATGATAATGGAACAGGAATTGACTGGCCTTTTTAATGCTCCAGTGGTTTTTGCTCACAATGACTTGCTTTCTGGAAATATAATGGTTAATGAGGAAGAAGGTATTCCACTATGTAAACTTCTTTTCATCCTCTCTTATTGTTGATTACATTACCTTATATTTTATGTTAAAGAGTCTTCGGAATTCAACCCTTCTGACATGCTTCCGACTGCTATTGCTTTTGGATGTTCAAGGTGATGCCCCAAAATAGAATGATATGTGTGTGATGTTGGTTTTGGCTCTTACTTACATTGCTTTTCTGATGAGTATGCAGAAAAACTCTACTTCATTGATTTTGAGTATGGATCATACAATTATAGAGGCTTTGACATTGGGAATCATTTCAATGAATATGCAGGCTATGAATGTGACTTCAGCTTGTATGTTTTCTATTTTCTTGTTCTATTTTCCTTCATTTTCTTTTATTTTATACTATGGAGGTTGCATGGGATTACCTTTGACTGTTGAACATGGTCCAAATTCAGATACCCAAATAAGGATGAACAATACCATTTCTTCAGGCATTATTTACAACCTGACAATCCACATGAGGTATGTGTAAAGGTTGGCAGAGTCATTGCATGACAGCTTGAAAGATTTAGTATTAGGCATGCATAAATGGGTTTCAAATTTAAAAATTTAGTTCTAACTGAAAGACATTTCCCATTATGACATTCTTTTGATTGTTAGAATAAGAATCAGCTACATCTTTAGCTGACATCTGACATGTAGGTTATCTGTGAAAATCAATGAATAGGTGGTCGTTGTTTGTCAAAGTACTTTTTCTCAAATCCATATTGATATTATTGGTGATATCTATTCAAGTTTGTAAAACTTTAAAATTATAGGGGTTCTCTTTTATTGTTATTTTCATATTTTCTGTATCAACAGGTATCTGACAAAGATCTTGAAGCTCTCTATGTTGAGGCAAATACATATAAGTTAGCTTCGAACTTGTATTGGGCATTATGGGGAGCAATCCAGGTATCCTGTTTCTCTAATTCTTCTTCTGCTCTGGAACCATCCAATTTATTATTAAATCTATTTTGTTCAATCATGTGTAGGCAAAGATTTCTCCGATCAATTTTGATTATCTTGGTTATTTCTTCCTGCGATACAATGAATACAAAAAGCAGAAGGAAGGGTGCTTCTCGTTGGCAAGATCATACCTTGCACAAACCCAGACAGGGTAAAACATGTATGCTTTAAAGCATAAGCAGGGCGTCTGTACGTTTCAAATTTGTAGGGAGAGCAATTCTTTTTTCTTTTTCCCTCCCAAGTTGGGTAATCTTGTGAAATATTCTTTTGTAGCCATTTATCACATGAAAATGAAAATGAAAATGAAAACGAACATGAACAGATACTAGATAATTGGCATTTAGGGGTTCCCCGAAGCATTGTAATGCAAGAAACGTTTGTATTTCATCTGTTTGTAATATTTTTGTATTTGACATTCATGTACAACAGTCTTGTGGACTTCTTGTTTAAATTTGTTGAATTATAACTCTCTGACCATTCTCAGAGAGAGAGAGAGGTGGGCCAGATTTCTCAAAATGGGTCCTACCAGACAATGGCTGCATGTTATATGGGTATTTAGTATCGTGAATTCATAACACTTTTGGTGTTGTATGAGAAAATTATTATGCCTGCACAGCCAATCAGATGCCAATAAAATATATAACAGAAAAGACTCTTAACATAGGCAAAACAATTTTGCACGTGGAAACTAACATCTGTGTATCATCATATAGATATTTGTAACAAAAGGAGTCCACCAAAACAAACATCCTGAGTCCTGACCAGTGACCACCTATCACATTTCATGGTACACGAGAACCTATACCAATGGACTTCGGAATCCCTGTCATCCCACAAGGCGAAAATTTGGCTTTCTACGTTACATATATAGTCCATCGAATTCGCAAAATTTCCCATAACATATAGGCCAAAGAGTACACCTTTGATTTTGATACAATTTACAGTTTCTAAGCTTGAAGAACCTGGCAGTGAACTATGTGACTTTTCAGGCGGTTCCTGCCAGCAAGGCTTGACCACAGATTTGTGACCAAAGTCCTGAACTGCCCTTTACCTGCTATAGTTTCCCACAGATATTCAGCACTTGCTCCACTACCATCACTGGATTTTGAAACATCAACCAGTGAAATGCTCATGTTGTTCCGGATGATGCAAAGTTTACCATTAAGGGCAACAAGGGAAGCTGCCTCCAAAGCCCTAGAGTTACCCAAATGCATCTTACTGTCGATATGCTTGCTCCAAGAATCAGTAGCTTTATCATAAACTCTGAGTTTGCAGCCATCCTTGCACTCCAAAGCATAGAGATGCCCATTTAAAGAAGCACTTGGATTCCTCCAGCCTGCAACCATTCCGTTGTACACGGAGTACCAGCTGTCATTTTCTGGTTGGTAGACCTCACTCAGAACTTGTCGATGTGACCCTAGCCCCTTCAAGAACCATTTGCCTTCATAAACAACCCCAATGAAGGGCACCATTGCAGTGCTCATATCTGAAATGAAGGACCATCTATTCTTGTTGGGATCATAGACTTCAGCTGATCTCAAGGACCGATGCACCCCCTCATTCTCCCCACCAGCAACATACAGGCAGTTATTTATAACACATGAGCCAAAAAAATGCCGCCGCCGAAGCATATCTGGGGCACGATGCCATTTATTGGTCCTGGCACTATAAAAAATGACTCGTCTCATTGATCCCTTTAGCGGGTCTTTTCCTCCAAACAAATAGAGATGACAGCCACTGAGTACAGCACAACCAAACCCAAGGGCTTCAGAATATTCCTTCGGGACAGGAGGAAGGGTTTGCCAGAGCTGGTATGTGGGGTCAAAGGCATGCCAAGAGATTTTCCCATCTCGATCTCTCTTAATTAAATATATCCATTCTTCTGCAATGCCAAGGCTTTTACGGAGGGAGTAAAAGAAGTTACCAGCTAAAAGACGGTACCATCTTTTGCAAACTAGGCGGAGCTTACGATGTTCAACTCTTGGGACACGGATTAGGCAAGCAATAGCAAGATCATCTGGTAGTCCAGGAAGCAGAGGGGATTGATTACGGCTACTGTCACCACGTGCAGGCTTACTCCTAGTTGGATGGATGGATGGTTTAATGTCAGGTTGAAGACAGAGCTTTGCCCCAGGGACGTACTTTTTTGCTCCGGCAACACTTTTAAGGCCAGCATCTACTCTACATAAACATGCCGTTGTATCAACCTGCAAAGACAAAGAATAGTTAAAAGAAAATCAATCTGGCTAGTTTCCTCTGGAAATACAGCAAGTCAACATGATGCATTATGTAAGCACAGTCACAGTTGCCCTGGTCTTGTGGTAAGTCATTACCAGCAGGGAGCAGGTGACATGGATAATTTTCTATCATTAATTATAATTTGTGGAGACAATTAGCACATGGGAATATACAAATACTTTTCCATATGCAAAAATAACTATTTATCATTGTTAGTCTAAGATCATGAATGGGGAAAAATTACGAAATAAAACAAGTTTGCAGCCAATTTAAAAGGGATACAAAACTCATGCACATGCTTGTGTCAAGATTCAAATAAGTTACCAAACAGAATGTTACGACAGTCAAGAAGATCAAGCCTAAAAATGAGAAGTACATATTCGTACTTATCCCATCTGTTAAAGAAAAGGGAAGAAATCGGAGAAATGCATATTTTGAATTTAGCAAGAAGCCAAAATTTACATTTACTTGCAAAGGTTCCAAAAAGTAGGAAGATTGTCCTTGTTGCAATCTTGATTTCCAAATACTCCTCATTTAGTGTTCTCTTTACCTCTTACACACCAGGCAGGGCATGCAAGATGTTTGCATGACTAAAGAAATTCAGAATGCAATTGGAAATTAGGACCAATTCGGCATGCTTTTTCTTTCTCAAAGACTCCATTTGAACTCACGACAATAGAACTTTATAATATACGATGTCCATGCCAATAAAAATTTCCATCAACATTTACAAACAAACAACATTCTCCCTGGATTCCAGGAGAGCTGTCATTGGGGAACTTTATCCACCATCAATTGACTTTATAGAGAACTTAGCCATAGATGCTTAGAAGTAAAAACTGCATTTTCCAACCCAAAAAAAAAAAAAAATGGGGCCTTATGTAGCTCTCACCAATCTTTCCTCTTCTTGAGAAAATAAGCAAAAATTGAATTCGTGAAACATTTATAACGCACACAAGACCTGAGAACCAAACAATTCGAGAATCTAAGAGTGAAAAAAAGAATGAAACCAGATGACATCATATTTCCATTACCTAAAACAGAAATGATATGAAGCAAAACATGAAAAATAGCATAAAAATTTGACAAAGAAATTTACCAATGGAGGTTGTATCATCCTGTGACTCCTGTCCATCTTTTCTTTCTTTATATAGGGACTTGCCAAGACCAGATTTACCACATAAACTCCCCCCTCAAAAATCAAAATACATATCATTCAATCATAATGACCAACTTTGAACATAAAGGGCTCAACTACTTTACTCATCATAGACCAACTATCGTTATCGGTACCTAACCAACGTTCAACTTCAAAATATTACCCAAATCTGGAAGTTCTCTCTAAAAAGAATCTTTGATTGATTCTCTTAACAAATGACATCAAGATCTCCCAAATCCACCTCCAATAGTTAAAAAGCCATCTGGAAAGAACTCATAGTTGACCCAAAACCAGCTTAAGAATCACAAGCTGTAACCATTGCAGACACAGCCCATGAACCAGAGTCAACCCCAGTTGGAAACAGCAACACAAACCCAACAGCGTTCACCTCATTATCTCCAAAACCCATCCAGAATCAAAAACCCACATTGAAAAGCCTTAGAAGATCACACGCCAAGGCATCCATAGAGAATAATCAGATACTGAAAAATCTTATCTTTTCGAGCAAAAAGATGAAAAGAAAGAAACCCCAAAACCACCAAAATGCGAGACAGCACAAGACTAGGAGGGAGCAAAGAGAGCACTGAAGGAAGAGATGGATACCCTTTTCACCATTAATCTTCAGTGGAGTTTAGGGCCCATTTTGCACCTCAACGGCACAACCTACCAAGCACAAGAGTGTGTTCAAGAAGAGAGAGAGAGAGAGAGAGAGAGAGAGAAGAAAAAGCAAACCTAAACCATTAAAATGTCATGGAAAGAGAGGGGGGGTTCGAATGGTGACACTTGGGTGGTTGTTTCGTGAAAGAAATTGAAGGAACAATTCACAACCAAGGGAGGCAAAGATTGGAAGTTAGCTGTTGTCTGAGACTTGAAGAAGAGAGAGAGAGAGAGAGAGAGAGAGAGAGAGAGAGAGAGAGAGAGAGAGAGAGAGAGATGAAATGTGAGGGTTGAAAAGGTCAATAGCTCATATTGAGGTTTAATTTTAAAGTGTTTTTTATTTGGTTGCACTGTAATCCCAAGAATATAGACAAAGATTCAAAAATAAAATATGATGGGCCCACAGCTTCACAAACCCCACCAAATGCCAAATGCCAAATGCTGTATTAACTATACAAGATTTTCTACTATGTGTTGTGTTGAACTTGACCCACCACAACATACTATCATTTGCCTCCTACTCCACAAAGGGTATTTTGGTCATTATCCCTTATAAAAAAAGCTAGGGTCCTCCCATAATTAATATTCTAATATTAGTCATTGCTTGCTGATGATCATAATGGGCCATGATGGTAGATCTTCTTATAACCAGCTTATTAAAGTTGTGATTGGATTATGATAACCAGCTTATTCAATTTAGTATACATATTTTATTATGTTTATTTTGGGTGAATGATGGATTGCGTACAAATTTCTCAGTCTTTTTTTTAATTATTTATTTATTTAGGTGGGGGTGTAAGAAAATTGGGTTTTGAAGTCAATTGCACTTATTGTCCTGTCAGTAAATTCTGAGAACTTCTTTATTTTCTTTTAACAGTGAAAATTATGGTTAAAATTTTATATGGCGAAGACTTTTTAATATTGACTCCGGTGATAAAAATAGAAAAAGAGTAGCAACACTTGTCTTTGTGATGAAATACTTGTCAAAATTTCGAAATCACAGTCTTTCAAACAATTCTAGAAGGGATGTGCGCCTAAAAGTCATCCTACCCAATGGTCCTAAGTTCCTAACCATTTGTCTAAACTTTTTTGGCCGGTTGTTAACTTGTTATTATACTGAAAAACAAGATCATTAGCTCAGATTCTTTTTGTTTTCTACTTATTTAGTACCATGCTTGGGAATAATTCAAACCATGAAGGAGGTTACTTTAAAAAGTCCCACTAACCAATCTTTCTTTCACAAGTTGCAAAAGTTTTAGGATTAATAGATGGCCAAGTATATTATTGCATTAATTAGTCCCATTTTATTGTTAGTCTCTCACCATCCTCTGATGGGCAATAATTAGACTTTTCAATTTTTTTTTTATTGGTGTCTATCTGAACTGCTTGACCTGCAATGCAGATTGCATAGCTTCAGAAGGAAAAAAGAACCAACAATTTTCACTTCACTGCATAAAACCCAATGAAATTGAAGACTGAGACACCCTCTTCCTGGTAGAGAAATATCTGTATGTGAATGGATAGATGTTGTTTGGACATGTGACTAAGTTTGTTCATTTCATATTTAACTTATTCATGGGATTGAAATCAAACAAGTCCTGCTCACGTAATAAGGCCATGTGGGTACCCTGAAAACGGCTGCATGACTAATTCAATCTTATCGTTTTCAAGAAAAGTCATCCATCTTTTGCTTTCATTCAATCTGGTGTTAGAAAAACAATAAGTTCACGATAAACAAGTCCATTCACATTAGCAGTTCACAATTATCGGGTTTATAAATTTATAATCACTACTTTCTGCTCCATATCCTATCCCACAAAAGATGGTATATCTTTTGGGAGTTTCACCATCTTTCTTGCACAGTATAAGGCTATAAGCTATAAGTTTTCTTTTGGAATTTCAGTGTGCTATCATAATGTGATGCAAACTCACCAATTATTCTGAGCACTAAGTCGGGAATGATCAGACTACTTTTCCTTTTTGAGGGGGATGGATGTTGAAAGATATGGCCTTCCCAACTTGGGGGACAAGGCATGGTTGAGTTCTTTGTGGGGTTTAAGAAAGTCATAGGATGTGGGGTTCACATGCATTTACTTTCTTTCTAACACACACTTTGCACACATTCCATTGGTATTCCACAAAAAACCAGAAAAGCCCTGGACATCAGAAATATGCTTACCTAGGGTAAAATTATTATCTCTTACCTTTGGGAAAAATTAGGTGCCACATCAGTTCTAGCAGACACAAGCAAAGCAATGACTACTGCATGTGAAGAGGTTCAAGACCTAGTATAAATTATAGTTATAGCTACTGATGATTAAAAACCTGGTTCTTTTTAGAACAAAAAGGATCACATGCCAGCTCAATTTGTAACCCATGATAATGATTATGCATGCATTAGTTTACGATGGAATGGAGCATGCTTGCCTATATGATCTCGCAATACAATAACCTTAAAATAAAAATGAAAAATGAAAAACCAATCCAGCAAATTTTTGTTCATTTAGTTTGATGTCGTATGTGCCCATCCTTTACTTCTCTCCAAAAGTGGAAAATTTTTATGAATATTCATGACAACTTATCTGGATTCATATTCTTTGTTAATTTACTGTTTTTTCTAGCAATGTCACCCAGATACATTGTACAAACCCACAAAGGATTATTATCTGTAGAAGCGGCTGGCATAGAATGCAAGCTCACATTAGGGTTCCTTAGTCTGGCTGTCATGTTCATGGATGTCCACAGAGAAACAGAGAAACACAAAGCCAAGATCGGATTAGTAAACTATATCCAGAAGAAGGGAAAAAAGAGCCTATTAAGTTTGGAAGTCTGGCCTGTAAGTTTAGGTGGATTCTTCAAACAAAGATGAAAATATATAGAAACTATGGAGCAATCATAGCTCATTTACAATGGGAAAATAAAAGAAAAGATATAACAGGTAATTTAACCAGAAAAGAAACATAAACTTTGGAACTCAATCTTATAATGCCAATGAATTCAGAAACTCTTCGTCAGTGAAAAAGATGGACTCGTACCAGAACCAAAGAGCATCATTTCTATCGAAAAGATTCACCATGCCCATTTTCTGAGTCGCTGACTGGCCAATTCAGGTCATACAAAACTACATCCTAACCAGTCCACTTCAAGTTATAAAGAAACTCTGTGGATGTACCATCAGGTGTATCATCAAAATAAGGTTCATGTAAAAATAAAAGCTGACTGATTGAAAGACAATAAACGGTGTCGTCAACAGGACCAGTCTGGCAAAATATGGCATGGAAAGCATCAGAAAAAATTTCAATCTTCTACTGATGTGACTAACAACCATGGTTGAGTTAGAAGCTCTTGATCTAGGTCAGTATTGTTTCTCAAATAAATCTGAGGAGGCATAATCTGTACGCAGCACATCATGTTGTTGCCTAAATATCCCGATTATAATGTATGGACATATAACCATGCATGCCATAAAGAGCGTGAACTGCAGCAATATGAAGAGTAATTAGACAGCTGCCACAAGTAATATACTGTACACATACAAGGAATGGCAAAATCAAAAGGAATTTTTGGGATGTACCAGAAGAGGAAGGGTCAAGAAACTCCATACTGGCCACAAAGCAAAGCAGAACCTGCCAAAAAAGCAGAAGTCAACAAGTCAGAAGCAGCAATCCCAAAGATACCACCTGATGAATGTGAAATGGAATTGTATTATGGTTCCTCTTACAAGCAAAAGGAGATGACGCCAAGTAGTGTTACGAATGGGAGAGCAGATATGCTTGTTAATTCCCATTTTTCATCAAATCTCCTGACACTCCATGCTGACATACTTGTATAACAGAATATGATAACATTCACAACCACGCCCACCATCCCAAGGTATAAAGGCAATCTACAAGATATAGAAAAGAGATAAGAATGCCAACTTTAAAATGTTGATGCTCTCGATTAACTAACACACTATCTAATTCTTGAGCAACTAAATGTATGCATGCAAAGCCTATCTTCAAACCGGTACAATTAGGCTTGTCATACACATTATCCAAAACTTAAGCAAACCTATGGATGAATGACTTGACCATAATTTTAAATTAAAATAGTAATTAAACTGAAAAAAAAAATGGAAATTAAAGGAAGAGAGGACATTTTTCAACATGTTTCCTAAATAGTTTTCATTTCTAGAATGACAAACATTACAGCAAAAAGAATTTTAAACTCTATCAAAATGTGTATAAGAAACCGGGCAACTCAATAGAAATATGTACCACCACACATCCATGAGTATGGTGTCTAGATCATTCCCCAACTACCCAAGAATTTACCAAGTCATACTAATTATATTAGTCCTATAGAAAATCTTAACATATAGTAATGAAACAGTAGCATTTAGCATATATTTATATGACAGAAAGATAATTTCTTATATCAAATGAACAAACAAAATAATCAGAAATGAAAATTCAAAACATTCAAGCTAAATTTATACCTTCTGATTCTGTCATCATGCCACAAGAGATGTATCAAGTTGGACTTCCTATCACCATAGTATACAATGAATGCCGCTGAGGCAAGCCAAAGAACATTCTCCACAATCTCAATCCGTGACCAAACTCTCGGATTTGGTGGCGACGAACTGTGCAGCATAGAGCACGCATCATCCTCAAGATCATCGCCACTCGATGCATAACCCTGGCTATGCCTCTGTCTCATATGCCCACCCCCAACCGGTGTACCAACAGGTGTACCACCCGACATGGTAGTGACTAACAATATACTGACTAAACCAACTACAAGAATCTCAAGCCGCAGAATCTGACAAGACCTCTCCAATTGCTAAATACACTGGCAAAATTCAATTCTACAAAGAATCTAGTAAATATTGTACTCTTCTACTGCTCCTACCCTCCAATCAATATCAACCAGCAATGTGTTTTCAATACCTATAACAATCTTTGGAAATTGAATACAAAAAATGTGGTATAAAGAGAATGCACTACAGGTCGTCAATCACCCTATATCCAATATCACCTAAAATGAAACAAGTCCACGTCTTTATCAAAGCAACGAATACCAAAGAACCAATAAATCTTGACAATCCTAAGAACCCCAATCAGAAATCCAAATTCCCGCAATACCATCTCGAATTTGAATATATAAAAAGAAAAAAAGTGAATCAAAGACCCAAAGAAGAATTTCAGAACAAACCCATCTGGAGCCCAAGTCCCAAATACTCCCTCCACGAAGAACGAATGCTTTAGATTCTTGAAACCCACTTTGTGAATTCAACCTCTCGTCGAAACCCACACGGCAATTTCATCGGTTTCTCCGAATCCAGACATCAATCCCAAGCAGGAGTCCTGGACTCCTAGTAGAAAAAGCAAAGCTGTAAACTAACGGAACTCAAGAAGGGGCATTTAAGTCTTTTGGTTGACTCTGTCTCTGTGTCTGTGTGAGGAGCGTGTATACTAATATATTTGTTTACTGTTTAGCTGGGGAGAGGGAAGGAGGGATCTTATAACGGAAAATGTTTGGATAAAAATTTATAACAGGGCAACTATGGATTTGATATGATTCGTTTCGTACACGTTTGAAGAATGTTTAGGGAAAGAAGGAACCTTCTATATTTTTATAATAATTTTTATTTTTTGTAATTTTCCTTCCTTTAATTTTGTTGTGACAGGTGTCCTTCTATTTTTGTTTTTATTTTTAATTTACTCTTGAGTCTTGATGCTGAGGGTATGATATGATGTTTGAAAACTTGGAAAGGAATGATTGGCCAAGACCAGAAAAGTCCAGCTTCTTTCATTCTCAGTTGACTTCTCTAGAAGAAGTAATGCGGTGGCTTTTGTTTTTTGTTCTTGCTGCTTTGCCTTTGCCTGCTTGGAAAGCAAGCATTTGTTTTGGGGTTTTACTGGGGCATTGCTTGCTAAGCACTGTTGGGAGTTTTGCGGATGAGTTTTCCATCCAACTCAAGCCACCAAAGAAAAAGGAGGGAATGTTGCTGTTTTCTTAAGTAGAATTTCCTATCTTACTTTAGTGGGCACTAAAAGGGTTGTTGTGGATATGAGCCACACATAGTATTTCTGTTGTTGTGTTGGGTCATGCCCATCTGGAACCAGCCAACCTGGGATGTTAAGAGTTAATGCCCTCCCACTTAGTACAAGGCTGGATTTTATTTAATTACAATGGTCAATGGGGACCCAATTACGGATTTAGGGTGCACAGTAGTACAGTACATGCCACAATTGATGATAGATTGATAGGTTTTCTATATTTGCTACATTTTAACAGAACAAGAAACACCTACATTCAAAACTAACGAAATGACCAATATATAGAATAATAGAAGCACATAAATGCACCACATACTAAATAAATATATATTAATTTAGAGCTTGATTATGCTTTTATTTTTCAGTTTCATGAAGTCCTCTGGTTTACAATTCAAGGTCTTTCATGAAAAATCTATACCTACAAGTCATTTTCCACATGAACCGCGCACTCATAATCTTTTTCGTTGAATGGAAGTGACCTGTGTTGATATTTCAAAGACTGAGCTGCTGATGAGTTTCTTTCAAGAAAAGTAATAACAATAAGCATTTGTTCTTGGAACCTCTGGTCTATGCATTGGGAAGTGTTGTATTCAACACCTGAATCAGATTACTGACCTAGTCAAGAGGCATGGCAGAGACTAGAATAACCAGTAACGATTATATTAACATTTCACTACTAACATGTTATGCAATATGGCAGACTAAAAGAAACTACCAGAGCAAGAAGCTATTCCTCTTGGAAAGCACAATGACGCTATGCTTGGCCATCAGTTGCCACCTCCAGTGCACAAGCTTACCAAGTCCATCAGTGTTGAATACAACACTTCCAGGGATAGATGACCTAGGAACTTCCTACATTCTGATGCACCATCAAAAATGTCCATGTTAAGTTTTCGTTCCTCTATCAAACCATCCTCGATGACCAACCACCATGAGATGCATCCTTGACCATCTTCTGGATCCACATGTGCCACCAAGCTGAGTGTTTCACCCTGCTCCAGCTCAAAAGATAAACACAGAAAGTCTCGGTTTGCCTTTATTCCAACCATAAGAGCTTCTGCGTGAAGCCAGCGAATAACTTGGCTCGCAACCTGTTGCCAAAGTCAATCACTTTAATCACACAAGAAATGTAGAGTACCACATGCAATCATATGCACGTACAGAGATAAACACACAACCATTCTTACATACTATGTACATAATCTTTGTTAGCTCGTCAATACCACTTAAAAAAAAATAAAAAAAATCATCAATGCCACTGAAACCAACTATAAGAAATACCTGCTGTAAAATTATCACAGGAAGATCTGCCAAGTCACAGTCATATCTGTTCATTAAACAAGTTTCCTCGGAATTCCCTTTGAACAGGCCAACAACATTAGGAGCACCTTCCCCTTCTACATTGATGCAATCATCAGTTACAACCACCTTAGTATGAAACTGAGATTTAGTAACATTCTTCATGTGATGTGCGTCTGATGTTCGAGTTTGGCAAGCATGTAGAATAGATTGAGGAATCTTCACAAACAGCGTCCATGAGGATGTCCGAGAATGCCAAGTGGGATGAGATAGCAACTGCAGATATGGTACCCCTCTAACCTACAGAATCATGAACACTACTGAGGAAAACTTCAACCTCATAAAATTTGAAAATTGGTATGTCTCACAAGAATTTAGGACTTTACCACATTGTCCAGCTCCATAAGAACTTTGTTTGAAAAGATTCTATGAGCCAAAGACATACAGAAATGACCAAGAAGACCAGGTCCTTCTTTTTCCGGTTGACCAGATACTCGAGCACCTGCAGATGCAGGTCTATCCTTTGCTTTGACAAATACATGCTGATGAAAAATCTGCTGCAGATATATTTCACAACTAACTCGATTGGGAATTACTGACTTTTTCTTTAGGGGATCCTGTTTATCCTCTGGTAAATCCACCCCATCCAACGTGTCCAAAGGTAAAATTGCATTTTCTAAATCCTGGGCGCTTGGACTGTTAACTGTTTCTTCACCTTGACTAGAAGGGACAAGTGATACGAACACAGAGGTTCCTTGACCTATGTTCAATTGTAAATAGTTTTCTTGTATTCCAGTCACATTGACTCCCAAAGATTGGTTGAATGCTTCACGATTTATTAAATCAAATACCTGCACCAGAAGAGTGAAAAACAACAGTAAAAAGAAGTGTGAAAGAGGGATAACTAAGAAAGAAAGGAAAAAGAAATACCTGCTCATCGAAGATTGCTTGATGAACTTCACGAAGAAGTGAATGCGTTTCTTTAACACACTCGTCATCAGTTACAGATTCTTTATCAGTTTCCTTTGAGGAAAGGACTTTGGTTTTACTGGATTCAATTGGACTATCACCTGGATGGGCACTGAAAAAACCAAATTGAAGACAATGGTATAAATTTGGAGGCAAATTTATCGCCAGCATGCCAGCTGAGTCATGGTCAACACGAACTGTAGACAGAGGAGATGGCCGAAATACAGCAGCTGGATCATATAATGAATTGTCAAACAGATCAATGGTGAAGCCTTCATTTCCAGAAGCTGAAGCTGCCACACGCTGCCGCTTAACTTTCCAGTTCTGCTGCAGTCTATACGCTTGTCAAGATACAAGATAGAGGATAATGTTGAAGAACATATAAATGTTACTGTAATGAGTTTCTTTCACTCATACATAAACAGAGCAAGTTGAGAAAAATGCATCAGTATATCACAAAATTCTTTTGTGGATGAAGACAGCAACGGGAATTATTGAAGCAACTAAGGTGACGTGGAACAAGTCAGGCAGAAAGCTAAACAATTAAAGGAAATAAATTAACATCACCACTAAGATATATTGTGAGCTTGACTTTACAGCAATTTGGAGCATCCAACATTGTAGACTCACCTGATTAGAGCACCATAAAATCTTGCTTCTCTAGCTACCTGTTGCTCCAAAGCTTTGGCAGACTGCTTAAAGTATTTCCCAAGATGCTGCAGCAGAAATGAACAACACATAAAATACACACACACACACACACACAGAAGGAATTTCAAGATGAAAAGAAATTTTCCTAATAACTGATTATTGAAGAACATTGTCATCAATCTGAAGTATACTAAACATGTGTCATATGAATCTGGCGGAAGGCAAACACAACACACTGAAAAGAAAAACAGGAACTGGTACCCGGAAGCATTGTAACTTGGTTGCTGCAGATACAGCAAGATCAGTCAGAACTTCATTAGGTAATGGCTTTGGCCGGGTCATGCTAGCCACTGTTACAGCATCATTAGCTTCCACCTGCGCATAACAAAACAAAACCAGATTAGATCTCATTCACCTTTCATTAGCATAAGAAGCATTGCTCTTTCAAATGACTATCTCCCATAAAAGATGAATGAAACCTAGGGTTCAATCCATTAAGATCAAGCAAAATCCTGAAGATGCATGAAAAATATCAGACCGTAAGCACCAAATAGCTACAGAGTGCGAGGATAATAGAGATAGAGGTAATAACAAAAACAAAATCTTCATTTCTGAGCACTTCTAATCTTTTTCTTTTCCAGGCCAATATATTGCTACTTTAGTCAATTTAATCTCTCTCTCTCTCTCTCTCTCTCTCTCTCTCTAAATTGTACTATTGAAATGAAGTTTGTTAGCCCCATGCATTTTTTCAGTCAATTATGTGCACAAAGACCTAAGAATTCAATGGACATGTTTACGAATTTCACGGCGCAATGCGACACAACAACAAGATTATGATTCTTAATTCTTATAAGTCATTGTGATAAATTATCAAACTTTGTTTATGAAATGCGAGAGAGAGAGACTGACAGTGTTGATGAGATCAATAATGACAGAGAGCTCCTGATGAGCCAACTGTAAGTTCTCCACCATGCTCTGCCATTGCCATTGCGTTGCTGCGCTCTCTTTCGAGCTCTTCTTCTGCTTCTTCTCGTCTTTCTCTACAGCCCACGCGAAATCGATTCTCCGAATCAGCGACTGCCTCTTCTCCTCGTAACCTACATCACTAACAACCACAAAATTACACGTAAGACCAAAGTTTCTGTTAGGCTGCCGAGAAAATCAACCAAAGTCTAAGGGCCGTACGGAGGGAATCTTTCGAGGCCGTTTTCTTCAATGACTTCCAAGCGCTTGATGGGGAGCTTGTCCAGAGAGAGTTCCAGCTTTCCGTCCATTTTCTCTCCAATTTTTTTTTTTTTTTTTTTTTCCGGGAAAATTTGGGCAGAACCCTAGGATTAGGAGCGGGGAGCAAATTGGGGCTTCCGTGAATGACTAAGTGTGTTGGCTAAAAGACCTCTTTTTCCCTTGTGTTTTTAAGTATTGACGTGGTGCGGTGCTGCGTTCGCTATCCGGTAATAAACATCCAATTGGAGCAATGATATATATAACTCAAAATAAGATAAAAAATTGGAATAAAGTGTCATTTTCCAAACAAAACAAAAAGGGTCATTTCAATCTCTTAACTCTTAACCATCCTTAAATTTTCATTCAAGTGGCAACAAGTTATTAGATTAGTAATAATTTTATTCTAATAATGAAAGATGTCCAGGTGGAATAGTATGAAAATGTTAAATTGTGTATATATAATATTATACAGATCTTTAATATAAAAATATCACTAGAATAATAATTAATTGATTAATTCAATTCCATTATTTGAAAACAATAAAAGAAAATACAGCTCAAAATTTAATCCCCAATTTTGGTACCAACTAGCTTGTGATGTCTCACAATGTTAGAAAAGTCATAACTTTGGATATTAGAAGTGAAAGTTAGGAGAGAATTCAAATTACTTTATAATATATCCTAATTTCTACCCATTTTCGGGCATCTTTTTCTATCAGTTTTAATGGCTAATTTGTTTGTCATATTTCCTAATTCCTATCTAATTTCAGGTGTCGTTTGGTTCTGTCAGCAAAATTATAATCGGTGAAAGGCTATCTTAAACAGCCAAACCTTAACCTCCTTGTTTCTACTGGTCTAAACAATATGGCTTCCACTAACTACAAACTAAACCATGAATAACGCATTAAAATGTAACAGGGAGCTGCGTGGCTAGCACCGAGTACCAAGACTGCAGTGCAGGGCCTGCCATGCACTTTGCAGACCAAGAAGTTT
Organism: Dryas octopetala; assembly: GCF_963921425.1. Classification (NCBI taxonomy): domain Eukaryota; kingdom Viridiplantae; phylum Streptophyta; class Magnoliopsida; order Rosales; family Rosaceae; genus Dryas; species Dryas octopetala. The sequence goes on along the minus strand of NC_141370.1, from coordinate 20,712,949 downwards.
CGTCGTCTGCAACTTGCAGTTTACAAGTTTCCAGCAAAACCTTACGTGTCAATAAAAGAAACGAGTGAGTAATACCAATCTTCGAATGGGTCAGCAACGTGTAACTTACGTGGAATCGACATCTATCAGTATCTGAAACTTGAGAAAGAGAAGAAACAACACATGCAGCACACCGTCATTGTCTTTCTCAACCCTATAAATTATTGAAGTCAGAATATGTTATATGTAGCTACCCTCTTCAATCCTTCTCTTAATTTAATTTCTAATTGTTATTTGTTCCTCTTTTTGGTCTTTCTTTCTCTACTTCCTGTTGAAAACTATTTTACAAGTTAATTCCTCTCTCTGAAATATGAAAGAAAGCATGGGAAATCCCCTGCATTTGAAGTCATTGAATCACATCTCACTGATGTGCAGATCAGTTGAGAAATCCCTTGATTTCTACCAGAATGTTCTTGGGTTTCATCCAATCAGGAGGCCTGGCTCCTTAGACTTCAATGGTGCATGGTATAATTAATATATATTTCAAGTTTTCAACTCATCAAGATATACATACAATTCTTGAAAAGCATTTACTCTGTTTGTGAAATCAATCAATCATATTGCATATTAATTTGGTATTGGGTTTTGGTTCTGACTTCTGAATGATATATATATATATATATAGGCTATTCAATTATGGCATTGGCATACATCTTCTCCAAGCTGAAGACCCTAATAAGATGCCCAAGATCAGCCACATTAACCCCAAGGACAACCACATTTCTTTCCAGGTCCTTCTCTCTTTATGTATGCTGTTGTGTATATCATATATGTATTTTTGTGCACTGACTATCTGGCTAGAAGAAGATTAGTAATTCATTTGTTGGGGTTGGCATGCATATACAGTGTGAGAGCATGAGCACAGTGGAGAGAAAATTGAAGGAGATGGGGATAGAGTACGTGAAGAGCAGGGTAGAGGAGGGTGGAATCTACGTAGATCAGCTTTTCTTCCACGACCCAGATGGCACAATGATCGAGATTTGTAATTGTGACAACCTCCCAGTGATACCACTTGCAGGAGAGCCTGCAGTCAGATCCTCCTGTTCACGTGTCAAATGCAATGTCCAGCAGCATCAGCATCAACAGCAGCAGCAGCAGCAGATACAACAACCAGTAGTCCAAATCAAACACCAACAAGATTATCTTCCTTGTGCATGATATAAACAAATAGCTACAAAACATGACATTGTCCTGTTTCCTTTGGTTTTTTGTCCTGATTTTAGCTGTTCATAATCTCCAGTGTATATATATGGTAGTAATGTTGTTTTGTAATCTTAGATGTAGTTTTTTTCCTTGTGCTCTTAGTTGATACATGCCCTGTAATCTTGTGTCTTTTAGATATCAATAAAACAGGACAGAGAGCTGTCCAATGTTCTAATGCTTATATGCCAAAAGAGAGTCTTGTAGCTTGATAGGTAGACAAACATGCGCACACACACACACACACACACACACACACACACAAATGTGGCATAACAGAGGTACCCTGTTATAATCTCCATAGCACACAGAGTGAGAGAAACCAAAATCGAACCATAAACCATCATATTATGGTCAAAAATTCATAATGTACTGATTCAAGTTTCATCAATGAGCAGATAAAACCATCATGGGCTTTCATATCAACTGGCAGTAAAAGCAGTAAAATTAATAAGAGATGAAACTTACCCACATGACACCTGCGCTCAAGGAGGGCACATAACGATGCCTATATATCAACCATGCATGCATTGGCCTCTGAAGCTGGCTGAGATGAAGATAGCAAGACGGGGGAAAGAAAACAGAAGAATTGGGAGCTCCCTTCAGTCCAAAACAAAGAGCAAGTGTATCGCATGGCTACTGTTTTGGGCTGCAAGGAACCCCCATTTCTGCAATTTTCGCATGAAAACAGAAAAAGTAGAATAGGGGAACGGAGATTGAACAAAAAGGGAGACAATGATGTTCAATTATAAGAGAGCACACTAGTAGTCTAGTTCCAAAGAGTTCAGGGGCAGATTATGAACTACAATTGAAACTGTGGCAGTTGTATGGCTCATGACTTAGTTCAAAGCTCTTCAACCACCCCTAAACCATAAATGTTTGCAGGATAGCAACATAATGAAATACACAAGCATTGGTGCTTAGAATTAATTAAAAATTATGCTGTGAGTATTATCGCCATACAGAAATTAGACATTAAAATAACAATTAGGACAACATTTTATCCATTGCTGCTTGAAGATGAATACCAGCCTAGCATTGATTGGAAATTCAATGCACCATGGGGACATCTAACAAGAGAATCTTTAATAATTAATAACATACCAAAGGAATAAGGTAAAGGTGATATGAGTTTTCAATTGTTTTCCACAAACCACCAAAACTAATATTAGATACTGGGGTGTTGTTGCTAACTACACCACAGGCCTTTCTTTGTTTCCTCTTCAAGGAAAAGTAGAGAAGTCCCACAATTCTCCATATTAGTCACCTGATAGTGAACTGTATGTTCTTTCTATCCAACATTAATTCATTTATTTCCCTTACTGTTTCATTGACTTTGATTCCCTACTCATACTACAATTTAGCCAATGAATTTAGCTAACCTTAGTATTCTGTAACTGTTGAATATGCAGTATCCAATTAATCCACTTTCCCTTGGGCTTTAATGAATTTAATTATTTGCCTACCCTCACAAATAATGCAACTTTTTTCTATCTCTTCCTCACATTATAATAAGTTTCCACTGTCTTTTATGTTTTGTAGATGAAGTTAATTTGGGGAAAAGTAGTTTGAAAAAGACAAGGGTTGTTGTAAACTTGATAGCCTTAACTAGTTCCATGGTCCTATTTTCTAGTTGATAAAATTTTCAGTTTTTTTTGTTGTGTTTGTTTTTTTTTTTTTTTCAGAGCTTGGACGGACAGCATTCTTACATATTGGAATCACCCAAGGTCCATGATCCCATTGGGGATTTGAAAGTGATACAGGTTGGTCTACTTTCAAGATTTATCCTTTTTTAAAGTTTTAATTTATTCTTAACTTTTTGTACCTAGTCCTGATTTTACTGATACCATAACCTAAATTTCATATGCAATTCATATAAGTTCCTTTGAGAATCGCATATGGTGATTTTTTGCATACCATAACCCACATATATATATGGTGAATTGCAGATTTAGAGCTAATTTCTTATTTTCTTTCAAAATCAAAACCTTTCACTTGTTCATTACTTATGAATTAGAACTCTACTAAATCATGATAGTGACCACACCAAAGTTGGCCATTTCCTTCTTCTTTGAACAGTAGCTGGCTTGAAAATTTGCAATTAATTTTTTCTAAAATGACTGGAAACTTGTAAAGGATGGTATTGATTCATCCATCTAAAACTGTCTCTCAACGTTTCTCTATTCTGGAAGAAATTCTCACACTTACTCCCCATCTCTCTCTGACTTCTCTTTCATTCCTGAGAGAGAGCCTCAGACCGACAAACCAACTAAATTGAATATACATGTAGATCGAATAGTACTATTACTGTTTGTTTTCAAGTCTGTAAAGGATGGTATTGATTCAGATGAAGGGTTTATCTATATATATAAAGCACACTCCTATTTAGAGGAAATTTTTATAAACCCAAAAAATGACTCGATTCAAAGCTTTTCAACCACCCTTTCTAAAACATAATTGCTTGCAGGATAGCAACCTGATGAAATACACAAGCATTGGTGCATATAATTAATTAAAAATTATGGTGTGCATGCATATCATTTCACAGAAATTAAACATTAAAATAACAATTAGGACAACATTTTACCCATTGCTGCTTGAAGATGAATACCAGCCTAGCATTGATTAGAAGTTCATGCACCATGGTGACAACTAACAAGAGAATCTTTAATAATTAATAACATACCAAGGGAATTAGGTAAAGCTGTAAAGGTGATATGAAGTTAATTTTCAATTGTTTTCCACAAACCCCAAAACTAATATTCTATACTGGGGTGTTGTTGCTAACTACACCTCAGGTCTTTCTTTGTTTCCTCTTCAAGGAAAAGTAGATGAGTCCCATAATTCTCTATATTAGTCACCTGATAGTGAGTATGTTCTTTTTATCCAACATTAATTCCTTTCTTTCCCTCACTGTTTTATTGACTTAATTTGAATTTTTGATCCCCTACTCTCACTACAATTTAGCCAATGAATTTGGCTAAACTTTAGCATACTGTAACTGTTGAATATGCAGCATCCAATTAATCCACTTTCCCTTAGGCTTTAATGAATTTAATTATTTCTTTCTCACAAACACATGAATGCTGGGGTGCACATAACAAATCTCAGTTATCTGTTTGAGTGGTACATGGATGGTGTGGATTGCATATAAGAAACCCACATTCACTAACAGTCCAATTCTCAGGGCCTCATGCACTCATCATTGTTCATTGATATGTATGAGAATGGGACTGAGGGTGGGTTTTGCTTTGCTTTAATTATCAACAAGGACCCTCTCAAATGAAAGGTGTGCTGCTCTGCTTTTAGCCCACAAATGTCCTTTGGGAGTTGGGGGTCACTTGGATTTCCCAAGTCCAAACCCCACATAGATTGGTGACTACAATTATTCTAAAAGATAAGGAACTAAAATACAAATTCACCCATCATCCCATCAATGTCTACTATAACAAACATGCTTTTTTTTTTTTTTTTTTTTTTTTTTTATAGTCCCACAATTTATGTGAAATTTAATGTGGAGAGACGTACATATGGTATTGGTGAAATTTAATGTGCACATAATTTTATAAATGGGGTTTTGTGTTTTTGGCTATGTGGCTCAAAACGGGCCAAAATTTTGAGTCTCCTAGTACATACTGTTATAAAATCATATACCCCAAAATCATATAATATACGAGGACATTAAATTATAACCAGACATTATGAGGGAGTGAAACTATATGTCTCTGCCAAACCATTAAAAAACCATCCAAAATTTTAGATCTAGCGTACAGGTGAGTGAGAAATTATTTCAACAAAATGTACTTCAGTGAATTACTTTTTTACAGTAAGCATGTTGGAAGAAAGATAGCACATGTTGATCCGGGGTTCATGGTGATGCTTAATTAATATAGTACATATATACTTAAATGCTTAGGAAAGTCGCATTGACTGAAATGAAACCAATGACTAAAAAAAATATGTTAGAACAAAAGGGATTAGATAAAACAATATAATAATTAGTTTCCACTCTCTTTTATGTTTTGTTGATGAAGTTAATTTGGGGAAAAGTAGTTTGAAAAAAACAAAGGTTGTTGTAAACTATAGCATGCAGATTATGTAGCCAATTCCAAGTAGGAGCTAGAAATGTATACAAATTTGTGCTGTCATTTATGTTATTAATTCTATATGTGTGTATAAGAATTAGAGGATACACCAAAGACAGCGACCTTTTTGTTGTGGAGCCCCAACAAAATAAGCGGTGGAAAGTAGGGAGGTCCCTTTGCTGGTTTGTCTTGAAGCATACAACCCATCGCAGACAAATTAATATGCCCCAAAGAGTAATTACCAGTCTCCACCATAACAACCATTATTAATTTCAAGCAACAACAAGATATATCATATATATCTTGGATCATAATTTTCGAAATGATAAACTCGAATATAATCCAAAATCACAATGTAATAATTGAACGTTAGAATCGACTAATATTGGACATAAATTGAAAATGGTATGAAGACAAGAGTTGAATATTGGCACTCGATGGCAATCAAAAATCTCTAGCAAATCCACCTAAATTAACTATATATCAATCAATCTCACCACCCATTTTAATATCCATGAATACAGGCAAAGACACATGGTTTGCTAGTATAAACTATGTTACCATCCTAATCAATGATTAATTTATAGCCACTCCTTGTGCTGCTCAGATTCCAAACAGGCCCCCCATCCCCCATTATATATATTTTTGTACCGCGATAACAAGTGAAACAAAAGAGCCCTCAAAAAATGGCCACAACAACCCATGAGAATAAGCAGAAGAGAGGAATAGCTTCATTCATGTCCACATACAAGCCCAGCAGTGGACGTCACCTAAAGCCAGAATCAAAGCCTGAAGTGGATAAAACCCATGTTTTACGCAACTGGTTTTCGTCTCGAAAGCCGAAACCACGTAGTCAAGCATCTGATCATCATGCACCTGGTGATCATCACGTGGAAACAAATTTGGATGGAGGCGGAGGAGGAAGACGAGGAGTGGTGGTGGAGGCGGCGAGGAAGTCAGTGTCTCATGTAGAAACAAATTTGGTATCAGTGGCTGCATTTCTTCAAGTCAAGGTTTTGGTGTCTGACATGCCTGGCTTCATGCAAGTGCATGCCTTCCGCAGTGCTAGAAGAACCTATGACAGTTTGGACAAGTTTAGCCCAAAACACATGGCTTATAACTTAAAAAAGGTATGCTTAATTATTTGATTTAATTTAATTTCCATTCCTACATATATGTTAATAATTACTTCATGGGTTTGAATTTTTCTCTATTTCTGTTACTATTATTCCATTAAAAGAAGAAAATGGATTGTGGGTTGTAATTCCAATTAGGGGCAAGAGTCCTCCAAGACAAATGTCTGGGACTCAATTTATCATCTTTGTTGTTGGTGTTTCTTTTTGGAGCTTCACTTGTTGGATGATTGGTATATGTGTGGTCAATGTATAGAAAGCCCCACATGGGAGACACTGACCCAGTGATCCAGATCTCATTTTCTTGGTATTCATGCATGAATTCTGAAAAATACAACACCATATGTCTCTCTTTCTTGTGTCTCAATGGGGCCACTGAACAACAATTTCTTGTTCAGAAGATTTCATGGGAAAGAGTTCTGGATCTTGGACTCTGCAGCACATCTCTCTGCAGTAAGTACTAGTTGTCCCAACTCTGTCTAAATTGGACTGGACTAATGTCCCAACTTCCAACAGCCCATGTGTCTGATTATATAAAATGCTTATATGCACTCTTCCAAAAGCTTATACAAATTGGAAGTGCGAATGACGCTCTCCTATAATACACTTTTCTCAGTTTTTTTGAAGAATTCTATGTGCACCCAAAAAACACTCTTCCATAATTAAACAAGTTATAAACTTATAATCACAATGTGTTCCAATAATAATCAAAACAGAAGTAATGATAAATTTTTTTTTTTCAAGATAATCATGAAGTCCTAATTACAATGTGCTCTTTGTCTCATGCAGGAGTTTGATAAAATGTATGGGCCGGCCTGGCATTGCATTGTGGGCTCGAGTTTTGGGTCGTTCGTGACCCATTCAACAGGTTGTTTCGTATATTTTTCAATGGAGAAACTATGCATTTTGTTGTTTAGAACTAAAATCCAGAAAGCTGGGGATTGAATATATTATTTGTTGTATTTATTAATTTCTTCATGTGGATTGAGATAATCATTATTGTAGTATTGTACTGATAAATAAAACTGGATATTAGAGTGTGCATATATAATATCAAATGATTATGAAACATATTGTGCCAATGAGTCATTTTTTGTTGTAAGTGTGGACCAATGTATTTTATATTTTGGGTCTATATAAAGGGAACATGCTATATACTTTTGAGCACATGCATATGGAGCTTCCTATAGTACTTTTGTCCCCAGCCATCCCTCCACCTAATTAAGGCCATAATTAACATACACCGTGTGTATGTAAGAATTTCTCATTCTCCACAAATTGATGCCTCGCCAAATCATTAAGTGCATGCGTACAACTAAGTTTAAGTCTTACACATGAAGTATGCTAATTCAGCTTGATCACCTTTGGCAATTTGACCATCTTGCTCTAGAAGAAGAAGAAGAAGCAATGATTGGTAGTTATGGAGGAAAGGAAAAAGGAAAGGTCAGGGTAGGAGTCAAGTATGGTTGCCACTTGCCAGTTTGGTCTAAGTGTCTAACCCTTTTCCCTGGTCCATTGTGGCAGCTATACTATACTATTATATGTTGGCTGAATTTGCTAACAATTTGTTGCGGTGCGGTCAGTTTTGTTGCGGCTGCTCATTGCTAATTTGCTAACAATTTGGCTTCTTCTGTTTGTCCAAGCATATATAATACATATAGGGTGTGCTGATGTTAATGTAGTTTAGTTTGATTATCCCTAAGTATTCATCACTAAGCTTTAAATACAAGAAAATATGCTTGTTTTGGACATATATTGTATTTGTATGCAAACTGAAATTACATAAGTTCAACTTAAGTTATTCATTAAGGAACTATCCATGAAGTCATGGAAGGTCTTTGATCCATTTCTCTATGTAAAAAATAGTTCATTTTCAAGATTTTGAGGAAAATAGCCATTTCTGTATAGTTATTTTCATTTAGTGTTATTGACTTATTTCACCATAATAAACTTTATGAATTTTTTGCTGCGATTCATGCCATATTTTGTCATATCTTTATTTTATTGAAATATTCTTGTATTCTTTTTTTTTTTTTTTTGCCAAGAAAACATCAATTCAATAAACAAGCCCAAAGGCAAAGAACAAGTTTACAAAGAAAAAACACCAACGATTACTACACAAACAAAGCAACAAAACAGTACAAAACAAAAAGGACAACATCAACATACTAACTAATCTGCAGTGAAACAGTGATCAACCAAAAACTCAAAGCTAAAATATTCTTGCATTCTTAATATAATATAAATCCAACAGAAACCCGTGAGACAACAACGTACAAAAATAAAATAACTTAATAAATAATTAAAATGTAGTCTAAAATAATTGTTTACATAAATGTATAGGAAAATGTTATCGTCAAAAATAAAATAAATAGAAGAGCTTAATAATTTGATTCGTTCGGTGCACCTTATCCTTACGAATCACTACTCACTACAAAGCCAACAAACCCCACTGGCCTCACCAATGACTATGATTGACTTTGAAATCAAAGCAAGCTAAGCCAAGAAAATTGGATTAGCAGACGAATTAGCTGATGTTTATGAGCTGTCAACTTGCCATTCCCTCCTTTAATTATGGTGTCCGGGACCAGTAGACCAAATTGTAATTTCCCAAATCAAACTACTTCAATTTAAATATTTTTACATTATTAAGGAAGATTTAAATTAGGGACTTGAGTGGCTAAGTAAAGAACAATATTACTAGATTAATATTTTGTTGGTACGGAAGACAATTTGGTTTCAAAATAACTTTGATATTTATATAAAAAACAACTCGGAACTAAAAGACAGTAACTATTAGACTATGATGATGGCCGGCGGTTATATGGTTAATCTATAAGGGCAATATTAAAGAAAATATTTTATCTTTTTTATTTTATGAGAAAGGAAATATTTTAAATTTGAAATAAAAACAAAGTTGCTAGTTACCGAATGCCAACCAAAGCAAACCAACTAGAGAGTTACACATTTGTGACATTATATTGTAAAATATGTGGGTCTCGAAAGAAGAATAGTTGGTAGCTGCATATGCAACGCGCTGTCCTAAAGCCTAAAGGGGCCTATTGTAATTTGCAAACTAACAAACAAAATCAACATTGAAAACAAGTCAAAATCTTTTTCAGAAAGCACAACTTTGTTGAATTGATCAAATTCCAGTTTCCGTTCCCACTCTTTTTGAACCGCGTAGCAACATACAGTCATACAGATAAGTCAGATAACAGAAGCTTTTTGATTTGAGAAATGCTTTTTATTTTTTACGGTTCTGAATATAAGAATAGAAAAAAACAAAAAAACAAAAAAAAAAACAAACGAGAAAACAACTAGTATTTCTCTTTCGTTTTTCGTTGATATTATGTTTTTATCTAAAATAATATTTATCTTAATTAATTTTTCAATATAAACTTTAGATACTAAATTTAAAATGTTTAATTAACTAGCTATTAGTCAAGACTCTTGACAATGTTAAAGAGATCTCAATTTGGAATTCTCTATTCTCACATTTAAAACAAAAAATTCAAAGCACAAATCCTATAATTTTCTTGTTCATAAAATTTGATACCTTATCAATGTAAGGTTATGATTAATGTTTTATCTCAAACAGAATCATAAATAACATACAAATTTTGTACTTAATTAAGAAGACAAGATTTTTCATGGTTTACAACCTTACATCAATAAAGAATCACAATAACAACATTAAACCTAACTAGGTAACAGCATAAACCATCTTCCAAATTTTGAACAAAGCTAGCTAGGAACTGCAAAAGTCAAAAGAGAAATTTCCCAACCAAGAAAAATAAATTAAAAAAGAAAACATAATCGAATTTTAATTGAAATTATGATAGCTCACCAGACACCAAGTATTATTAATTATACAAGTTTAACATTACAAATTGCAATCTCACACACTCACCCTAAACCCCTTTCTTCCCACAATCCCTTAATTAAAAAAAAAAAAAAAAAAAGAGCAAAACAAATTAAAAAGAAAAACGGGCATGCAGATGCAGAGTGTTGAATTTAATTTAATTAATTAAACAGGCACTTGAGAAAATTTGCTACGACCTTCGTTTATTCGATCTACGGCGATGCGATGCCTTGGCCGGCTTTCCCTTTCCGAATGCAGCGCAGAGTCCACAGCCCGAGACCTTGGGAGACGGGGGGTCGGTGGCCGGCGGCGAAACCTTGACCGTCCGATAGGGCTTTCCGCCGTTGGATTGGCTTCGCTCCATGGTGGGACCAGCACCAGACTCTGATGCGCTCTGAGCCTGAGCTTGAGCTTCAGCTTGCTTTTCGGCCTCGACTTGGTTCAACGCCCTCTGTAGAAACTTGTCGTCCCAAATCAAACCCGAAGACCCTTGCCTCCGAAACGTGCTTTCAGACCGTTGCAGCCCTTCAGCCATGTCTCTCTCTCTCCCTCTGATTCTCTGTGTGCGATCGATCGATCTCTGTGATTCAGTGATTGTCTTGTCTGTGTGGGTGTGTGTGATCTGCTGCGCGCGTGTGATTGTGGTGAAAGGCTTTCTGGAGAATTCTATGGCGGATGGATGGAGAAACCTTCAAGTCCAACTCGCTATAATGTTATATCGTGTTTGGACTTTTCTTTCTTCAATTCCTAATTTCCTTCTTATATTATAAGATGGGAGAGAGAGAGAGAGAGAGAGAGAGAGAGGAGCGAAAATGACAAATGAATATTACGAAGAAAGAGAGTAAGAGACCAATAGAACCTTGAGGTGGATTCTATATAATGTCATTACTTAATTCAATTTATTTAATCAATTAAAATGTCGTATTAGAGTGTTCTTTCCCCCTCTAATTTTTCAGTAATACCAATTAACTTGCTGCCACTTTGCTCTATTCTTTCATTTGTTTGACTTTACTTCTAAACAATTTTAAGAGCAATTGGCCAACGTTTTCTTTTCTTTTAGCTTATTTTTTTGTCCTAATCAAAGAGTAGATGAAATTAAAACTAAAAATTTAAAATTATTTATTTGTATTAATTTATGTATGTTACTCACCTAGTCATCTCTCTTCATTCTTCTCTCTTTTCTCTACTAGCCGTTTTCAACTCTCTCTCTCTCTCTCTCTCTCTCTCTCTCTCTCTCTCTTTAATTAAGAAACAAAAAAACGTTAGCAAGAAAATCTTCAATCAAATGGCATGGTCGACCTTGTTGCTAATAACGGTACAATTAATTCTACGTGGGATCGTTGGAAATCTGTTACTATCAAGCTTTGCATTGAACAATGGGGCGTTTGCATTGAAAATTGGGACATCGACAGAAAATAAATTAATGGTGCATTTTTGGACATAGAGTGGATAGACATAGCAAAAAAAGAAAAAAAAAAACCCCATCTAAATTATAAAATTTTGGATCACCATTGTCGCCACTTTGTAGGAGCTATGTGGACCATTAGATGTGTTTGGGTCAGGTTACAATTACACCCAAAATAATTCAATCAGACATCTAATGGCCTCTTTTAGCCTTGGTCAATATTCTTGTTTCAAACTTCTAAGTAATGTGTTTGACTCAGCCAAAACAAGGAATGTGTTAGGACTGATTATCTGTATATTAGCTGCTTTAATTAAAAAACTTGAAGATATTCTGGTTTATTCTTATCAGTGTTCTCATTATATCAACCCCAGTATGGTAGAAGCAGAACAAAACAACTCGAGGAATAGAATGTACAAGTTAAACCACAATATGACAATACTGAAATGACAATAAACTTGATTACCACTCGGGTGTAGAGCAATTTAGCCACAGCTAAATGATGGACCAAGGACTCCTCAACATGAGCCAACCAATAAAACTATGACAATTATTGCTCCAAAAATATACCGGTAGAAATGCACTAACCAAGATGTGATGTAAGTGTTTCATATGTAGCTGAGTAGCTCTCTCTGTCCAATAATCAAAACAAGCTTAATAGAACGATGTAAGTCTTGTAGATTGTATATAAGCAGGAGTCTGTCAATAGTCTGCTCTACGTTTAAGCTTTTTAATCAGTAACTACGATATTTGAGAGCCAAAAGATAGATTCTAGAAAAGGTCTTTCAAAAATGCCAGTAAGTTTCTGCATGAGTCCCACCCAATCTTCATCTAGTATCAGGAAAGACAAAATATCGAGTACTGGTAACAAACGGGATCCCTGCATATTCAAGATCCATAATAAAATGCTATAAGGTGACTTTCCAAGCCAATTCTTACTCTTACCGTCATCTTCACAAAATCACTCTTCATTGAGTAAGCATGTTTCCTCCAAGTATCTTTCTTCAGTTGCCGCCTGCACTGCCTTCCCGCTTGTCAGCTAGCTTCCTTTTCTCTTTTAGAATTTCATTCAAAGGTTTGGGACCCTGGAAGTCCACTCTAGTTCTGCTCACGTGTCCCATTATCTCAATGCCACCCCCATTTACTTCTGCTTTTCTCTTCTCTTCTTTGATCTGGGCAAGGGTCTTGGGTCCTGTAAAGGTAGTTGACTCCTGTGTCGATCTCTTAACCCTTGGTACTGGTTTCCTTGAGACTCTTCCAGATGAAGGAATCTGCTGCTTAGCCACCCTTCTCTCCTTGGGATGCTTCCTAGATCTATATTGCTGTGAATGCCTAAGTGAACCACGTTGAATTCCACCATTAAAAGAAGCTGCATTCTCCCTGAGTGATCCCCGTCGAATTCCACTATAAAAAGAAGCTCCACTCTCCCTGAGTGATCCATAAGTGCTCTTTCCCAATTCTGATGCCAATCTTCCTTGCAAGCGCCAACCTATACCATGCCTTTGAGGCCTTTCCCAGCTTCTACCAATCCACCGAAGTGATTCATGCCTTCTTGATAAGCCAGTAAATGGACCACCATCAATCACCCTGCAGCTTCTCAGGTGGTCTCGGAGATCCAAACAATCATGATCATCGACTGCCAGTTCTAATGGCATAAGTTTCCTTTTGCGGGAGAACATGGAATCCAACGAGTTCTCCTTTGTGTGACCAGTAATTTTTCTATCACTACCAAAAATATGCTTGTTATCTAGACAACCATAGGAGTCATATATTTCTCTTTCATACAGAAGTTCAGCGTCAGGACACATGGGGTCATACTCATTTGGATTTTCAAAATCATAGCCCAAGAAGTGGCTATTCAGTTCCCTGCGCTCCCCATCAAGTGTCATAAAGTACTCTAGATCATCCTCACAACCCAAATTCTGTGATTTATCATTAACAAGCACATCAAAGCCTGGAGATGATTCCAACCATTCCTCTGACACAATAAGGTCATCTGATTGCTCCTCTGAACTCTGATCTGTGCATAACTGAGATTTGCTATCAATAAAGCCTTCTTCCGGAGGCAAGGAGTCTGACCTAATTTCAGTAGCCTCTTCATCCCCAGACAGAGAAACCTGAGGTGAGGCACTTTTCTGTGGAACATCTCCAAGTGCTGGCTGCTCAATATAATTAAGATACTCCTTGGGCTGGAATCTTGTATCAACTGCTGCCTTTGAGGCAGTTTCAGAAGGGTTGGGATGTGTAAGTGTTGGTGCCGACACTGTGTTATTTCCTGTGGTTGGCTTGTTTTCTGAAGGAAGTGCTTCAGTACATGCAGAGGCTGTCTTTGAAGATTTCCCAGTTGATGTACTGCCATCAATGTCATGCAAGAAAGAGCATCTATCACCTTTATTGCAGAACCCATTGAAGTAAAAGTAACAAGGAACGTTGGTCTTGTTTTCAGATACAGAACATGGGGCAGACTCTGATGGTGTTCCACCATGTCCATCCAATGGCTGTGAAAATTGAAAACAAAGAACAGATTCAATTGGCATGATCAAATGACCTAGGGGTGATAAAGAGTCACTAAAACAGCCATGAATTGATAAAATTTAAATACATAATTCCAAATGAAAAGGATGAATGTAAGAAAAGCCTCAAGGCCATACAATGAGAATGCAACAGATTTAAAATACACATTAAATGTCAAGTACTAGCACTGATTTAAATGTTAAGCCTAACCTGTCAACACATCAAGGATTTCTGTCCCCCAAACAACACTAGACACAACATGTGACAAGGAAAATGATCTTAAACATACATGATTTATACAACCACCTAAATACAAACCAATCCCTAACAGCAAAAGGGTAAGCCAAAACTAATGAAAAGATTTCAACTATTTATAAGGACATGAAATCAATAAAGCAATCAAGGAAATTGATGCAATTAGAAAATGAGAACAGGTGCTTACAGGATGCCTAAAAGCACAGGTTGGATTAAGACAATTCCCAGACAACCAGTACCAGCAATCCTTTGGGTTGAGCCTCGCAATCTTGCTGTGTCGGTACTCACAATCAGCTCCCTGAAAAAAGAACACCACCATCAATGTCACTGCCCAAACAGAGAGCAGATTACAATGTACTAAAATCGATTTATTCACTGCAAGAAACACCAAACACACATCAAAGAGGGAGGAAGAAACCCACGTCCGGAAACAAAGAAAATTATTGATAATGAACAACAATGGGATTACACGCTTTACTACATGCAGAAGTCATTGTCTACAACATACAGAACTCATACACAGAATAATACCTAAAAACAAGGGAATGGAATAAAGAATGAACACTCTAATTGGATACATAGAAATGTTTATATATCCTATCATAATCGTTAGCAAACCTTACAAGAAAAAACCCAAAAACATAAACCCGGAAAACATTCCATCAAACAATTGCATGCAAGTAAAAATAACATTGTAATTAAGCATATTTTTAAAAGAAACGCAACCTAGATCTCACTATGCTTTCAGAAACCCTAGAACCCAAAAATCCTTCAAATGTAGGGTAATCTGATGGGCATAGTTCTAATAATGGAAACAAAGAAAGAACCACAACTCTCGCAGCATTGAACAAAAACAAACACCAAAAGAACTAATAAAAACAAATAAACTTAAAGTGGAAAAAAAAGAAATGGGGTCATTGTTTTTCTTCACGACCTTCTTGCATGTGAGAGGAGAAGCCAAGAAATAGACGCAATCGGTGTGTCGGTTCAGCAAATCTTCCTCCATTTCAAAATGAAAAACAGAAAGAAAATGCTTGGAGAATTTGAAAAGAATTATCAGATTGGTATTAAGAAGCGTCCATGACTGTTCGGATGTTGGCTTTCGATGGCGGACAGATCGGAACAGAGAGAGTGAGTGAGAGAGAGAGAGAGAGAGGTTGTGCTTTGACTGCTTTCTGGTTTGGGGTTTTATTATGGCATTTTGCGTCCTCTGTGCCAGAGACACCTCCTTTGGGGTTTATATATGTGTTGCTATTTCCTCCCCTATTTCTTCTTTTTTCCTTATTATTTTTCATGTTGGATTTTCCTTTAAAATAACAATAATTAATTAATCCAAAATCCCTGCACTTTAATTAATTAATTAATTAATTAATTAATTAAAATTTAAAACAGGCAGAAATACAATGACAAAGCCCATGAGTCAAGAATAAACAACACAAGAGTTAGGCCCGATGAGAAGCCCAACTTGATTCCTAAGCTCTTTCTTTTTTGTTGGTTAAAGGATCCTATGCTCTTTGCTTGAACTCAAACTTACCGTGAACTTAATTTTAAAAGTGGGGATTGGCTAATTGAATTGGTTAATACTCGAGTTGAATTAAGTTTGATACTCGTTTTGAAAAACATACAAATTTATATTAAATACATACTAGATCACACACGCGATGCATGTGCAATGTGATAACTGGTACAAAAATAAAGTTAACAGTGTACAATAGAGAATTGGTAACTATTATAACAACCTTTGTTTATATAAATATGTTATTCGAACTATTTAATGAAATAGGATGTAATTAGTAACAAAAAAGAAATAGAATGTTATTTAAATTTCCTATATGATGGTTGACAAACATTGTTCTCTTAATAATATAGACTATATATCATACGCACTAATTATGTAATAGAGATTCAAGAAAATGTGAAGTGTAGTGGATGAGAATGATTGGTTAAAGTGGGATAATTGTAATTGCCATATCAGCATTAATTTTTAAATCCATAATTATAATTGTTTAAAATAATAAGGATATGCTTGAGATTTTTTATGGAATGGTTGACAAGGTGAGTTTGCTTAAGGCATGAAATGCTAATTGTAATGGAATGCTTGGAGTTCTTTTGCTTAAATTTTCCTAATTTCTTAGTAACATACAATATAGAGTATATCTTTTATATTACGATTGGGTCAGACTTGAGTTAAGCGGTTGGAAAGTCGAATTAGACTTGAATTAATTAATCTAGTAATCCAAGCTACAATAAGTTGGCATAAAAATACCAATTTTCTCTTTCACAAAACCCATGTATTCATCGCATCATGCAAAAGTGGTAAATGCCTATCAAACGATAGAGAAACCTTAATTGATATAAAACTTCAAATGAAAGCCCGACTCATCTGGGCAATATCACAAATTCATAACAAAATATTTTCCTATTCAGTGTTCCCAAATTTATTATCATAGATTATAAGATTTTGTGTTCGTATGGTTCCCTAAGAAGATATCTTATTGCATAAAATTTGAAGCCAGTAATTGATTCAAAAGCTAAATGGCCTTGGCTGATCAAAATTTGTAAACCATTTCTTCTGTGTATCCAAGCTCTTTAAGTATGCCAGTGAGCTGTCACAAAGCAAATAAGGAACTCGTGAGAGTTCAAACACAAAGAAAAAAAGGAGAAATGGTAATGGGTTAACACTTAACAGCAATTAGAAAGCAGGATATGCCTTCCTTACCTCTCCTTGTGACCAGTCTTGAGCCTTGTCGCCGGATATATGTTTCATCAGCCCAGGGGGACCACATACCTACACAAGTAAGACGAATTGAAATGAAGGTTGGTCGATGAGTTTGAAAGAAAACTGAACTTGGGGCGTTTGGTATTCTATTGAAAAACTGTTTCAGAAATTAGCTTCCTTATTTTATCCATAAATAACAAAGAGAAAAACAAAAAACTGTTTTCAGCAAAGATACCAAACTGGCCTGAAATTTTTAATTTTTTTAATTTCTCAAAATGTATAATAGTTATATTATATGAGACAAGTACATGAGCACCTCTCCAGAATAATACTTACAAGGATGAGAGTATCTTCACCAGGTCCAGGTAAGCCTTTAACGGCCATGTCCTTTGATATGAAACCATTTCCTCCTCTCCAATTCTTAGTTGGATTATCGACCGTGTAATATACCTGAATTTTTTTTTTTTCATAAATAAAGCCATATTTTGTGAGATAAATATCCAATTTGGAGTGATCCAGCAGTAGTACCTTTACAGAGAGAAATGGTACCTTTAAATTTGGGTGGCTAGCTGCAAGTATGTCAAGTTTCTGTTTAAGCAGTATGTCATCTGGGGAGACATTAGCATAAAGCAGCGACACCTAGGACATCATCAAGCGTTAAGAGATTGTGTTAAGGAGAAAATAGTGATTATTTACATTGGATATATTAACACAAGACTTTGTCAGTCCTACATGCATGCACCAATGTATTGAATATCACATATTTGTATGCACAATATTACATATATATGTATCCATATATTGACATAAGAATTCCAAATATCTGAAGAAGAAAATTGTGGTTGTGACTGAAGACTAATAATATAACTCATTGCTCACCTGACTCTTGTCATCAGGATTTTTCAGTATAGCCTCAATAACCTGAAGCATAGGAGTAATACCCGTACCACCTGCAATCTGGATGAAAGAATGAAATTGCACTTCAGACAGGGTGGCCACACAGATTTACTATACTTGGATGATCTCAATTTTTATACGGAGTCAATTGAGTAGACATTTTGATTAAACAGACATTGCAAGAACATTTTTATAAGCAGTCAAAAAAGTAGATATTTTGATTAAACAGACATTGCAAGAAGACCTAGAAACCATTTGTGTGACAAGTGGTAATGCTAATGAACAAACAACTTGCCACTGGCTATTAATTTCAAGTTGAGATTAAAAGCTTAAACGTACCACTCCTGCATAGATGCTAAAGCTATCATTGATACAAGTGCATGGCAATCAAAGTAAGAGAGATAAGTAAGAGGTAAGTTTTATTTTTTATTTATTGAATTCTAGATAACTTGCTCTTACCATGCCTATATGTTTCTTCATGTTGGGAGTATATCTGAGCTTTTCAATGGGCCTGCAAGAAACAGATACACCTGATTATAAAATGATTTAGAGCATATCCTCTACTAATACCTGTCAATGTGAATAAGTTACCCCTTCACTTCAACTACATCGCCTGGTTTCAAGCTTGCAAAATGCTGACTCATTTTTCCTTCTGGATACACCTGCCCACAGTTTCAATCAAATGAACAAAGCTTGAAATCTATAAATCGATGAATCCTCAAAAATCTGAACCAAAGCAGAAGTAACCATTATTACAGCATACCTTAATTAACAAGTCAAAGTATCCCTTGGAATCTGGATCTGATATAGGAGTATACCTGATCAATAGGCCCACCAAATAATAATACAATTCATGCAAATGACAAAATAAGAGCAACCAACAAATTGGAAAGTAAATCAAGAACTCATATAAACAGATGCAAGTAGAAACAATATAGAATTTAAGGACTCAAAAGTAACATAAACAAGTTCCAAGAATTTAAAATCAAGCATATTGACACTTGGACAGAAAGACTTACGGGCGTATGACATATTTTGGTTTCCCTTCAGCATCTTGTCCTATTGGAGCCCTAGAGTTACAAGAACACATCAGAAAAATTAATTCAGTAATACACTTCCTATGAATAGGAACTTCATGACAAAGCAGAGTTACTTATAAACAGCAGAGTATACCTCGTAATGATGCATGAAGCAACATCTAAACCCAACTTGGCAGTAGGATCAAACGTAAATCTGCCAATTTTTAGAGAAAACTACAAGAAATCAGTTACTAGGAATATAAAACATCTAACTGTATGTGTATAACATAGTCATTAATGGTTGGGATTTCATATGACCAGATTGAGTTGGTTATAGAAATTGCAACTTAATTTTCAATCCACCCCCCATTTCACCTCATGAGTGAGTGAGCAAACAAATGAGAGAAAGAGAGAGAGAGAGAGAGAGAGAGAGAGAGAGAGAGTCTAGGAGCTATACCTGAATAATTGAGTATTGTGGCTAACCCTTGCAATGTCTTGCAACTTAAATTCAATCCACTTATTGGGATTAAGGGCTGAAAGCACATTAAAAGCATCTAGCATGAGCAACATAAGGGTGAAAAGTTTGATATATAGCAATCCAGGATTAAGCTTCATATAATAAGTTGCTAATACTTTAAACCAAAACTAAGTTACTGATATAAACAAAATCCTTTTAGCTAAATATTTAGTCTTTAAAAAGTCCAACCAACTTTCTTATTGTAATGCTCAACTTCTGTGTGTGTGGGGAGAGAGAGAGAGAGAGAGAGAGAGAGAGAGAGAGAGAGAGAGAGAGAGAGAGAGACTCACCAACTTTTGGACCAGCCTGTTCTTTGATTTCATCTAGATAAACCTGTGAAACATAAGAGTACTTAGTTCTCAATGCAGAAGAACAAGTGATAAACAACTTGCTAGCATGAGTCACATAAAATGGCTAGTAGATCAGCTAATATAAATTAAGCTATAGATGAGCAAAAGAAAACTTTTCATCTCATTAGGAAACTGAATTTCAAAGCTGTTAGGTGAAACATCGCATGTAAATGTATCACATGCAGGTGTCATTTAGAAAGGAACATACGTAGCTAAAGTACACACCACCAACCCTGATATTCATATCATAACCTTCTGCCTTTAAAAACAAAATTTTACATTTTATCGATAACGAAAAAAGAGACTCCAATGATAATTATAACACAATGGGAACACAACCGTCCAATAGAGCAGTAACTATCAATGAAGGGGAAATCTAAACGTCACTGGTAAGTGGCAACTCTTACAGTAATAAACCTAAGCAATAAAAGGTCTCTGCTAACCCAACAAAATAGCTACACCCTGTATTTTTTCGTTTTCAATTTTTGCTCAGAAAAGCTCTATCATGTAAGCATAACGGCACTTCTGATAATGAATGTACACCATAAGAACAACACAAGCAATGAAACCGTCTCATCAAACACAAATTACACCAGCTTCAACAGACCCGTTTCTTTAAATTTAGAAAAGCACACAAACAATCACAACCTGAGCCCTGTGCTTTATTATCAACTAGACTAGAATCGAATATCAAAAAGAAAAAAACCATCACAAACAAACCCCATTTCTTCAAATATTTGAAAACCATCAAAACCAAATCCAATATTCAAGAAACCCAATTGGGCACGCCACGAACATAACCTCATGCATTGCATCAGCGATAAATCAGAGTAAAACCCAGATAAAACCAGCAAGAGAATTTACCAAATCGGGTGAGGAGTAGTAGCAGAGGTAGGAGAGTCCGCCAGAGACAGCTGCGAGTGCTCCAAAGGGAATGCGAAAGCTAGAGGACTTGGATTGGCCTCCAAATGCATTGTTGAAAGCGATTGGGGTGGCCTTAGCCAGTCTCTGAAAGAAGGTAGCCATTTTCTCAGTAAACAAGCAAAGCACAAAGCTGAATAGTGCGTCCCCAGCAACAGAGGACCAAGGGGTTTTTGCCTGCGGGGCCTTCTTTTTAGGCGTCGTTTCCACTTATAAGTATGGTGATCGGACGGGTACAAGTTTCCACTTTTGATTTTTCTTCATCTATTGCGTGGGAGTTTTTTTTTTTTTGGTCAAAGCGTGGGAGTTGCTTATTGGCTAAACACTAGCACCCAATGATAAATTACAATTTAATATTTCAATTTTACTTCGAATTTCAAGTTAGTACCTCAAGTTCAAAAAGTTACAATTTCATGCCTCAACTTTGAATTCATATCAATTTGATACCTCTGTTAGTCTAACCGTTAGAAAATTCGTTAAATTATTGATGTGACATATTAACTTGACTTTTAAAAATAGGCAGGTAGACATAAATTAATAAAAAACCCAATTAAACTTTTAAAATGATTAAAAATATAAATAAAAAAATAATTGAATAAAAAAAATAAAGAAACAAAAAAACCAAAAAGAAGGCTGAGAGCCTAGCAACCCCGCAGCCCCTAACCCTCCTCTGTTCGCCTCCCCCTTCAGCCACACAACCTACCAACCTCATTTCCCCTCTTTGGCCATCGGCTGAAAACCTTTTCCCTCGCCCGAACCACACCTACTCCATCGCCAACCATTCCTGACTGTTCGGCGGCCTAGTGGTCCACAACCCCTACCATCTCGCCCAGCAACCCCTGCCATCCCCAGCCCAAACCCGCCTGCAACACAACAAGACCATCTTCAGCAACACCTGTTTTAGAGATCCAAGAATAAAACCAAGAAAACAATACCAATTCACATACTCAAGAATAAAACCAAAATGCCCAGATCTTGACAAAAAAAAAAAACCCAGACTTTAGAAGGTGTCGTAGCAGCTCAGATGAACAAATTGAAGGTGCCAAGGGACTCGTCGTGCCAAGGGGGTGAAAGCCAGTGAGTTTGACGCCGTGACATGGCCGGAAACTACCCAACGGTGCTGCGATCTTTCACTGCAACCGGCCTTAAAACGCCGGCGTGGCTTCAATCCTCCACTGCCCAACGACGCAACTATCGTCCACTGTGATCGTCCATTGCAACTAGCCTTAAAACACCGGCCAAACTCGTCGGAGAGAGAGAGAGAGAGAGAAAAAAAAAAGAAAAAAAAAAGGGAAATGGTGGGTCGGGCTGGGTTGGGTTGGGTTGAGGGAGAGGGGCGTGGAGGGAGCTGGTGCATCTGGGTGGAGGGAAAAGGGCATGGAGGGGGTTGGTGGTGCTGGGTGGGGGGAGAGTGGTGAAGAAGATGCTGGTTTAGGTGGGGGGTGCGACGAGGTCGGGACAGGGTGAGGGGGGTGGCTGATGAAGGGAGGTGGGGGGGAGATGGATGCGGGGAGGGGTAGGGAGTAGCTAGGGGTAGACATTAAGACCGAAAATACCGAAACCATACCGTTCCATGCCATTCCGTATCGTTTAGTCTCATCCCGTTTTTTTTTTTCAACCCTATACCGATCTCAAACAGGATGAGATCGATCTTGAAGGTTCAATACCGGGATGGTCTCGTCCCGTACCGATTAATTTAAATTTATTTATTTAATTTAATGGGCCCAAATATCATTAAGCCCAATTCATTTTTTAACTTTCACCCAAAAACCCAACCCACACCCGTGAGGCCCATGACTCCCAAATGGCCTAAATGCCTAATCCACTAATCCAGTAATCCCAAATTCCCAATTTCTGAATTTCAATTGAATCAATTCAGAGTTTCAGACTCCCAATTCCCAAACTCTAAATCCAAACCAATTGACCTAACCCAACCTTCTCCCAGGCTCCCAGCGGCCACTGTCCCTCGTAAGTCGCATCCCAACTTCGCATCGCAACTCGCAAGGGACTGCCAGTCGCAAACCCCAGAAGCCGTTGTTGTCTCTCGTCGTCGCTGTCTCTCGCCGTCGCCGTCGCACCAGCTTATCTGGCCATCGTACCAGCTTCTGTCGCCGTCGCACCAGCCTCTCTCGGTATCTCCCCTCGCATCACACCACTGCGCCAGTACATTTGCACCAGCCTGGCAGCCTCTCTCCCCCTCGCATCGCACCAGTGCATTGCACCACTGTTTGAATAAAAATTGAATAATTGAATTTTTATTATTTTTTTGTCTAGGATCGGGATGGTACAGAACCAGTTTGGTACGGGACAAGATGGTACCATAATCACAAAACCCTTATCTTGTCCCGTATCGATACCGAACTCAAATCATGAGATGGGAATAGGAATAGGATGAGGTAAGTCCCGTCCCCCCCATCTCGTGCCCACCCCTAGTAGGGAGGATGAGGGTTTGGGGGCGGGGGAAATGGGAGAGGGGGGAGGAAGATAGTTGGCCGGGGAGAGAAAGTTGCAAAGAGAGTTAAGAAGTTGGGGAAAAAGATGGTGGGTTTGAAGATTTTTGTTTTTGACAAAAATTTTTTTTTTGTTTAAATGATTTAAAGTTTTTTTAAATATTAAAAATGTTTTTTTTTACATGTGACAGCTTAGGTGACTAATTAGAGTTTAAGTGGACAAAATTAGGGTGAAAAGACAAACATATCTCTGCCACGTCATCAAAGATAACGGCCGATTGACAAAAAATCTAACAGAGGTATTAACTTAAAACAAAATGAAAGTTGAGGCATGAAATTGTAACTTTTTGAATTGGAGGTACTAACTTAAAATCCAAAGTAAAGTTGAGGTATTAAATTGTAATTTACCCAACACCCAAATAGAGATCATCAAAGATATTTGAGAGCATTCATAACTCACTAAATTCACTTAATTTATCAAATCATTCGTCACTCAACTTAGTCAGTTAGACCTAATAAAACTTGCTCGAAAAATAATGTCTCATAATACATGTTAATATGTATATCAGTATATCTTATTTGTTAAAATAAATGAAATATATAGTGTTTCTAAATTAATAAATATTATTACATTATTTAGAGAACAAATTTTAAAAGTGTAGTACGCCTACACTAATTTTTCCGGTGCAAAAGATTATAAATAGAGACAAAGAGAGAGAGTCAACGGGATTAGGGGAAGCTGAGATGGGGTTGCCAAGTGGCAATATTGGGGTAGAAGGGAGTTGCCAGAGACTGGGAATTTTTGGGAAAGGGGTTGGGATGCAGGAATTTTTTTTTTTCATTATAAGGATAAATAAAAAACAGTAGTGTTAGACATCCCACATTTTTATACTATAATTTTATACCACCTTATGTGGCAACTTACATGGCATTCATGCATTGGACACTAAAAAATAAAAACAAAAATCCAAAAAGAAAAAAAAAAACTTTGTCCAGTAAAATAATGACACGTAAGATGATATAAAAATATGGTATAAAAATGTGGTAAATATAGAATTATTCAATAAAAAATTTTTTTAAAATTTAAAGCTTTTGAAGTTAGTCTAAGTGGTAAAGATAAATGAGATAAGACTAAGAGTTAAGGGTTGGATTCCGTTGGATTAAAAAAAAAATATATATTTGTCTAAATTTAATATTATACTTGGAGTCTTGAATGTCCATAGTGAAAAAGAAGGCTTTTATATTGGTTATTTTGTTTTGGGTGGGCCGGACAACATTAATCGAGTCTTGGGTGTGCCCCAACAAAACGTGGGAAGGTTGGGCCCCACATCCATTACGAGATTGGAACATCTGGCCACTGTCCGAAGCAGTAGTACTGCAGGCCTGGCTGCCTGCAACTTCCAAAACCCATAACTTCAGGCTCACATACTCAGACTTGGATCCTCTGCCAGATTGTTTGGTATCAGACTGGTACCAGATTTCTAATCTAAGTCCTTTAATTTATTTTAATGATTGAGATCTTCACACATCTTAATTTTTATATTTTCATCCAAATAATATTAAAAAATTAGGAAAAAAAAAAAAAAAACTCATTAGCCCACTAGCCAGTGCATACCCCAGCCCCGCCTCAGGCCACCTCCTCCACCTTCTTCTTCCCGATCACCCTTTCTTTCTCTCTACACTCTCTCTTCCCTCCACGGTTTTAGGTGCTGGATAATTTTCTATAACTAAACGAGCACATGTTTTTTATAAATAATGAAATAAATGAGTTGATTTCATTGTTTGCATAAATGTTTTTTAAATTAAGATCTAAAACTTGGACGGGTGAGATTATTAGACCACATTGCAGATTGGTTGCATCATATATTCTCTTTGATTATTATTAAAATGGATTATTCTTAAGAAAAAAAAAACCCTCTATACGATATGATTCTCATACGCTACAATACGTTCCAATATTTTTATTACACTCTTGTCCTATGTGTGAAGCAGTGAAGGTAAGTCTTACCACTAGAGTTGAGTCCTATACTTTTCATCATTTTTTAATAGATTAATAAATTAATACACAAAAACATTATGTCACAAAAATAAATCAAAACGATAGATCACATGGGGTTATCTATATTTTTCTTTTCTTTTTTGTTTTTGTTCACTAAAATACGTGACTCGTTGAAAAATCAACGAAAACCAACAGCAAATTAATTATAAGGCATATATATTTATTTTATGGTCTTCAGTGTTGCAGTGGAGTTATCTGATGCCAGTCATTAGAATAATATGCAATTTAATAACAGTGTGATAGGATCCAAACAAATTATGATGTTTTTTTTAGAAATATAATTATAAAAATTTCAAGAATAATATATATATATATATACAGGCTTGTTCAATGGCCACTAAAATAAATATAAAACAAAAAATTATCATCAAACGGTGGAATAAATAATCGATATTAGTGAGTGATGCGATAATGATTAGGGGAAGGATAAGGACGATGACGTAAATATCATTTCTAATTTGTATTGGAGACATTTCTTGTCAAGAGCTGGAGTAAAAGTTGTAAAACAATAGAGAGATTGTTAAGATTGAGACTGTCACGTTCATGCCAAATTTTAGCCAAGGAATGAAGGACAAGTGTGCAATGGGGATAGGCCCACCTTCATTAGTCTCAACAGAAGCTTTCAATATGAGCCAAGGAAAGCACATCGTAGAGATTGCCTGAATCTAAGATATTTTGGGGAGTGGGTAGTTTTTTTTTTTTGCCATAAATACTGTAAATGGATAGGACAAAAATATTTTGGAGAGTGGGTGGTATAATACTATAAATGGATGGGAGAAAGATATTTTGGGTTGTATTATACTATAATTAGTAAACTCTAGTAGCAAAAGAGTCATTCATTATGCATTCACATTCCTCACAATTTTTAGTACAACTTAACAAACCGACATACTAACAGCAATGGTAAATAATAGGTCTTAAATTCGGGAAATCTTATAATTAAGTGGTGCAGTCACATACGGGTCATATTTGGGTCCGAAGTAAAACATAAAAATAAGACTCTGACTTTTCATATACATTCATGTGATGTTTTAGGTTACAATATTTGAGAGATTTATAAAATTTAGAATTTCTAAACATTTGGAGGCTCAAGGCGATCACCTAACTTGGCTACCCTCAAGGCCAGCCTTTGTCAGATTAAAGCTTGGAGTGGCCATAGCCACCTAATTCAGATATTTGAATTACTGACCTCTTCAAACAAAACTTTCTGGTTCCTATCCTCCTGGTTATAATCTACATATGAATCACATGTAAACTATATAGACATCTGTCAGTACAAATGTACAATTATTTTCTTAATGTGCCACTTGAGAAGAACAAGAGTTTAATAATAAACTAGTCTAGTTGAATGGACTGTGAAAAAGACATTTCTGCTTGTCTCTCTCCTTTGTTGAGTCAGAATCAAAATTCTAATAATTGAGTACGAAACCAATGGTTATACTATGACCTGTCGATCAGTCGTTGGTAGAATCTCGAACAAGGCTTTTTGTTTGTTTATGGAGAAGCAACCTCAAAGTTCAACATGGCACGATCACCAGGAAGAGAAACCAGTTCTTGTGACAAGGGGAGGACATCATAAGCTTGGCACATGTGACTTTGGTAAATCCTAGAGTTTGGAGATTGGTTCCGAGTCTCAGACTACTTCCAGTCTTTCATATAATCAATAAGCAAAGATAAGAAATGGGGTATTCCAGCAAGAAGAAAAGCTAAGAAATGGGGTAAATTTTTGGAATTATTTCAGTTTTTTAATATTGAAAAATAGATTCTTCAAGGTTTAAGAGTGGTCTTCGCTTTTTTCACTGGATGGTTAACTGGTTATCAACTTATCACTAACAACAATGACAGGGGTCATATCATTCTAGGTGTATTATTCTAAGACCAAAATTTGTGTTCACTAGGCAATTGGTTAAACACTCACAATCATGGGAGATTCAGACTGAACAACTACCTATTACTTTTCAATAACTTTTTTCCAAGTATTTTTTACTGCAACTAGGAAGTAGGAAGTGTCTCTCAAAGTCCTGCCAAACTTCAGTCCTTATAAGATTTATCAGACAGAGAGAAAAATAATTCAGGCCAAGGTAATTAAAGGTCTCATATACATAGATATTTTAGCGTTTTTCTTCAATTATATATATATATATATTTTTTTGAATGGTTGACACCTTGACAATGATGCCATGGCAAAACCTGACAAGATAGACCATTGTGGAGAGTCCTTCTAACTTTTTTATGATTGGACAAGCAGTATGTTTGATGCATATATAAAAGCCCACAAAAGTTGCAAGATCATCTTTACTGACCTTCTGCAATCTAGTTGCATCACTAAAATTCTGATGTTTTTAAGTCTTCCATGTATCATATGTTCTTGAGAAATAAGAACTGAGGGTTTTGGTATTGAACCTGTAATTTAGTAGCTTCTGAATTTGGGATCTGGGGTTTGGAAATCTTTCTCAGATATTTTGATCTTATTCTGCAGATCCTTTTCTGTAGGGAATTTGGCAATAAAGCAGGTCAACACATAGCTCAGTAGGTGGACTTTGTGGTCTGAGAATTGCTCTTGTGCCTTTGGATTTCTTTCTCTCCTTGCAAAACCCATCTATAAAACTAGATTCTTAGATGGTTCTATAATACTATGTTTTGAGTGGTAAAATACAGAAGGGCTAATGGGATTTTCTAGTTTTCGAAGGTGGATTTGGTACATAAATTGCTATTTGGTGTTCCTATAGAATTCGAAGCTATAATTGTAAGTGCATAAGATACTTAGTGAAGCCTTAGGGAGTAGTTAATTATAAGGGATGGTTGATGCAGGCATGACAATGTCCTTCAACACACAAAATCGTCCACCTGCAATTCTAGGAGTTCTGAGCAAAAATAAGACCCAGTACAGGACCAAATCAAGCCCATCTGTAGCTGTACAAGTATTTTCAGTACTACAAACAAATGAAAGTGGGAACTTACCTGAATCTAAGAAACTTCTGAGCTCAGGCACGGCTGTAACAAGATGTCAAACCCCAAATTACGTACTCAGCCAACCAAACACTGTTGGTATCATTGGAGGGGTATCTGCTTATTCCAGTCTACTTTTCTTGGAGAAGCTTGTCTGGTGGAGTTTAAAGGATGGAGGAGAATGCCCACCTTTTGTTGTCTGCAGTGATCCAGCATTATATAAAGAGCTTCCAATTCGCAGTTTGTTTCATTCATTCAAAAGAAAAGCTGCTCAAATCCAATCAAACAATTGGCCCATCATTGAGAACTTGTGCCGTAAGAGGGCATTCCTTGAGCACTCTGGAGCTCGCTGCATAGTCATGCCATGCCATCTGTCTCATGCGTGGCACGACCAGATTTTTGAGGACTGTTCCCTGCGTTTCCTTCATGTTGGTGAGTGTGTTGCTAGGGAGCTCAGGGAAGCAAAGTTGAAGCCACTGGAAACTGGGAGTAATGTGCGGATAGGGATTCTTGCTGCAGATGCAACTTTAATGGCTGGTTTTTACCAGGAGAAGCTGCAAAGTCAGGTATACAAATACAAAAAATTCATACTCTCTTTCCAAGCTCAATACTACTGATGGTTTCTTACTAGCTTATATAAACTAAGATCATTTGCATGTTGGCTTGTCAATACACTAAGTGATACTAAAATCTCTGAGCTGATATAATTGATAATGTGAAATAAAAGAAGGGGTGTCATAAAACCTTCATAGCATGCATTTGGTAGAATCAATGTGAGTCACTAGCAAAATCTTTTTTTGGGTTTTCTTTTTTGTTATATTTTTTCAATGGCAATGCACAGGGATTTGAGGTTGTGGTACCAGACAAAGCAACCATGGAACATGTTGTAATTCCTGCAATTGAAGCATTACACCGAAGGGACATGGAAGGGGCACGGAATCTGTTAAGAATTGCAGTGCAGGCTCTGTTGGTGAGGGCTGTGAACACCGTCATCCTTGCTTCTGATGAATTGCAGGGCGTTCTGCCTCATGATGACCCTCTTCTTAAGAAATGTATTGACCCCATGGATGCTTTGGCAAGGTCCACCGTAAAATGGGCAAAGGCTACAGGAAATGGTGGATAAATAACATGTACAAACTCTTGCTGTCATTGCTGGAGACTTTGTGCCATTTTCCTTTTCTGGTTCTGTCAATGAAGGGATATTAGCAGAAAGACTAGCTTGAGACTTGAGCCACATAGAGAAGGACAAAAGACTTGGAGTTACACACCTGAAGAAGTTGATCAAGATTTAAAAAAAAAAAAAAACGACTAGTAAGTTACATGAATCCTTGTAAATAAACTCTGATTATGCCCACCTCAGCTTGCATGCTCATGTCAATGAATTCACGGTAGAAAATCAACTTTTGCCACAAGGAACACTCGGGTGGTTTATTCCTACTTTTGCCACAAGCGGCCACGGCTGTTCCAATTGAGTATAATTACACACCAAATGATGGAAACCATTAAAAAGAACCCGTTTCAGTTTGGACTTGAAAAGGGTCTAGTTTTTCACCATTTTCTTATCCGCCAAAGCTCCTATTAATCTGCGAGACTGCAACTTGGGGTTTCTGGTCATTCTCGTATGCGATAACGCAACAAATCAGTTGTTTGACATCGGCCACCATAATACTAATTAACAATCACACAAACAACACATCATTCATATAGCAAATGCCAGACCCTCCTTCAAAAAATTTTGGTTTTGTCTACCAAAATTTGTCCAGTTAAATAGAAAATTGGCTAAAGTTATTATTTTAAGAGAAAAAGGAATATTAGCAGGGAGCAACACACACACAACTACACAAGATGGTTCAAACCACAAGAGAACAAGATTAGGCAATTGTAGTAAATTGCTCTCAATTGATCAACAATTGTAATGTATATATATACATACATACACATATGAGTTACATGTGGAAAAGCAAAATGCGGCCAATCAAAACTTAAACAATAAACTATTACAAGGATGAAACGATAAGAATCCTTATTTTTTTTAATATGAAAAAAAGAGCATTCGAACACTAATCACCCTAAACCATCCTAATCAACATATAACCTGAGCTTCTTTGATAATCAGAAGACACTTAGTCCAGGGATTCAAATTATGGATGAATTACCACTACTACAAATTTGAAGTAGAACCACTAGGTTGTTTTAGACGTGCTTCGACACTATCTGATGCATCCTGATAGACCCAAGAAGAGATGAGGTGATGGGCAATTGCAAATGGCCCGGGTATAAACATGGGTGCGAGTTCACCACTTTCCACATTGAAGTCTGCAGACAAGCTCTGCCCTTTTTCAACGCCCCTGCACATCTGTTCTACCTTCTCTGCCGCTGTTTTCTGTGCCTTCTTGTATTCAGCAAATGTCAAAGCTTGTTTTACATCTTCTCTGCTGTGCCACTGAGCATCTAGTTAAACAGAAGTTTAAAGAAGAAAATTAGAACTTCATCTGATCTGATACAAGTACAATGCTAGCTCATATGATTTTATCAGATGCATGCCCTGCATAATTTCGCAACAGGGCACAAAGCATCCTCAGGAAGTCAAGTTCATTATAAATAAATGAAAAATATGATAGAGGGTTTAATTATAATTTATAAATGCTACTATATGCTCATTTCCTATGTACCTTCCAACTCATCCTTGTCCACATTTATTTCAAGCGATTTTGCATAGGCAAAGAACCCAACCATCAACTGGCATGGCATGCTATTCGGTCCAACTGGTAACAAACCAAATTAGGTACTTAATCAGTAGAGTAAAAAATGAAATCCAAATGGTGTGCAATAATTTGTACCGAAAAAAAAATAGCAATAATTCATACCAGGCCATGGTTGAGAACTATGATAGATAACTTCTCCAACTTCAATACCGGTCTCTTCCCATGTTTCTCTCCTCACTGCTTCTTCTAAGCTTTCTCCTGGCTAAGGACAACAAATAGATTCAAACTAATGAAACTGTTATTTAACCCCAAAAAGTGAATTATAAGAACAGCAATAATATAACTAAGAGTTACCATGCGATGTTCCATAAAATGGAACAAATACTCCTAAAGTTGGTCAAGGCACTTACTTCTATAAAACCAGCTAAGCAACTCCACATTCGAGGTACAAATCGAGATTGTCTACTTAATAGAACACGGTCGTTCTCTCTATCAATAACTAACATTATGACAACCTGTTGCAATGCCACATGTATCATATATGAGATAACTATATGAGATATTGAAGCATGGCATAAAATGGAAACTGATAAGCATAATCATACCGGATCAACACGAGGGTAGATCCGCTTTCTGCACAGTTCATTCGAACATTGCTTCCGTCTCCCACCTTCCTTGGCGACTGTTTTTTCTCCACAATGCCCACAAAAATGTGATATATTATGCCATTCTAGCAAAGCCCTGGCCTGATCACAACAAAACCATACATCATGTTTGAAACTATCCAGGAAAAAGATTAAGACCACGGTTATACACATTGCATAACTGTTACACAGCAATAAGAAAAAACATCACTCTGTTCATTCATTAAACATACCAAAGACATTCTTATTGCAAAACCATAAGCACTTACATGACCAGCAACAGCCAACTCCCCCATAACCCTAGCATCAGCCCAATCAGTAGCCACCATAAGCGTTCTAAGCTCAACAAAACATAACTGCCTGCTCCCCAATTCAGGAACCGCCCTATCCTCACCAGAAACATCAATAGCCCAATACACGACATCATCCTCGGGCTGCGAACCCAGATAGACCAGCGATTCTCCACTCAATTGAACCCCAGAATTGGCCAAGAAACCTTTACATTCAGACAAACTGATCCAACCCAGATGCCAATTGGGTGTGGAATCACTGGTCCCACCATTGGAGGAGGCCAAAGGCCTTCCCTTTCTGAAGGGCAAGACCTTGAAATTGGGTGAAGAGGGCAAGTGAGTATTCTCTAAAAGCTGAGTTTTGAGGGTCTCAAGGGCTTGGGTGGGTGAAAATGGGTCACTTGGTTTTGGTGTCTTGGATCTCAGATGATTGCCAGCAAAGGCATGGGACTGTAGGTTTATGGACATGGTGGTGGTGGTGGTGGTGGAAACAGAACGAGAAAGACTTCTTCTTGACAAGGTCTGGAGAGTAAGTTTTTTAGAGAAAGAAAGGAGATGAGAGGAACAAGAGAGGAGAGAGAGCTTGACCATGTTTTTCCATTGGATGGTTTTTGAGGAGAGAGGGAAAGACAACGAAGAAGGTAGGTGGCGAGTAAGGAGCCTGTAGTAACGACACCTGTTCTGATTGAGACCAAAAGCTTATTATAAGGAAGCCCATAATTAGAGGAGAAGGTCAAATAGTTTTGGACGGGAGTCTTCAAATTTGGACCCCTGTTTTGGGCTTCAGGCCCAAATCGATATATTGTTCAAGCCTTAGACTGCCTTTGGGTCAGTCGAGCATAACATGAGAAAATATAGTGATTTATGTCATTTGGCATGGTATATTTGATTTATGTCATTTGGCAAGGTATAATTTTTAATTATTGTTTAGGTTGAGATATGAAATCATTTTCTTCTTGGTCAATAGGCATCATGATAATTTAATCAACTCTGATTTGCAATAAGATTTCAAGACCGGTTTGGTTGAGACTTTATTCTTTTGTATGACTTGGTTGAAAAGATATTTTTTTATATTTTACCTACCTGAATTTTGAGGTCAATCTCACTTCAGCACTTAAAAAAAAAATTGTGTCAGTTTACCACCTGAATTAAAAATTTGTTGCAATATACCACCTATTGCTCATTTTGTCTAAACTTTTGTTAAAAAATAAGGGTGTTTTGATCTTTTTTAAGTTCTTATTGTTAGAATAAAAATGGTTTTTTATATTTTATCCGCTTTGACATAATAAAAACTAACTTGAAAAGACCAAAACACATGTTTTTTCAACAAAAATTTAGACAAAATGAGCTAAAGGTGATACATTGCAACAAATTTTTAATTCAGGTGGTAAACTGGCACAAATTTTTTTTTAGGTGGTGAAGTGAGATCGACCGCAAAGTTCAAATGGATAAAGTATAATAAAGCCAAGATATTCAAATATCCAAAAAATTCCTCTTAGTCACCCGACTCACCCCACACGATTTTGCTGTGAACATGAATAAACCACATTTACCATCAAGAATTCTCTTATTTGCTGTTTTGAAAACACTGGCTAGTTTTGAAACATTACTATAACACAATCTAATAAGGAGAGAGAAGAACCAAAACTATAACAATAAGAAACAGTAACCTATTGACCCGATCAACAACCAACGATTGACAAACACAGGAACCCAATCAACCTTGGGACAACAAAATTGTTGAAACTTGGCAGCAGCACTCAGATTCTCTGAAACAACCAGAAAATGGCTCCAAAATAAGAGCTTGAACTCAAATTTTAGCTCTCCACTTTGCTGGGCAAGTTGTGCTGGTGCACCAGCGGCACATCATCAAGCCAATCAGCATATATGCGATTTGTCTTATTGGGCCCTTTCCACTTTAGTGCACACTTCTTTCCCTGTCCTTCTTCATTTAAAGCAGGCAGTGTTGCCATTGCAGTTGTAGATGAATCATTAGCAGGAACAACTGGGGGTTTTGTTGAAATGGGAGCACTGCTCTGAACTTCTGCTTCGATGCGCCCACCGGGCATTTGTAACTCTGAAATTAAGAATCCAATATTAGAAAACCAGAATTAGCAACCCCAGTGTTAGGTTTTCACTTTTTTATTTTCTTCCCCTTCCCCCCTAGCATACTACATGTTACTGATACTGTCAAAGCAACTTAAACGAAGTATATACATATTAAAGTAAATTCCTAATCATGACATGAACAAGCCAATCCCATAAGATAAGGAAACACTACACAGTCATAGATTGCATGATTCAGTAATCAGTATACACTAAGTGCAGTATATACCAAAGTTAAACTGCAACATACCACACAAACACACAAATGCAGAGATATTGTATTCTTTCTGTTTTTCTTTTGACTGATGGAGTTACTGCACACGCATGACCAAAATACTTTGCTTCAAAAAGAGATGAAATAAATGAAACAGCTAATTATAAAGGAAACTGTTCCACTGCATCCAATAGAATTTTAAAAGGCAATTGTGTAAGAACAGAAATTTTGATCTATGAATAAAAACATTGCGAGT
Source organism: Dryas octopetala (assembly GCF_963921425.1). Taxonomy (NCBI): domain Eukaryota; kingdom Viridiplantae; phylum Streptophyta; class Magnoliopsida; order Rosales; family Rosaceae; genus Dryas; species Dryas octopetala. The sequence continues at coordinate 20,678,360 of NC_141370.1, read as the reverse complement.
TAGTTATGTGTTGCTCAAAACAATATCTAGATGATTCAAGTAAAAGCATTATCAGTCCTCTAATTTACAATTAACAATAGAATGGAAGAATTCCTATTGGAGAAGCAAACACTGAATCAGGTCAAGAAAAATGAGATTCACTCAGTTTCAAAATTTTTGCAGTTCAATTCCAAACAGTGCAATCATGACTAGAGACCAGTTCCACAAATGGATTTCAGCACAAATTCAGAATCTAATGTAGTTTCAGTGTTCATATAAATATAAACTTGGAGTGTCGGTTCAAGGTTAAAATTAATCATAGCAGAGCACCAAAAAAGACATGGTAACAATGTTAATTTAAGATAATATGCAGGAGCACTAAGAAATACCTGTTTGGCCATGAGCAAAGTGACATTTCTCGCCAAATGGGCATTTACCTGTTGTCTCCCACTTATTACATAACTTGGTCTTCCAATACACTGGCTTCATATTTACTCGGAAAACATCCAAACCCGTGTTTGCAAGCTTATTATCCTCAGAATTATTAGAGCCACTCCCATTTACCACTGGTGGTCCTGTTGTCCCAATGCTTATTGCTGTGTTCTCCCTAAACCTACCCGAATCATCCCTAAACTTTGCTGGATCTTCATGAAGAAAGTTGCACCTATCTCCATAAGGACATTCCTCCCCATTATAAAACTTCTTGCACAGCTTCATCCTGTGGATTATTTTCTGATCATCATCCCAATTACCAGATGATGGCCGATCTTCATCACGTACAGAAACAAGTTCTTGCCAATTGGGAGGGGGTTGGCGGATATCTTCAATGCCATGTGCATAGTTGCAATTCTCACCATTCCTACACATACCAACTTTAAAATTTGCACACAAACGGGTCTTAAAGAAAATGTTGCTTGCTCCCTTGTTAAGGGGGACATTTGGTGGGTGCATCCTAGAGTTCATGGGAGGGTATGGCATTGGGTTTGATTGGCTTTCTTCAGAATTTCTGGCTCTTTTAAAGGGAGGAGGTTGCTGCTCAAACTGAGAATGTTGGTCTTCATTGTTCATAGGGAATGGAGGCCAGCAATTAACGGCATCACTGCCCCCAACATAAGGTGTTTGTGGTGGCATAAACGGTGAGTTATCAGGAAAATTCATATCTCAGAAACTACTTTAAAATTGCCTCTGTGCTCAATCAAATAAAGCTAACTTGGCTTGAAAACACCGCTTGATAATGTCTCCAAAAAACCTTTAGAGAGTTTAAATGTCTCAGGAATCCTATACAAAGTTTAATGTATGATAGCAATCAGGAATCAAAGAACTGTACCAGATGATGATCAGAACAACAAGCAGGGTCCTTAGTCAACAATCAAGAACACCCAGATCATAACCTGTGCAAAGGCCAAAACTTTCTTCAAGGAAGCCAACAAACCCAAATTGATTTTGATGAGAGGAATGATCAAAGTTAGAGACTTGTCCAAAGAAAAACCCAGATTGGTATTTGGGGTAAAAGCTAGGCTTAACTGAATAACTTCAACCCGGATTGAATTTGGAGCATTGAGAATAATCAACAAACGAGAATTAGGGGTTTAAAAGCCTCTTCTTGAATAAAATAAAAATCCCAAATTGAAGCTGGAATGTTAGGGAAGTGACAGAGTTCATAAAACTCCTTCAGGTATTTATATCAAAGAATGGGGAAAAGCCAATATGAAAGTAATAGTATATGCAATTTGAGTCAAAAACCCTAGCCGCCAAGCAGCACAAAACCTAATCCCTTTTCTAATTGAGAAGCAAAATCGGTGAACCATGAGTTCTGAGTCCCACCCACTTCCACTAGCAAAGAGTTGTGGGAAACCCTAAACCCCTAACGCGTCCCAAAACCCTGTGATTTCGGGGTGAAAACTGATTAGGGATTTGACTTGGCTAATTGGTAATTACGGCTCCGTAATTTTAATTTAACCTTTTTCAAATGCGTGAGCAACCGGTTACGTCACCTGCGGGGACGGCTAAATGTGTGGGCCAGCCATCTGTTGCTTTGCACATGTGTCTTCCTAGGTTTCTATTTTTTATATTTCTTTTTGTTTCAATTTTTTTTCGTGTTAACTTTTTTTTCCTTTATTTTAAAATTAGAAAATTCAAATAATTAAGTGCTGCTGTGCTGGTACTTCAAAAAAACAAACAAATATATGTCCCGTTTGAAGGTGTTTCTTAGGAAGCACTTTTGTTTTGTAGCATTTCTTATTAGTAATGCTTTCACATAGAAGCATTTTTTGTTTGGTTGTCAGAGAGAAATGAGAAACGAGAGAGACCAGTATTTGCTATTTAAGATAATATAAGAATTATTTAGGCATTTTGAATTAAAAATAAGGACAATATAGGAAGTTCAAAATTTTAATTATAACACCCCAAGTGCTTCTCATGTTTTTGAGTAGCACTTCCAGGAAGAAGCACCTCTCACTTGCTTCTCCCAAAACCACTCCAAGTGTTTTTTTAATTGACTCAAAGCACTTTTGAATATTTTTGCAAACAATATTTTTTTTCATACATAAGTGCTTTAACTCATTTAGAAGTGTTTTTGTCCTTCTGAAAAACAGTATCAAACAAGCCATTAATCTTGATCTTTTTTTTCCCTTAAACATGACATATATGTTTTTCATAGTTTCAACTTATTTCCAAAAAAAAAATGTTGAAAGAAGCTTTACAAACCTAAACAAATATTTGATAAAACTAAAAATAACATATAAATTGAGATATCTTGTCGTCAATTTTATCTGTCATTTTTTATTATTGATTGTATCTTTTTGCGACGACAGTTAGAGTAAAATGTCTTCACTAGCCGAAATCTTAAGCCATGGTGAGCGAGACTTGGCAATAGAAAGCCCAAATTGAGTAATATAAATTGAGTAAAATATGCCTTAATTAATGGTCCTATGTTGGTTGACTGATTGACTGAAATAGAAGAAGACAATAGTACCAAAAAATAAAAAATAAAAAAACTAGAACAAGACATTGAAAACGAATATTGTTAAGGGGGCAAGATCTATATGAAAATGACCACTAAACTAAGAATTCATCATATACATGAATGGTGGCCCATGCATGAACCATGATGATCAATACTGAACTTGCAAAAGGCATGATTTATTTGCAACAAAAGCATGAAGATTGCAACATTGTCATTCCACAACCATTGATATTTGTGTAGACCAACATTCTTTGGTGATTGGCGCTTCCAATTAAATCAAATGTGGTGAGTCCTGCATCTGAACACATGCATGAACCACAGCAGTCCTGATTCGGACCATGCATGAATTGGTTGTGTCGTTTTCTGGGTCTTCTGGCCAATATAAAGCCAATATTTGTACCCACAGTGACAACTCTAATTCATTCCCATCAACAAATTATATATTCTCATCTTCAATTGGATGCATGAGACAATGTTGGTGATATTTATATTTATGCAGAAACCTGATCACCAAATTGGTTTTAAATTTTTAATTAATAAAATTTTTAGAATAATGAGGGATATAGACAACAACAAACAGATGTAGCAGTATCAAGAAGACATGTGAATTTGTACTATATTTCAAAGATAATCTTTTATATATGCCTAAACAAACTCATACACTGATAATTCCACTGCAGAGAGATCAGAGTTGGTGTTTGAATTATGAATTTCTGACAATAATGCCAGTGTTATAATTAGAGGCATATATATCTAGAAATTTAATTACTATCTAGGTGCAATGTGAACTAAATATATATATATATATGTGGATTGTGGAGAGGAGATGCATAGAGGAAACCAGAGATAATGAATTCAGAATCTTGGACGGTTTAACTTGATATGATCTTGAGTTTGGCACCTTCTGAATTCTTTGACTAAGATACCCAAAAGAGGAAGATACTAAAAGTTAAAACTATAAAGCTTCTTCCAGTATATATTGTATGCAACTGGTCTTGTAGTCTGGACCCTATGTAATGTGATGGGGGAACTAATTCACCAGAAATTGGGCCCTTTCATGCTTAACATTTGTATAGCATACAAACATAAAAGGGTAGCTTAGAGTAAACCCAGAATCTTTTCTAAATGCTAAGTAATGGAGCACATATATAGAAAGCAAAACCATATTGACAATGCTATACAGCTGCATGCTTGCTGATCAATCTGAGCATTTAATTAAGGTTAATGAAGTGGAACCTGGAATTTAGCCTCTAGAATTGGAAGTTGGAAACTTAATTTTATCCAAATTGCGCATGATGTATTGTTGAGGTTCAATTTTGTGTTCTTTGACATCAAATGAAATGCAAAAGCTTATACAAAGGGGAAAAGTTGAATTTGACTCACTTTGAGTACACTATTCCATATTGCATCCATGCTTTATTGAATATATCAGAGCATCTGGTTCTTATCTGCATAATTATTTGTTTCTTGGATATTTGATGCTTAAAGGGATCATAAATTATTGCATTGAGAGAAGACCCTGTCTTTTAAAACGAACAACTCACAGATTCCTTGAATCTAATATCTGGTTTTTTCTGCTTGGTATTTTCTATTTGGGTTGAATCCAAAGCTCTAATTAATGGTCCATGCATGATTAAGATTTCAATTTCTCTGTTGATCTTATAAGTAACCACTGCCAAGGTTGGACCACCTCATAAAAGGAGTATTGAAATATCAATTATGTATGTTCCCCCCACACACACAACCCCATAGAGAGAGAAAGAGAGATAACAGATACATTAAATTACTAGTTTAACTCCATTGATATAAAAATAGAGACAAATTAAAGAAGAGATTTCTTAGGCTTCATGGAAGATGCAACATAAAACCAGAAACCAGAAACTCTCCCTAGCTAATAATACAGTTGCATGGCTAATGGCTATGCTTGTGAAAATGTGCCTTCAACCATGAGCAGCCTAAGCTTATTTATCTCTAAAAAGGAAAGTGGGGGAAAAAATAGACAGCATTTGAGGAGGTATCAGATGCCAAAAGATCAGATTTCAGACAGTGCACAAGAGTCTTCTACACTCCATTTCTTAAACAGCACCATCTGAAAATTTGTATTACAGACCTGCAACCAAGTAACATTTGCAATTCATCACCATGGGCTGAGCCACTTAATTTTTTGATTGTGTACAAAAACAGAAAATATGGTAATTTTGAAGACTATATTACTCACCCTAATCCCTTGGTGTTCTGCATTTGAAGCATTCCATCCTGCTAGCATAATTGTGCACTCCGCATCCAACTCTGCCACCATGAATCAGAATGCCCTCAGATTATTAGTAAACTGAAGAAATGACACTACTTTCTAGTTTCTAGCACAACACATGTTCTTTGTCAAAATGTGAATTTCATATAAACAAGGAAACAATGCAGTCTAATTAGGCATCATTTGCTAAAGAACAAAAAAGACTTGATGGATGAAGGCCTGGGGGGTTAGCTCAAGTGGTGAGGGAGAGTGAGAAAATGAGTTAGAATTAGAATCTGTCAAGGGCTTGATCATAACCAATGCAACAAAAAAAAAAAAAAAAAAATAGCTCAATGTATGTGAAGTTACCTATTGCACATCCAGTCACCAGATTTCCAGCCAGGTGGGGCACTGCCATCAGAACCATAACCTCCAGCAGAAGCCATCATGCTATAGCCACCACCACCATAGTCATTCTTCATTGAACTACATCGGAAGCAATTGGGTCGGCTGGCGTAGTTGTGAGCTCCACAGTTGCAATACCAGTCCCCTGCCAACACCTCTGTCCTGTTGCATCCATATGTTGATGGATCTGGGCCACCAAACTTGGGGTACCCACATTTTTGGCATGTGTCACGCTTTTTAAAATTCGCGTGCTGGCATGCTCCACACAACCAGTCTCCTCCTGCCCAGCTCATTCTGTGATCTTCCTCTGTTCATACATATTCAACATGCACATATTCCAGTTAGCATACTAGAAAATTAACAACATTTTAAACATTTCACTACTTTTGTTTAAGTTTAATTTACTGTCTGAATTGCACAACACAAAGCAGAATGAAGGAGCTAGAGAGTTAGCTCACCTGAAGATAAGTAGGGGCTCTTCAGAATAAGAAAAGATGGCAAAAGGCTAATAGCTAGGTAGCTCTTCTTGGGATTGTGCTTGTTGTAGAAGAGAGGAGTAGCTTGTGCAATGAGTTGGTGATCTTGTTGTTTGGGTAGGAGAGGTTTATATAGTAGTGTTGAGGACTTTCTTCAGATATGTGGGGCCCATGGATGTTCCTTTTTTATTCTCTGCTGGCTTTCTTCAGATGGTTTTCCTTAATATGCAAATGGGATTCCTTAAGATTAATATTGTTTCTACTTTCTATTCATTATGTAAAGATTGCTTCTTTCATATTTTTGCTCTCTGGGGAGTTAGAACTTAGAATGGCAAGGTGACAAGTGGGTTTCAAAAGGTGGGAAGAATTGTAGTAGCGAGTTGGTCGAGTTGAGTTGAGTCATGAGTGCATGCAGCACACACAATTTTCCAATCAAATTCTTAATTCTACCCCTGCTGCCCCTATCCCCCTGCCCCTTCTTTACATTATTCTCCATGCATTATTGCACAAAATACACTTGGAACTATTATTCTTCATGTCCTCCGTATATCCATGACTTCTAGCTATGTAGGTGTTATGAGGGGAAGCTGCTACTTGAAACTTCAAAGTTGAAAGAGGACCATGGAATATATTTTTCCCAATAGATAACACATTGGTTAATCACATGATTCACGTCACGTTAAAGTTGATGTGTAAATGATTGTTATATTAAATGTAATATTTTCTTTTTAGACGGTCTAAAGTCAGTTTATTAATAATTAAATTTACAATTGTTTAATAAGAAAATATTTTTAATCAACTGTAACTTGTAATAAAATAATAAATAATATAAATTGATTATTCATCATTGTGATTAGTTCAAGTGATAATAAGGAAATATGAGAATTGAAAATGAATTAGAATTATGATAAATTAAGTATTGAATACACTCCAACCCTAAAATATTATTTCTGTGATGGCAGTCATGTTTCTGTTCCATCTCTTATTCACATTGGTTTTCACGTGGAGAGCTAAGTTGGATGTGTACATGCACACACACGTCACACGCCCAGATGGCGATCTCATCCATCCGATGTGGCAAATACACCTTCCCTAAGTACGTTCATGCAGAGATGTGCGTGGGTCATGTTAACTTAATGCTAGGGCCAAATATATACTAGACAACTTTTTTCTACTACTAAAATTTTTCACTTGGAATCAATTCCTCCAAATGCACATCCATTACCAAATTCTTCTACCCTGTCTCGATTCCTTTTTGCCTTTTTGGCAATAATTGAATTGAAATGCCATTCGAAGATTCATATCCACATCGCTTAGCTACCTTTAACTATTTATGTATCTATATAGAATATAGTAAAAGGCTATTCATTAATTCGATCTAATTCTTTATATATATATATATATATATGGGTTGAGAAGTGATGTTCAATAGTACATATTGTAAGACTCGAGTGAATCTCATTCATATAATATATTAAGATGAATGCATGAATTAGAAAGGAATTAACAAATAGTAATATTCTTTAATGCATATGTCTCTATCCATGTGTGTAAAAAATTATTTATTTGGCTAACTAAGAATGTGTAAACTCAATTGTGGAGGTGATTTGAGTAAAAATTTGTGATTGATTGCAACATCATCTAATATGCTCACATGGTGTTACTCATTTATTAAAATTATAACACATATATGTACAAATTTCAAAATTATTGTTTAGAATTATACACATGGTATTATTTGAATAAATTAATAATACTATATGAATATGTTATGAAATATTACGGTCACTTTTAAAAGAGAAGAAAAATAGTTAATATGTTACGGAATATTACGGTCAGTTTTAAAAATTTATCTGACTTGGGGTCCTCTACCAGCTGGTAGTCAGCTAATTAGGAGTCAATCTTGTTGAATAAAGCAAACGGGTGTGGGTAGCAAATAAGGTCCATTGACTTTAGGTACCAAATTATAATGTTTTTTTATTTCAACTACTAAAACATTTATGTCATTTCACTTTAGGTACTAAATTTCAGTTTAGGTAACAACTTTAAAAAAATATGGTTATATTGAATTGTGACCGTTTAATAGTCATAATTTTTTTATTGATTTGTTATTTTTTCAATATTTGCAAGGCTTAAACTTTAATATTTAGTCTTTGGGTTATAGGACTTCATCCCCCAAACCTAAATCAAAAGTATGAAACCCTTAAAAAAATTTATTTTTTATAAATTTTAAATAGTCACAACTGTGACTGTTCGACAATTACAACTGTAACTGTTCGACAGTCACAACTGTATAACAAACTGATTTGTGACCTGATCCAAAATGTTTTACTCTAGGTTAGTACCTAAACTAAAAAAAATTAGTGTCCTGCTACTTTACTAAAAAACTATTAATATTTGATATTTAATCCTAATTTTCTATAACAAATATTAGCCTTCAATTCAGTAATAAAGCAAGGCATGCTTTAGCTTTCAGTAAGAATTAGGAATAAGGATCGCGGCGGACCGACGCTGGTTATGCAGAATGAGCTGGAGATAAACATGGTATCACAAAAGTGGTACATTGGCGTTAAAAAGGCTTTATTGGGGACTATGGCTCGCTCACCTCCAACATCATACAACATAAATCATAATGCTAAATTTGATACCCTACTTTAAAGGCATATGCTTAATTAAAACCAATTCATTTTATAAAGAGAAATATTAAAGCCAATTCACAGTTAAGGGTTTCACCCCCCCCTCCCCCTCTTTTCATTATATTTTCATTTTTCACCCATTTTTTTCTTTCTAGTTAAAAAAAATAAAAATCATTAAGACAAAAATTAACAAAATTTAAGATATTATGTTCTTTTCAATGCGGGACATGGCTGATAGAATTAGAGCATCCAACCTAAAACTAATTGGCAATAGGTAGAGAGGCCCAAGACTTATAAACACATATGCTAAGCCTTAGTTTTCCGATGTGGGACATTATTCCACATTACTCTCAACAATGGCAATTCATCATGCTTCTGTTAAGATGACTATCACTCATCTGCCATCTATTAATAATCAATAATTTAGTATTACACCCGTGCGTATTATCAAATATTTTAGTCACGTACGTTGCTTCTTTCATGAGCTCTAACCTATCATGGATCGATCGGGTCATGATCGACTAGCTAGAGAAAAGAAAAAGATAAACGCCGATGAAGGATAGAAATTCTTGTGATTATTTATTTATTTATTTTCAGGTTCATGCATGAGAACTAGTTACTTAATGCACTTTAACTCCATTTTTAAACACCTTAATATATATATGTATATTTATAGTTAATTAATTCATTTGGTATCATATTCTCAAGCAGCCAAAGACTGAAGAGCAAAGGTCAATTTTGGGTCAGCGCCCCACCCCTAGGCCCTAACCTACCTCCCATAGTCCCATGTGGGGATGCAGAATGACAAGGAAAATAGCATATTTAGACTTGCAAGCGGCAAGTCTAAAAAAAGACTTGCAAGCGGCAAGCTTCCCCATCAAAAACCTCATCCACAACAAATAATATAATTGCTCAAGTAAACTAATGATTCATGCATGCGTGCATGAACTATATATAGATATATATAGCCATATAGGGAAAAAAATTTTTAAAATGATTTAAACTTTTGACTTTGTATTAATTCAGGATGCATATTATGAGTTGTATCAATGTGCCCTTTTAACTTTAATTTTGAAATTAATTTACCTCTTTCGTTAATCTAATTACATTTTTCGTTCAAAAATGGCCATGTACGTGAAGTTATTTGATTTTTTTGTTTTTACATTACACGTAAAATGATGAATTTATCTCTAAAAAAATGATTACATATGTGAAATATAATCACTACTTTTGAACGAAATTTACAAACCAAATGAATGAAAGTGGCATATTCAGCAAAAGTAAGGTTGAGATTAACCTCTAACAAGTGACCAATATCACATGCATCATGCATATATATGTAAAGTAGCTAGATAGGGTACATGTCCACATTTGCTGACATGTCAAGTCCATGCAAGCAGAGGTGGCAAAAAAGATGCTTGCGTGTTGACCTAGGATTTGATAAGGAGGAATCCTAATCACCACATTTTTTCACCAGACATGATGAATATTCCGCGTGAATTAAAAAAAAACCTCAGACAGTGGCCCTTCAATCTTTATTCTCCGTATCATATTATGTGACTATTTATAAAAAGAAAAGGGGATGAGGCCATCTCTCTTTCTCTTTCTCTCTTCTCTCTTCAATAATATACACTTTTGAAGAATCCACAGTCCCACACATCCCAATTCCCAACGACATTCAAAACCAGCAAAAAATAGCCGTGCCTTTGGAATTTTTGAATATTCTTCCTTCTTTGGTTATAAATCATACATATATGGATTGATATTTTTCACATGGATAAATAGATAACACTAGAAACCTTAATCAGCATATGAGTTCGATCTCAATGTGTCTTAATTAGATTGAAAGTCTGAACACGACTAATCACTATTGACTATATATAGCTCATTAGCTTGGATGTGTCAATAGATGACACATCATTTCCTCTCAATTCTCGAAAGTTGTTGCCTTTGCTATCCTATCCTTTGGTAGATTTTATTCAGATTTTGGAGAACTGAAAAATTAAATACCTTGTGAATGCCATCTTTTTATGGGTCAATTGTGGAATCAAATTGTGAACAAAGAAGGGAGTTACTAATGATTGGATTGAGTTCTCTGATAGCTTTTGTAAATTTCTAGGTTAGGCATGTATTAAATCTCTATACCAATGCAGAAAATTATATATTCCAAATAAAACTATTTCTACTACATATATTTATTCCAAATATATACTAACATCTGAATATACTGAATTAATTTTCTTCTGTGACAATATACTGACTTGGGCTTCCCTATGCCTACCAAGTTGCATGGACACTACTAAGAGTCTAAGATGCAAGTTATTACATAAAAACTAAGGGTGCATATGAATATCCTATTCAAAAACTATTTTTAAAATTTTATTCCTTATGTTATCTACAAACACCGCATACAAAACAGAAAACAGTTTTCGAAAACTAATACCATGGGGGTGAAGCCCAAGCAAATAAACTACTCAAAACGGCTTGTCCAAAACATATATTGTAGCCCAAATCTAGGCTGAGCCCATAAGAAATTTGAATTTTATGTTTTAACCCATTAGATTTTTTTTTTTTTTGTTTTTAAGATTAGTCCTTATTATTAGATGCTGATTGCTGACTCAATGCAGTTAATTTTGGCGGGTAATCCTCGTAACTAAAATAACCACCAACTGCATTTCAAATGGTACATACGGACCCCTATCCCTCTGTTTTCCACAGTCTGAGTCAGTAGCAGAGCACCGCAGCTCAACCATGGTGTTAACCTCTTCATCATTGCCCATTTTATCCTTCACTCTCCATGTACTCTCCAAATACGGAAGCATCCAAAATCCCAAACATCAAGACTGGCCTCCACAATACCCATTGTGGTCTGGAGCCGAATTCTTCTACATTTCCTTTTCTCTTGAAGTCTTGTGCCAAATCCGTGGCTGCCCACGAAGAAGGGGACATGTTTTGAAGCTTGGACTTGACTCTAACGCCTTTATACACACTTGTGTTATACAAGCTTGGTTCTTTTTTATGATCATCTCTGAATGAAAATATGATTATAATACAAATACTTGATGGTATGAATGTATATGACATAAAAGTGATTATTGTATAGTCAACTGAGGTATTTGTGATTTTTCAATTTTAGACTATTGTTGATGCACAAATTTCGTCAAATCATCAATGACAATAATCAAAGTATAAAACGACGATTACACAAGCAAACACAATAATGTATAGTGGTTCACTTGATCCCAATTAGATATAGCCTACGTCTACTTGATTGTAATTAGGATTTCACTATGAATAATTAAAAAGTATAGAGAAATATCAGAACCCCTAGAGAAGGTATTATCATTCTCTCCTCAATAGAGAGGTGGAGCGTCTTATTTATAATAGATGATAAGACCCTCACCTTTACAAATACCCTAATAAATTTTAACACATCAAATTTGATACAAACGATAAAGCCCTATACAGGCTAAACCTCAATGTTTTATAAAGCTCAACATGACACAAAATTGGTATCAACAACTATAATCCCGATAAATTTTTTTAGATTATGATAGTCATTAGATAATTTAGATGACTCAACGCAGTTATTCTTGGCGGGTAATGCTCATAACTAAACCACTAACTGCATTTCAAATGTTACCTACCGACCCTTATCCCTCTGTTTTTCACAGTCTCACAATCAGTAGCAGAGAACCGCAACTCAAGCATGGCGTTTTCCTCTTCATCTCTGCCCATTCCACCCTTCACTCTCCCTGTACTCCCCACCTCAGATCCTCCATACAAACTCCTCCAAACCCATCCATCTCTCAGCCTACTCTCCAAATGCAAAAACCTCCAAAATCTCAAAGAAGTCCACACCCACTTCATCAAGACTGGCCTCCACAATTCCCATTTTGCTCTAAGCAAGCTCGTCCAGTTTTGCGCAATTTCGCCCTCCGGCGACCCCTCCTATGCCCTCTTACTGTTTGAGTCCATTGACAATCCCACTCACATTATCTGGAATACGATTATTCGAGGGTATTCGTTGAGCTCTGAGCCGATAAAAGCTGTGGAATTCTATGTTCGGATGATTCTTTCAGGTTTGGAGCCGAATTCTTATACATTCCCTTTTCTTTTGAAGTCTTGCGCGAAATCCATGGCGACCCACGAAGGGGAACAGATCCATGGACATGTTTTGAAACTTGGGCTTGACTCTGATGCCTTTATACACACTTCTCTCATCAATATGTATGCTCAAAATGGTGAATTGGATAAAGCACGGTTAGTGTTTGATAAAAGTGTTCTTAGAGATGCGGTTTCATTTACGGCCTTAATCACCGGTTATATTTTAAGGGGTTGTATGGATGATGCTCGTCTTCTGTTCGATGAAATTCCAATGAGAGATGTGGTGTCTTGGAATGCTATGATTTCGGGTTATGCTCATAGCGGTCGGTTCACAGAGGCATTGGCTTTGTTTCAGGAGATGCGGAAAGCAAATGTCCCACCCAATGAGAGTACTATGGTTACGGTGCTCTCTGCTTGTGCTCAGTCGGGTTCTCTTGAATTGGGCAAATGGGTTGGGTCTTGGATTGAGGACCATGGACTTGGTTCAAATCTTCGGCTTGTTAATGCACTGATCGATATGTACTCGAAGTGTGGTGCTCTGGATATAGCTCGAGGTTTATTTGATGGTATGCATCAAAGGGATGTGATTTCATGGAATGTTATGATTGGTGGCTGTACAAATAAGAGTCGCTACAAAGAAGCCTTGGAACTCTTTCGGTTAATGCTACGTGCAAATGCAGAGCCTAATGATGTCACATTCTTAGGCATTCTTCCAGCTTGTGCTCATTTAGGAGCTCTTGACCTGGGAAAGTGGATTCATGCTTATATAGATAAGAACTTCCAGAGTTTGATCAATACCTCCCTCCAGACGAGTCTCATTGACATGTATGCAAAATGCGGAAACATAGAGGCAGCGAAACAAGTCTTTGATGGTATGGAAGCCAAAAGCTTGTCTTCTTGGAATGCAATGATATCTGGCTTAGCAATGCACGGACATGCACATACAGCCCTCGACCTATTCTTGAAAATGACCGATGAAGGATTCAAACCAGATGATATCACATTTGTGGGAGTTTTATCTGCTTGTAATTATGGTGGTCTTGTAGACCTTGGACGCCAATATTTTAGTTCCATGATCAAAGATTACCAGATTTCAGCAAAACTGCACCATTATGGATGCATGATAGATCTTCTAGGCCGAGCTGGGTTATTTGATGAAGCAGAGGCCCTAATGAAGACCATGGAGATGAAGCCAGATGGTGCTGTCTGGGGTTCTCTGCTTGGAGCTTGCAGAGTCCATAGGCGTGTGGAGCTGGGTGAAGCTGTTGCTAAACATCTATTTGAATTGGAGCCTGAAAATGCTGGGGCTTATGTGCTGCTATCAAATATCTATGCAGGAGCTGGTAGGTGGGATAATGTAGCAAGAATAAGAACCAGGCTGAATGATATGGGAATCAAGAAAGTTCCTGGGTGTACCTCTATTGAGGTGGATAGTGTGGTTCATGAGTTTCTTGTTGGTGACAAAGTGCATCCCTTGAGCAAAGATATCTATGAAATGTTAGAAGAAATAGATGGACATTTGGATATGGTTGGTTTTGTGCCTGATACGTCTGAGGTGCTGTATGACATGGATGAGGAGTGGAAGGAAGGGGCTTTGAGTCATCATAGTGAGAAGTTGGCCATCGCTTTTGGTTTGATAAGCACAAAGCCAGGCACACCAATTAGAATTGTAAAGAATCTTCGTGTATGTGGGAATTGTCATTCAGCTACAAAGCTGATATCCAAGATCTTTAATAGGGAGATTATTGCAAGAGATCGGAATCGTTTCCACCATTTTAGAGATGGTTCTTGTTCATGTAATGACAATTGGTAAATTTGATCACTTGGTAGTGTGCATATGTGGAAATTATTGAAGGTACGTGGTTTCTCTGTACATATATATATATATCGGAATCGTTTCCACCATTTTAGAGATGGTTCTTGTTCATGTAATGACAATTGGTAAATTTGATCACTTGGTAGTGTGCATATATGGAAATTATTGAAGGTACGTGGTTTCTCTGTACATATATATATATATATATATATATATGCTCGTTGAAAGGCCATTTCATTTATGCAGATGAGTTTCTTATTTATTGAACTTATATGGAAATTAATCAAGACTGTTGAGATAGAAGAAAATTTGCATTCATAAGGGCTGATAACTAAGTACATAGATGCTCTGGTGCTGTTAGAATGAAAACCTATCTGTATTTATTTATAATCAAGGTGATGGATTCACAGACCAACAACACAAATTTAAACCTAAATTAGTGATTAATTTCATGCTTCATTGTTAGAGACATGGTTGAATGAGTTTTTTCTTGCTGTTGCCAAAACAGTCTTATCAGCCACGATGAAATATGCCATTCCAGCCGCTGCCATCAAATTAAAACCTTTCTTCAGTATATAAAGTACATAATGATACCTAATGAAGAAACTAAGAATGATTAAGAGGATTATGATAGAGGATGATAGCAAGGATTGAATACCTGTGGAGATTATGAGGGCCTGAGCAGTGGGATTTAGATTGGCTCTTGCCCAAGGTAGCATCCTCACACTAGCCAGCTGCATATATAAAGGATACTGTTAGTTTAAAGTGTCTTAACTATCCTTAGGGCCTTGAAATGCATAGAATGCTAAGGTGGTTTTCATTCAAAAGTGTGAAATGGAGCCACTGAAATAAATGCAAGAATTATGACATATTGAAAACTTACAGTTGGAATGGCAGTGGCAATGGTAGCAATAACAGCTGCTTTAGCTCCTGCTTTCACACCCTCTGTTTATCCATCCAAAAATTAAGAAAATTACACTTCTGTAAGAGAATTGTAAAGGTAAATTTATAAATTCTTAAAGGTCTTCTTATAAAAATCTTGGGATATGGTTATGAGTATGGTCCCCCTCTAAAGAATAAGCCCTTTATGTGCCATAGTATTTGGCAGCAAGGGGACCATCAAATACAAAATCTTAATCACATAATTAGCATATCAGTCAGCAATTATACTTTTTAGAGGCTCAAGGTAAGAGATACTTCATAGGAATCCCAATTTCCATGATGCTTAACATCATGAGTTACCACATGACTTCCAAAACCATCCTTTTTTATCTATCAATTAAAACCAAATGAATGAATATACAAATCAAGTTGGTCAAAGAAATATTATATATCCCTGTAATGGAGCCAAAAAGGAGGCAAACATGAACATACCATGAGAATAGTGCTTAGCCATGGCCACCTGGTCAAGCGAAGTCAGGTGGTTCTTCTCAAGGGGAGACTGAGCCACATTTTTTGCCATTGTAAGAGTAGTAGTAATTGAATGAATGGTAATGAGAGATTAAGATTGAGAAGGTTTTTGAAACTCTGGATGAATGGGAGGAGTTAGATTTTGGGTGGATATTTATAAGCATTTGGGTGTAGCTGGTTGAGACTAAGAGGTTCATGCGAGGTGTTGTGAGAGAGTTAGATGGTTTTCACTGAATTCAGGTGTCTGAGTCACTTGTTTTCAATTTCACCTGCTATGGTCGGTTTGGTTCTTTATAGCTTTTATTCCGCAAATGCCCCTGGTTTTGTCAGGGAGTTTTGGATATTCCAAATGATGTTGCATTGTTGCAGGGTACCAGTGTAAATTCCTGTAGTCACCGATCAGGTGAAGGGGCATGATCTGTAATAATGCAGGAAACAACGGGCATAGAGATCTGCTCATATTATCCATTTGAGCTACTGAACCAACACACGAATCTAAGAATATGACTTATTTTTCAGGTTTCCATGTTATTATATTAGGCAACACTCCACCTTTTGTGAAAGTAACTTTCTCCTACTTGACTTGAAGTGGAAACTGCAACTGGTTTAGGACAAAGCTGTCCTAAAACCATGGGTAGCACCCCTTCAAGTGCTTTGGTTCCACAATCCACGTACCCAGCTGTTCATGAGATTGGAGCACGTGTCCCAAATGAAGGGCTAAGATGATCTTCCAGTGATCTGCTGTTGCAGACTGTAGCACTCAAATATGTTTGCATTGGTTTTCTCATTTCTGGATCATGGTTTTCGCTTGAGTGGGTAGCCACTGGTGACTACTGTGGAGTAGTTGTTTCATATTGTATAGCTTGTCTTGCACCGCTATGAACTATTAAGGGCCAGGCAGTGCAAATATCTACCGCTATGATTTTATTCTTCCTCTATCTTTCTTTTGGCTCAGAATATTGCTTGTCTACCAACTCAACCTCATTCAGTCCAAACAAAAAACAAAATTAACCTCATAAAAGTCCATGGCCAATGGCAACAAAAGACCCTTGCTGATTCCAAGCGTTAACCCAGTGACCAATGGATGAAGTATTTCCCTCATTTACACAACTAAACTCAAGTTACTCAACCATGCCATCAAATATTTGTTTAAAGTCTTTTTTTTTTTTTTAAATTCTTCCCCCAAAAGAACAGCCTCTGAACTTGGAAATTGGAAAGTAATAATAGCTGTTCAGTGAGATCCCTTAAAACTAAAAATGATCACATTGGCTTTGTTATTGGGCTACTAGTTTACTAATTAAATTTAAGGCACATGCAAGATCTACTAATCTAGTATACGTGTCCTTGGATGTATGACCCAACTTGTACGGACCCATAAAATAAATTGGGGATAGGTTGGTCCAACAAGCCAATTAACTCTAGAAAAAAAATAAGGGTGGGCTTCAGCTATGAGAATGTGTTTCACATCTATAAAAGATGTGATCATCAATAATTTGGTTAGCAAATACTAAACAAGAGTAATATATTATTATCCCATGGGAGAGAAAGTATTATGTATCAATTCGATCAATATCAACTTAGTACTAGAATTGATCCTCTTTTGTCATTATGGTTTCAAAAATTTTAAGGAATCTCGTGATGACATCTAATCATGATCAACATTAAAAAATTTCCGAATCATCTCTTAATAAAGAAATACTAATTAAAAATGATTAATATGGGCGTAATTGTCTAAAATGAATGAAATTTTGCTGTTTTTGTGATTGGTTCACGATGATCAATATTTTGGTCCACATCCTAATAATACCTTCAATGAATCTTGATGGTAAAACAAATAAATAATGTGTGCTATATGTGTATATATAAACCAACAACATTTGATAAAAAAGAAGATTATATTAAGCTACATCATATTTTGCAAATTGTCATTGAAAAGCATGCATATATGATAATTAAACAACAATTAATATGTTTGTAGATGGAATTCTTTGAATGATGATTTGTGAATTATATGATTGTTTGGAGGTGGGAAAGCCACGAGAAGAGGCGGCTTGTCTAATCACAATAATGATATCTTTTTGGCTATGAAAAAAGGAATGTGCGTAGTAAAATGCTACGGGTCATAGAGGGTAAGAGGGGTGATCCAATTAACTAATTACTTTTAATTAATGTTGGGATTTGGGAATATAATTATGGGAATTTAACAATATTCTACCTTCCATTTACGAACCTTCACACTGGCCAAAAAATAAAAAGAAAATTGATTGCCAATTGAAATAATATTATTTCTTATAATTGAAATACTACGTGTGAATTGATTATCTGCAAATTCACAGGCTTTTTTGTCAATTGATCGATCAATATTAACATTCAATTATGTAATGGGTTACCAAAGATTTGCATGATTTTTAAAATACACACATATATATATATATGTGTGTGTGTGTTTATCCTTGTTGGTTTGTGATGCTCGGTAATTGATATGATGACTTTCTTAAATTGAGGGTAGCTACCTAGCTTTCTTACTAAAATTTTGGTCACATATCTAATACATGATGAGTGCTACTTCCTATTTCTTTCACTTGTTTGGTGAAACCTATAGCTAGCTAGGCCCATATGCAAACATGCACACACAAAGCTTTTAGAATTGATGTTCTGAAAGAATTGAGAGATACATAGCTCTAGCCCTGTCCCTTAATTTCTTGTGAGTGGGGATGAAGAAGCTTGTGCGTGCTAGCTCTGCTGCTTCTGCTTCTGATCAATTAAGCACCTGCACCATATCTCTCAGTCTGATCAAATTTCCATTAATGGTACAGACAAAATGAGAAGCTGTAGAAAGCCAATTAAACCTCTATTGACTTCCATGCA
This sequence comes from Dryas octopetala, assembly GCF_963921425.1. Lineage (NCBI taxonomy): Eukaryota > Viridiplantae > Streptophyta > Magnoliopsida > Rosales > Rosaceae > Dryas > Dryas octopetala. The sequence continues at coordinate 20,659,468 of NC_141370.1, read as the reverse complement.
TGTACCGTTGACTTTGAGCCACCCCTTCATCTCAAAAAGTATGTAGAATACAATATTATAATTAATACCATATATATATATAATATATGCACATGCATAGTACTGACTGACATACATAAATTCTTAGACTGCACCAATGTAATTGCCTAGATATATAATTATGATCGATTAAAATTATGAATGTGACCCTGGCCTCAATCACATTCATTAATTGTACTGTTTTCAAATGTTTTATAAATACAACCACACAGTGCTCACTTGTTTCTTAGCTAGTAGCTAGGATGAATAAAGGGAAAGGAAAAAGAACTTTTTCCCTTTACATGACCAAAACGATCAGAAGAACAAAAAGAAGCGAGGAAGCATGATTGTTTTGTAGTTTCTTTCTTGGTGAAAAAGAGCATGTGAATGCTTGGATATGAAAATGAAAGTGCCCCATTTGCAAAAAGTGGTGCATTACTTCTGTAAAAGCTTAGAAAAGAAAAAAAAAAGGAAATCAATTTTGCTTTTTATTATAATTTTTTCCATCATTGACAAGAGTCATTATTGTCCTCACATGACTTCATAGACTTCTCATGAAAATCCCATTGGGACAATTATGTGATCATCTACTTTCACACCTACACATAAACATTAATTATATTTTATACATGGAGAGGGAGAGAGAGAGAAAAAAAACCACAGAATAACAGTGACTTGGTGGTACACATTATACATCTAAATTAATCATTCTCATTAATTAATTAGTAGGAAAAACAGATCGAGGAAAATCTTAATTTCATTCTTAGATGTCAAGCATGATAAATATTTCATTTGCTTAATTTCTGTTTTACCTATTTACATACATTCTAACTTCTAAGCAATCAATTAGAAATAGTCAATATGATCATGAGGGATCTGAAATGGTTCATCCTTCTCTTTCTTGCTCAACTTATTAGGCAAGTAAGCTCTACTACTCATCCTAATCTTATGCAAATGATCACTAGCAGTAGTAGTAGCTGCAGGGACATGAGGAGGCCTAACTGACCTAATCAAAGCCCAATTCACACCCTTAAAGAACTCATGCTTCTTGATCTCAACAGACCCCTTTAGGCTTCCAATTCTCTTCTTGGGATTCTTCACCAAAAGCTTGCTTATCAAGTCTTGAACTTTGACCACCTCTGCTTCAAACTCTCTGCTGCTGCTGCTACTATTAACCCCACCAAGAACTAATCTTGGAAAGCTTAATGGCTTCTTAAGAATGTTGATGAGGGTTTTCTCATTGTTTTCACCTTTGAAAGGTGTTCTTCCATATAACATTTCATACAAGAACACCCCAAAAGTCCACCAATCCACTGCACTCCCATGACCTTGCCCTGAGATCACCTCTGGCGCCAAGTACTCATGGGTCCCAACAAAAGACTTGGACCGGGCGTGGACCGGTTCTGCCACCAGTTCGGGGTCAAGTTCTTGATGAGGACCATGATCATCATCACCATCACCATCATCATGGTCATGATGATCAGCAGCACCAACTTGTTCTGTAATGGTTGTGACTGTACCCCTCTTTTTCTTGTAAGAGGCAGAGAAACAAGAGAGCACAGGCTGCATAGGGGCAGCACATGATGGAATGGAGCTGCTGCTCTTCACATTAACATTCTTTTCTTTGGCTGCTTCTAAGTCCATTTTACGCCTTAGCAACTTCGGAACGACGTCGCATTTGAGACACAGATCAAAATCTGAAAGCATGATGTGGCCGTCCTCTCTAACCAGCACATTTTCTGGCTTCAAGTCTCTGTAAACAATGCCCATCATGTGAAGATACTCTAGGGCCAACAGGGTCTCCGCAGCATAAAACCTGCATTAATCCCGCACATTTTAATTAGTCCAAAATTAATCAAGATTAACTAGACCGATCGAGTTAATATTAAGACAAAAAACATAAGCTCGCTAGCGTACCTAGCGGTTGAGATGGTGAAGCATTTTCCGGGGTGGCGTTGGCGGGCAGCGTACAAGTCACCGCCGGGACAAAACTCCATAACCAAGCAAGAATAGTGAGAAGCATCGAAGTCAGCATAGAGAGTGGGCAAAAAAGGGTGATCAAGCATGTCCAGAATCTCCTTCTCCATGTCAGCTCTGTGCAGTTTCTTCCTTATGGCCAGCGCTTCTCGGTCGACCACTTTCATGGCGTAAAAGCACGGCGGCGAAGCAGTGGCGGCGGGGCTCCTTATCTGGCAGAGGTAGACGTTTCCCAGGTCTCCGCTGCCGAGGCGGCGGAGGAGGCGGAAGTGGTCGAGTGAGACTCGGCCTTTGGAGCTGCGGAGGCGCCGCATGGCCTCCCATGCAGCCTGGTTGGCCTTGTGGGGTTTGTGGGAGGGGCTGAACAGAGAGGCCTGGTCGGTCGTGGCGGCAGAGGAGCAAACGGAGACCGAGCTGCTGCGCCGGCGGCTGCTGAAGCTCAGGTTGCTCATCCAGCTCCGGCTCGAGTCCGGGACGGTGATGGATGAGCAGCTGCTTTCGTAGTCGGATTCATCATCTCTGCTTGTTATGGTTGCCATTGTTTTGTGATAATATTAATTTGTGATGAAACAGGGAGCAGCATCTGTTTTAATTTGTGACGTTCGATCTATTGCTTTTATACACAGACAGTGGGGGTAATACGGGTATTTTGTATTATGTAATGTAAATTGAATTCCAACTTTTGTTAATTAAAAAAAGGACAGTCATTTAATTAATTTGGTACGTACTGATCATAAATATTTAATTTGAGTTCCATAGATAAAGAATTGAAACACTTTTAGGTGCACAGTGTGCAGTCCATGGAAATTTTTGATCAGCTGGCTCAAAAAGTATATGCATAGGATTACTAACTACAGCTAGCTAGCTGGGCTGAACCAAGCAAAAGACTGCAGCAAATAAAGAGCTTTCGTTTCGATGGTTGGTTGTAGGCATGCCGATCTCAGCTGACACAACCACTATGCTTTGTTTTCAAAAGTGACCTCCAAAACAAATGGTGACGCATGTTGTTTCATCATATATATAAAAATACCCAAAGAGAGAGAGCTCAGAGCTGGGCATTGTAACTTGTAATTCATCATTCTTTTATGTTATCTCCCAGAGATTTTATGGTCTTTACCACCTTGTCAACTTCTCGTATTAGTTTTGTAAGTTTTCCTAAAAAGTATTGCATGGATGTATTATATCATATTAATGTCTTACAATCCAACTAGTTGTTTGTGCGAATATATATGTCATTGCATCTGTCTCCCACTATATAATTCTTTAAGTCCTATAATATACGTATTTTCTTTTTAATAGAGATATGTCATACATAAGTAGATTTCACAAAATGATCAGTAAATTAAAGAACAACATACAATATTAGATAGTACCGATCGAATACGATCGATTGATTAGTTGAAAATTGGCTTTATCCTAATTTTATTTGTATTTTTTGTGTTTTATCCCCAATACATGCGCCCTTCCAAAGCTGACGGTCAAAAACATTTTCTTCTTTCCTGTACGTTAAAAGCTTGTACTAAACCGTTTTTCAAGAAACAATGTCGCAAGCTAGTGATAAAGGTTTCGAACACAAACACATACTTACCACAAAACGACATGTCGTAGTGAAGACCAAACTGGCGTTGCTTTCACTGTTATCAACCAGTCAATCTCTTTTTCTTTTCCTCGGTCTTCTTATTACATCAACCAGTCAAATTGCCACCTTAAAAAGGATTCTCCTCTGGAATGGTAGTTACTCTGAAAAGTGAGGGAGCTTTTGGTAAATTAGTAGACAGCCATATGGCATTATATGGGCCATGCCATGAATCAGTGAAAGTTGATGGGTGCACCAAAAACCCGTGCCTCAAATTCAGATCCACCTCACTCTTGGGTACGTGGATACCCCTTTATATCTTCTGCTTCAATATATCTTTATGATATGCTTGTCATGCATGTGAACCCATGTAGATTGTAGGGGACCTGTATTGGGTCGAAGCCCTTCTTGGCTTTACAAGTGCAACTTAAATACCACTTTTAGGAACCTAGCAATACGTATTTATTTAAGAAATTATTTTTCTTTTTCTTTTTTCTTTTGGGTACAAACGAGGAACCTAGCTAAGAGATTAATTTTGGTTAAAAGTTAACAACAGTTCTCAATTAGTTCAATATCCCATTTAATTATGATTAATCTTTGATTTCATCAATCCCACCAACCATTTAAAGCCATCGGATTCTCACCTTTTAGCTTTAGATCAGACAACAAAGATCACCCAATCACTGTGGTTCTGGACTTCTTGTTACTTACCCCAATTCCATGGTGCTGATCTTGTGGGACCATATAAGCATAGGTTTTCCTTTTCTTTTCTGTTGTTTATGATGAACCATAATCACAGTGTATTTTACCATTATTGATCACAAAAACTATTACCTATCATGGAAATTTTTAAGAAAAATGGAAGACATATTATTCATGAGGGGAAAATGGAAAATGGGTTTGATTGATGAAGTGAACAGTTAGGAGGATGACAGCAAACCTTGTCCCCCTTCCCATTTGAATGGAATTTGGACTTTTCAGAAACTCAATTGAATTTTTCCTCTGCTCATTTCATCTTTTAAGAAAGATTTAATTTCATCACTTTCATCCTATCTTTCAATTCTTCACTTTTCTTGCAGAATCTTATCACTTGCAGTTTTGGTTTCAATTCCAGGCAGCAAACCAAGCAAAAATTGCAGTGTTGCAGAGTGGCATACATATAGGAAAACTCAAAGCTCCATAACTTGCCCCATACATTCTTCTCCCCTCACACATAAAAGTACCCAATAACCTTGTTCTGTTTTTTCCCTTTAGATCAAATAAAAAATCATATCTTTTAGAACACAGGTTGGTAGAACAATCAGCTAAGACTTAAAATTTTCTGTTTACTGGTTTGTTTAGATATATATATATATATATATGTGTGTGTGTTGTGTATTACATGAAAGTTGCACTCTTATTATATATATCATCATGAGAGTTACACTCTTATTATATATATAGCAATCAAGTTGGAGCTAAATATCATGTTTATATTTTTGCTGCTTCAATTGGTTGTCTCCCCTGCTGGTAGTAGTCAACAAAGATGGCACCATAATTTTTGACCTCTCTGTACAATCTTGGCCTTGACTCACTGACCAGGCTTTCAAAGGGTTCAATCTCTTTCTCTGATTCTGGGATGCAGAATGCAGCCAAAGAAATCCTCTCCTTTTCTGCATTAGTCACTACCTTGTGTACTGCGCTCTTGAATATTCCATTAGTCAATATCTGTGCGTGCATCACAAACAAGTACAGGTTGTGTGTTGATTCATGTTAAAATCTTGTAACATGCACAATATGCCATTAAAATGAAATAGGAGCCGAAACAAAATTATAGTGCTGATTACCTTTGCTATATCACCAACATTAATGAGAAGCGCCTGATGAGGAACAATGGGGGCTTTAAACCACTGATCATCTTTAAGAAATTGAAGGCCTTCCACTTGTTTGTCTTGCAAGATAATGGTGATTATTGATCCATCTCCATGTGGTTTGACACCGTGGATGAGATCAGGCCTTGGACATGGAGGATAAAAGTTAAAAGTTGCATTTAGCTTTGCTTCTTCGCCCCACTTGTTCAGAAAGCAATTTTCCTCCAAATTCAATGACCTTGCCATGGCCTTAAGAACAGTTCTCTGTTATCACTTGCAACTTCATGGTGTATTGGTCTAAAGTTCCCCTGCAACATGAATGGAATTGAAAGAATTCTTCAATTAATGAAAAATGATTTTAAATTTGGATTGGTTATGATTTGTTTGTTGTTTTAGTAGAAAGATATATATAGCAGGTAGAATTTAGAGCATTTAATTGGTAATGAGTGGAGCGGTCCAGGACGGACATTATGTATTTATGTGTACATTACTGAAAGGTAAATTAAAGCTTAACATTTCTGAGAAATCATATAGATTCTCTTCACATAGCAAAGATAAGGTGTCTAAAAGATTGGCCAAAATTCAAGCTTACGATGGTCTTCTGGATATATGGTAAGGTAAATTCGGTCACACCAAGTGAATGTTTCTCTGAAACAATCATGTCACTCCCATATCCTTGATTACTGTCGACTTGTCTCCGATACTTCTGCTTCTCTTCCATTGGAAGTGCAAAAAATTGTTTCGTAATCTCACGGAGTTTGTCTAGGAATTCAGGTGTCATGCCATGGTTTATTACCTGCAACACCAAAAGGAGCCTCACTCAGATATATATGCATTTTATTTTGTACAAGTTGTTTGAATTCAGACCTGAAAGCAACCCCATGTTGTAAGAGCTGATCCAAGTTTCTCAACTTCATCTCCAGTAGTCATTGATGAAGGTGTGAGGAGACCAAGATCAATAACTGGAACATCCATCAGCTCAACAGAAGAAGCATTTTGATTTGGGGCTCCACCATCTTTATTAATATATCTCTCTGGCACTTCTTTCCCTTTGGTGAGAAGCTCTTGGACAGTTTTGGGTACTATTAACTCCATCTTGGTAGGAGTGGAAGATTCAGATTCAGCCATGTCTTTCTCTGTGGCCAAAGTGAATTATCACTATTCAGCTATGTCTTTCTCTACTATGTAGCCCGAAGGGTTGTTGTAATTTTAGCTGCAGATGAATCTGGTATTTATAAATTTATAATACTGCTTTACCTATAGCTAGTTGGTTTGTCATTGTGCCTTGCAGTGATTAACTTTCTATAACCAAGCCAACAAGATGAAGAGAATGTTAAACCCAAACACATTTGCGTTTTTAATGTGATTCCAAAAGTAATGAGATCATCACCTGGGTTTGTCATTGAAGCCACATACGTAATGAGGCACTAAAATCTGGATTTTGCCTTCTATAGACTCATTCGCAACTACAGTCCAACTGCCCAAAGTAATTACTTACCAAAATCTGACACTATCCAAGGAAATTTATTTGTTTAATAAGTTGGCCATACTTCATTACTTTCTCAATCAGTTCTCTACCAAAAATGGAAAGAACTTCTCAATTAGTTTAGTATCCCATTACATAATGTATAATTTTTGATTTCATCAATTCCATCAACCATTTAAAGCCATCATATTCTCACCTTTTAGCTTTAGATCAGACAACAAAGATCACCCAATCACTGTGGTTCTGACTTCCTGTTACTTACCCCATTCCATGGTGCTGATCTTGTGGGACCATAAACACAGTTTTTTATTTTTATTTTTTTGTTTATCATGAACCATAATCAGTGTATTTTGGTTTTGCCATTATACCTATCAAGGAAATTTTAAAGAAATGGAAGACATATTATTCATGAGGGGAAAATGGAAGATGGGTTTGATCGATGAAGTGAACATTTAGGAGGACGACAGGCTTGACAGCAAATCTTGTCCCCTCGCCCATTTGAATGGATTTTGGATCTTTTCAGAAACTCTTTGGATTTTTCCTCTGCCACATTTCATCTTTTAAAAATAATTTAATTTCATCCTTTCTTCCTATCTTTCAATTCTCTACTTTTCTTTCAGGATCTTATCACTTGCAGTTTTGGTTTCAATTTCAGGCAGCAAACCAAGCAAAAATTATTGTGTTGCAGAGTGGCTACATATAGGAAGACTCAAACCTCCATTACTTGCCCCATACATTCTTCTCCCCTCATACATAGGAGTACCCAACAACCTAGCTTGTTCTGTTTTCTCCCTTTAGATGATTAAATCAAACCAAAAATATTTTAGAAACCAGGTTGGTAGAACAGTCAGCTAAGACTTTTTCTTTTTTTCGAGACAAACTGAGGATTTTATTCACTCAGAAAACAAGTCCTCATACATTAAATTATCTGTTTACTGGTTTGGTTACTTATGTTCTGTATTACATGAGAGTTGCACTCTTATTATATATATATATATATATATATATATCATCATGATTCATGAAAGTTGCTCTCTTATTGTAAAACCTGCTTGCTATATAATATATATATATATATATATATATATAGCAAAGCTAAGAGCTAAATATCAAGTTTATATTTTTGCTGCTTCAATTGGTGGTCTCCCCTGCTGGTAGTAGTCAATATAGATGGCACCATAATTTTTGACCTTTCTGTACAATCTTGGCCTTGACTCATTGACCAGGCTTTCAAAGGGTTCAATCTCTTTCTCTGATTCTGGGATGCAGAACGCAGCCAAAGAAATCCTCTCCTTTTCTGCATTAATCACTACCTTGTGCCTAGCGCCCTTGATTATTCCATTAGTCAATATCTGTGTTGCATCACAAACAAGTAAAGGTTAATGTGTTAAAAGCCAACTGTTGACTCATGTTAAAATCTTGTAACATGCACAATATGCCATTAAAATTAAATAGGAGCCTAAACAAAATTCTAGTGCTGATTACCTCTGCTATATCACCAACATTAATGAGAAGCCCCTGATCAGGAACAATGGGAGCTCTAAACCACTGATCACCTTTAAGAAATTGAAGGCCTTCCACCTTCTTATCTTGCAAGATAATGGTGATAATTGTTCCATCTCCATGTGGTTGGACACCATGGACGAGATCAGGCCTTGGACATGGAGGATAGAAGTTAAAACTTGCATCTATTTTCCTTTGTTCTCCCCACTTGTCCAGAAAGCAATTTTCCTCCAAATTCAATGACCTTGCCATGGCCTTAAGAACAGTTTTTGCTATAACTTAGACCTTCATGGTATATTGATGTAAAGTTTCCCTGCAACATGAATTGAAAAGTGATTTTAAATTTAGAAATTAGAGCATGTAATTGGCAATGAGTGGAGCGGTCCACAACATTAGATTGTACATACATTGTTGAAAGGCAAATTAAAGCTTTACATTCCCGAGAATCCGAGATATACATTCTCTTCACATAGCAAAGATAAGTTACCTGAAAGATTCGGGATTTTCAGGCCAAAATTCGAGCTTGCGATGGTCTTCTGGATATGTGGTAAGGAAAATTCGGTCACACCAACTAAGTGAATGTTTCTCTGAAACAATCATGTGACCCCCATATCCTTGATTATTGTTGACTTGTCTCTGATATTTCTGCTTCTCTTCCATTGGAAGTGCAAAAAAATGTTTTGTAATCTCACGGAGTTTGTCTAGGAATTCAGGTGTCATGCCATCGTTTATTACCTGCAACCCCAAAAGTATATAATCCTATAAATTTTATTTTGTGTAATTAATATTAATTTGTACAAGTTGTTTGAATTCAGACCTCAAAGCCCATGTTGTAAGAGCTGCTCCAAGTTTCTCAACTTCATCTCCAGTAGTCATTGATGAAGGTGTGAGGAGACCAAGATCAATAACTGGAACATCCATCAGCTCAACAGAAGAAGCATTTTGATTGGAGTCTCCACCATCTTTATTAATATATCTCTCTGGCACCTCCTTCCCTTTGGTGAGAACCTCTTGGACAGTTTTGCATATTATTAAGTCCATCTTGGCAGGAGTAGTGGAAGATTCAGATTCAGCCATGTCTTTCTATGTGGCCAAAGTGAATTATCACTATAGAGTAGAGACTATGTAGCCCAAAGGGTTTTTGTAATTTTTGCTGCAGATGATCTGGTATTTAAAAGACCGTTTTAGCAATAGCTAGTTGGTCCACGTATTAAATGTTAGCACATCTGTCATTGTGGTGACTTAGAGTGATTAACTTTCTATAACAAAGAGAACAAGATGAAGAGAATGTTAAACCCAAAAACAAAGTGATTTAATATGATTCAAAAGTAATGAGCTCATCACTTGGGTTTTTGAGTTAGGTGATTTCATCAATCCCACCAACCATTTAAAGACATCAGATTCTCACCATTTAGCTTTAGATCAGACAACAAAGATCACCCAATCACCTCCTTGTTACTTACCCCATTCCTTAGTGCTGATCTGTGGGACCATAAACACAGTCTTACTTTTCTTTTTTCTTTTTTTGTTTATCATGAACCATAATCACAGTGTATTTTACCATTATTGATCACAAAACCTATTACCTATCAAGGAAATTTTAAAGAAATGGAAGACATATTATTCCTGAGGGGAAAATGGAAGATGGGTTTGATCGATGAAGTGAACATTTAGGAGGATGACAGGCCTTACAGCAAACCTTGTCCCCTTGCCCCTTTGAATGGAATTTGGACTTTTTCAGAAACTCTTTGAATTTTTCCTCTGCCACATTTCATCTTTTAAAAATAATTTGATTTCATCCCTTTCTTCCTATCTTTCAATTCTCCACTTTTCTTACAAGATCTTATCACTTTCACTTTTGGTTTCAATTTCAGGCAGCAAACCAAGCAAATATTGCAGTGTTGCAGAGGGGAATATATATAGGAAAAACTCAAAGCCCCATAACTTGCCCCATACATTCTTCTCCCCTCACACCATAAAAATACCCAACAATCTTGTTTTTTTTTTTTCCCTTTTAATTAGATCAAACCAAAAATCTTTCAAAACAAAGTTTGGTAGAACAGTCAGCTAAGACTTTTACTTGTTTCTTTATATGTTCAGTATTACATGAAAGTTGGACTCTTATGATATATATCATCATGGATGGGGGCTGAAATATCAGTCGTCATTGAGAATGATCATACTGAAGAGAAAAGAGTGATTTCATTCACTTCTTTGTGTAACCAACAATTACTATGTAAGAAAGTGGAATATCCAAAGTTGATTGCGGCTCATGTCAAAGCCCACAAAGCTAATGCTGCAGGGCTAATGTCTCAGATTATGCTTGGAGATTAATATATATTAATATCAACTAGAAGCAGCATGCATGCTAATCAAGAATGAAACAAAATGAAAGTAAATTAAAAAGACAAGATATGAGGAGATGGAAACTAGCAATATCATCGTCTATACTGTGACCTTCCACTCCTCCAATAATGTACAGATCATACACTGAGCAAAACATGGCCAACTGACAACCCCACAACACAATGTACACACAATTAAAAGAAATGAATAGGGAAAGTTTATAAAATGATGGTTTCTTAAGAAAAGTTGGTTTGTTAATAACCCTGAATTTCTGTGCAAGTGGATAAATTTCAAAAACGATATATATGGACGCATATGCTGAGGAACTATGTCTGATATTTTTATGTCTTTGATATAGTGATTGTCAGACATATCATAGTGGTTAGCTCCAACTAATGGGATCCAAGACACTTATTTTGTTTTTATGCTATGTGTTGATTTAAATACTTTTGATTTGCACAAAGGTCCTCCCACAATTGTGGTCCACATGATATATAATTAAAAAAAAATAGAAGGGCTTGCTTTGGGCTTCAGGATATGGAACCAAAATTATGCAGAACCTGTTTAGTTTTTTGTTAGTTGTTTTGCTTGGGGCTTTGGACCCCCCATATATGCAATGTAACTAAAAAAAGGGAGAGTTCCTAAAAAATGGGCATGGCTAAATTTGTTGAGAAAGAAAGTTTGGGATTGTGGTCCTCACTCTCTGCATGTGTTCAAAGAACTGTCTTAATTTTTATAAAATATAAAAATAAGTATACTAGTGTTCATCCTGGTATTTGATGCAGTTTGGATAGGATTAGCAGCTTGATTTGTATAGAGAATGAATTGATATAAATGGAGGCATATATTGACAACCTTAGATGGCTTCAAATTGGTAGGAACAGGAACATAGAACCATATAGTTAGTAAATCTGTACATATATTTAGTTTACACAATGACATACCCTTCTCCTTTGGAGGTGAGTCGACTATAGAAGTTTGAAGCTATTATCGTGCTTCCATTGCTGAAAATGTTACAAGATTTTCAGAAGGCATTTCACTTCCCAATGGTTTATCAGCCTCTGCCACTATATTAGAATACATAGGCTGTTTAGGCGTAGGTAAACTTGCCCCTTCATTGCTGAACATTGAAACAACATCTGACATGGTTGGCCTATCTTCTGCACAATCTTGGACACATAAAAGACCCACCTGAATGTAGAACACAAGACCCTCCATTGAACTTGAATCAGCTAATGTTGGATCCATCATCTCTCCACATCGTCCGGATTTCCATAAATTCCAAGCCTTGAAACAATTTTTAGATTTTAACTTAGATAAAATAAAATAGGGGTATAAGAATATCAAATAAAAAAAACACCCAGGACTTAAGCATCTCTATATTGTCACTCACATGTCCTAGTAAGTTCATAGAATGATCTGACTCATAAAAGTTTGCATTCTTCCTGCCACTCAAAATCTCCAACACAATGACTCCAAAGCTGAATACATCGGATTTAGTTGAGAAAAGGCCATGCACCACATACTCAGGAGACATATAACCACTGGTTTCAGTGACAAGGGAAAAACAAAAAGTCATTTGAGTTTATGAAAAGGATATGCTGCAAGACAAACATCTGTTTAAAATACACTAATGCAGGCATGAATTTATCTACATGTGCAATTTAATTCATATTTAAGACATAAAAGTTACTTACTATGTTCCAACAACCCGAATTGTTTTAGCTCGACACTCATTCTCGGATAAAATTCTAGCCAAGCCAAAGTCTGATATCTTGGGGTTCATATAAGCATCCAGTAAGATGTTGCTAGTTTTCAGATCACGATGAATAATTCTTAATCTCGAGTACTTGTGAAGATACAGAAGCCCTTGAGCAATCCCTTCAATTATGTGTATCCGCTGTCTCCAATTTAATAGTCTTCGCTTTGTTCGATCTGCATTAGTTGCAATTTCAATAGCATGAGAGAAACTGATGGCTAAAAATAAAATAGGGAATAGGCATAGATGAATTTACCAACCAAAAATGAAGGAATCCAAGCTTCTGTTGGGCATGTACTCATAGATTAATATATTTTCTTCTCGTTGAATGCAACAACCCAAAAGCTTTACAAGATTTCTGTGCTGGACCTTAGAGATTAATTGCACCTCATTCTTGAACTCCACTGGTCCTTGTCTAGAATTTTTGGAAAGCCTTTTGACTGCAATGTCATGGTTTAGTAATTTACCCTGCAACAAATAGCAGATAATGGTTTTTCATAGGAACTTTGAATCTAATACATCCTTTAGTTGCCAACATATTTTTATCATATGCATGACAGGATATAAAGCCTCACACTTTCTACTGCTATCTTGGTTCTGTAATTGACATTTCCTAGCCTCTGATTTTTAATATGCATAATTGATCAAACAGAGAAAATAACACTACAACAGAACCTGGCACACCTTATGCCTTATTGTTTGTTGTGTAGTACAAGGTAACATACCTTATAAACAGGCCCAAAACCACCTTGTCCAAGCTTATTTGCAAGAGAAAAATTATTAGTGGATGCCACTATGAAGGAAAAGCTAAGCAGTGGCAACTCATGATTCTTCTTCCTTCCAAGTTCTATAACATTATTTGGACTGCTAGCATTATCATCGGTGCTCAACTGCAACAATAATAACCTCATACTGTTTGTCATGCCATTATGGGTTCCATAAAATCCTGTAGTTGATACAGAGAAGTCAGTCCATGCAACATATTTTGGCATAGTCTTACTATGTGTTGGCAAATATAGAGCTTGGTTAACGTACGTACCTGAAAAGTTGCACTTTCTCCATAAACAATTGCACTTTCTCCATAAAAAATACAACAATAATATCAAAATGAAGAACATCACGGGCATTGTAACTGTGAAAACCAACAACAGCTTCCTATCTGAGGAAAGAAAAAAGGGTCCCTGACAGATTTTAGTTAGATAATAAGGGAAGCTGTTCATATCTTACCATCTAAAAACTGTAAATTCTAAATGAGTGAATAAGTACAAGGTTCAACAGATTCAAAATGAGAAAAACATAATGGCTGTTGATTAAATGTGAAATCTTACCAGATTTAGGAGCACCACCACGCAAATAAATAGTGGTCTTTCCTCTCCCTACAAGTTTCAGAAGATCACTTTTATTTCCGTAATAAAGTTTACATCCAGTTTCATCAACTTCCAAAGAAGTATATGCAACACATGAACAATTGTTCCTGCACATTAGCTCACACTCAATGGGACCTGTACCAATTGGCAGAGTTAAAACCATTGAACCTGGCAGCAATCCTCTGATGTTTGAGAAATTATCTCCATTCGGGCACACTGGCATCACTAACAAACACCCAGTAGAATTGTGTGCAAGTGTGTCATCACAAAGTGAATAATTTACAATCGAAATCTCCTCTCCTACCATTCTGAACTCATCAATTTCCCCATTTGGAGCTAACACAAACCATGAAGATATATCACTTTCTTTGTTATCAAAAGTAAGATAAATCTCATTGCTGTTCCATACAAAGCTGAAATTGTGATTATCTGATCTGGTTTGGAAAAAGAATCTAAATGTATGGCCATCCCAAAAGCCAATCTGTTGGTAAGCACCATCACTGCGCCAGACATTGAACTGAGTGTGGTTTATGGGATCAATGCCTAAAGCAAAAGAACCACCAACAGGGTCAGATGTGCTTGACCAGGATGCTAGATACTGTTTCCTCAACAGTTCAGTGTTCATGTTAAACAGCCCCAATTTCATTCCAGGAAGAAATGAATCCGTGGGGTAATCAAAACTCTGCCAGAAAATCTCTTCTCCTTCCATCAGAACCAGATTTCCTGAGTCGAGAATCCTTGCAATTGTGTTATTACTTGGTGCAAGTGCTTTAGCATTCACAATAATCAGATTGTTTCTTTTATCACTCATCACCAAGTTGCCATCATACCTCATTGTGAGAACTACTGATGAATCCAGAAAAGGGCTATCTCTGTATGCAACCCAAACTGGCTTTTTGGTTTTGTCATTCTTGTACCAGATTCCCAAGTATCCATTCGTTGCCTCGCTGGAGCTGAAGAAAAAGCCAAGCTCAAACACTCCACCAGCAGAAACCAAGGTTTCATTGCTATGTAAATACTCCCCATGCCTAATGTCTTGTGCATGAGATAAGTAGACAAAGAAGCAGCTGAACATACAAAATAGAACACAAAATGCTGTCCATATTTTCATGGCAAACAAATTAAAGAGACAGAAATTATATGATGGAGGTCTAAATTGTGATGAGGCCTACCATAATTTATACTACCATAATCAGAAATAAGAGTCAGGAGTACGGCTTCTCTGAAGTGAATTTGTGTAGTAGATGCTGCATTAAATACACTTTTGGTCTTTTTCCTTCCCTTTTTGCTGAATGATATTGTTGAAAACTTTTTTTTGGGGAATTGGAAAGATGACAGAATTACAGCCCAAGCAATTTTGGATTTTGGTTTTTGTATATTTAATAAATTCCATAAAAATCTGCTATCAAGGACAGTCCAAATGAAGGAATAAACATCATTAATCTTACTCCTAACCAAGAAGACCAACCAACTGTCTAAGATCCAAAAAAGTGTTCACTGCTTCTTAGCCAAGATTCTTTGCATGAATCTTTAGCGTTGATATTATCATTATTATCATATTCTCAAAAGTCTAATGTACAGTGTAGAATCTTGTTAATACTTTTTAGCTCCTCCCTACCTAGTTACATTAAAAATTGTCAAACAAATGAGCCATTTTCCACAATGGTAATTGGTAAACCCCGTTTTTGCTTAATAAAAAAAAAGGTTGGTCATAGCCCCCCACCTTTGAATTGGTAGCCTTCTTGCAATTTCACTATATTTGTGCAAAAGGTTTACATTGGATCTTCCCGAACAAAAGTATCTTTAGACTATATCTTATACTCTTATTCAATACGTGTGATTTATCAGTAATTGTACGTATTTAAAATTTACTTTTATGTTATTAAGAAAAGTCTTTTTTTTCTATCAAATGTTAAGAAAAAGTCTATAATATGTGGCAGTTCTTCGTTACCCAAAAAATGTTTTAAAATATATTAGTCCAATATGTGATAAAATATTTTAAAGAACAATGAAATCGAAAATTTAAACAAAGGTACATTCTGCCTAATGTTTTAACATGTTATTATCAGACTGTTAATGTGAACCTTAATTTAAAAAAAAAAATCACGTAATCAATAGTCAGATTGAAAGTATTACAACATGAAAGATAAAACATATTGTCTCAGCAACAAAATAAAAAATAACATAAAACATACCGACTGTTGGGCCGGGTTGGGCCGATCTGTAGTTTGGTGTTGACTTTATCCGTTGAAGAAGTTGATCATCTTAGAAGATAACAGAAGAGCATATCGTATAGCAAAACAACGGCCCTCAGTTATCTGCTACGGCGCACTTGAGGAGCACAAGGGTGGTCCACCAGCTGGGAGTTAGCTTTAGCCTCATGGAGTACACTCCATATGTTTGAGAAATCGACTGTGTGAAACTCCAGCACTCAAAAAATGATTCCAAAGCCACTGCGCACGGTGGGCACAGTAACCGCCGTAATCCTCGGCGGGTTTGTCACACTCAATCTTGCTTCCTCTGCCACAATTGGAGCGCTTCGGTTGGCCATCGAATCCAAACGGGTAAAAAGACCAAAACCCCACCTTTTGATCTTTCTTCTTCTTCTCTTTTTTGCTAATTGATCTCTTATTATTAGTTTTTTTGGTGGGTTTTTGGCAGAAAAAGGTTGCGTTGCCTTGTGGGGTTTGTAGAGGGAAAGGGTTTTATATGTGCAAGCTATGCAAAGGGAATGCCACCATTCAATGGTCTCCTCTGTATGACCCAATAGCCATCAACCCCTGTCTTTGTCCAACCTGTGATGGAAATAGGTTAGTGAACAGTGATACTTTTTTTGCATATCAATTTCTGGGTTAGTGTTGCTGAAAATGAGTATGGGTAAAAATGTCGCCTTTTTTCTCTTTTCTTCTCAAAATTGCTTGTTTGTTCAAGTGGGTTATCTTCTGTTTGTTATGTACATTCCAAGAAAATAAATCCTAAACCCATAATGTGCCAATTGATTTTTTTTCTTTCCCTGTTTAAAGAAATAAAAGTGGCAGAGGAGATAAAACCCCAACTTAAAAGTTGTATTGAAGCGAAGGTTTTGATGTAAAATATGTAAGAAGTAAGAACATAAGGTATAATCGAAAGCTACTGAATGGCTGTGTTTTTTTTTTTTTTTTAGAAGATATCATTTTATTTGATACCTATATGTGTCTTCAGGCAGAATTAAGTTTACAGTTTTCATTTGTTAGAATGCTTATGTGATGTTTGGATGTTTTCTCATGGGATTGCAGGGTACAACACTGTCTTAACTGTCTAGGGAAGGGATACAATTGAGTTGTAAGAAGCAGAATATTTGATTCTTCAGTTTTGATATCTTAATCATGTAAGTCTCATATCATCTATGTACTCAACCTGTTTTCTATCAGTTATAAATGCATCCAAGTCTTCTGCGACTATTTCCATCTTTCTTATTACTCATGTTATAAGAAACAGAAAAGTTCATTATAAACAAAGCTGAATTACAATCAAGGTGAACCAGTAATCCGCCAAGATAATGCACATAACCCCTAACCATTCAATCAGTAGTTCAGAACTCCACCTGTTTCTACAGCAATGTTGTTCCAAATATAAAAGAATTATGTCTTCCATATGTCTAGATGATCAAGTTTTTGGCCATGCCATGTTCCATCTGATCTTGCACAGATATAAGCTTTATCAGGACACTTGTTCTTGCATATCTCTCTTTGCAGCTATAGAGATTGTGACCAAAGTGCCTGAGATCCATCAAGCCCCCCAAGAACAAGGAACATGTGGTGAGGCTGCCCTACCTGTAAGTGGAGCAACCCCACCCACTTTCATGGCCAGTGGCAAAAAAAAATGAAGGCACTAGCTAATAACTTAATTGGAAGCCTCATGCATGCTATCTGTTGTGAAAGAAACAGTTACTATTATTCTAACCAAGAACAAATTAAGTACAAAATCTGTTTGATTACTTTCAAAATAATACCATGATGTTCAAAATTTTCGTGCAAATACAGTTGATCATCGAGTTTGTTTTTATTTTTGGGCTTTGACCAGAAGAAAATGAGACAAATATGGATTTGGGTCCTTTAACGTGACTGAACTCGACTGTCTAGTTGTCAAAGGATATGGTATGGTGCGCATGTGTCTTGTGAAGTTATAATGGTCAAGAATCACAAGAAGAGGAATGAGATACGTTTATGAAATCTTAGAGGGCACGGGTATGGTCTCAGTGTATGTAAAAAAGACAAAGTAGGCAGAAAGAACACTTGAGAATTCTAAATTGTAATGTGTACCTGAAAATGAAATCCATGAAAAAATGGAAGTTCAGATTGTTACCTCATAGGATGATTGTGATTAGCTATGATGAGATTGGTATCAAATTGGTATTTATTCAAAAAATAATAATCATTCTAGTGGACCGGTTTGTATGGGTACAATGCCTTTATTCATTGGGTAAATTCATAACATTTATGTCATGCAAACAAAAGTGTAAATGAATGTCAAATTCTCGTCTTTATATCGGCTTGTATTATAAAATAATTTAGATAAAAGATAAGTTAAATTTGAGTCTCATGAGTCATGGAGGAGTTTGGACATGTACCAGCTCAACTTATAATTTTGTCATCTTTATCCATAAAGGGGAAAGAAGTGTCTTATTGTTAAAGAGTAATTTTTCAAATACAGATAATTTTTTGAAACAAGTTACAATATATTTGTTCACATAATATGTGGATGAATCTGATAATTGAAAACGTTATACGTATCAATTAAAATGAGTGAACTTTTCGATTCAATGATAATCTCCGCAAACGTCTGCATGATAACACGATACTAATTTTTCTTTGGCTGATTATATGAATTGTAATCGCAATTCGCAACTCACACCCCGTTATTAATGTGCATCACATCAACATTTGTCATCATGCACCTCATTCTCCATCACTCATCACTTCGTCATTTAGAATCAAAACTTACGTGTCCACCAACCTTAGGGCCCACCATCTGATTTTTCCCCACGGGCCCACAATCTGATTTGGGTTGTTTTGTACTTGCACAGGGACGCGTGTTACCCATATCATCCACGTGGCACTCGCTTGGTAGACCCTGGTTTGAATAAGTGAGAGCTGGTCCCACCTAACAGCAACTCAGCAAGCTTTTGTGATCGGAGACAGAGAAAAGAGAGAGATAAGAAAGAGAAAAGAGAGAAGAGAGATGTGAGGTGCGGGTGAAAAGAGAGAGAATTAAAATGAAACTTAGGACCGTTTTATGGTGCGTTTAGATGAAGTAGTTTGAAACTACTTAGGAATTCACAAATGACAGAATTTAAAATGACGTTATTTAAAATTCTAGAATTTATAAATTTTCTTGTTTGGATAAATGTAATCATAATGAAATTTAAATACGGAATTTATAGTAGTTTTGTAAAAGAGTGATGGTGATGCATGGTGGCAACAATAAAAATAATGCTTGTGGTTAGTTGATGATGGTAATAGGGGTAATGGTCCACGAGCGGTGGAAGAAATGGTGACGGCGAAAATTGGAGTATTGGAGGTGGCGACAACAGCGACATTGGTGGTGGTGGCGGTGGTGTCAGTGTTGGTAGTGGTGGTGGTGGTGGTGGTGGTGGCGGTGTCAGTTGTGGTGATGGTGGCGACGGCGACGGCGGTAGTGGCGGCATAGGTGGTGGCGGCAGAGATGGTGTTGGTGGTTGTGGTGGTGGTAGCAGTGGTGGTGGCGGTGGCGGTGGCGACGGCGGTGGTGGTTATGGTAGTGGCGACAGTGGTGGTGGTAGTGGCGGCAGAGGTGGTGGTAGCGGCGGCATGGTGGTAGTGGTGGTGGTATTGTGATTGATTGGCAAGGTGATGGGTGAACACGACTTTTTCTTTTTTATAAAAACTGGAATTTTAAAAATGACACCAATTTAGGTGGAATTTACAGCCTTCAAATATCAAGTTTTTTTTCACATAGAATTTGCAAAATTCTGTATTTATGTACCAAAACAAGGAAATTAGAGCATATAATTTCTTAAATGCTAAGTTTTATTTAAATTCTAAGTTTTTTTTTTCTCCATCCAAACGCACCATTAGTGTTTTGTTAGATTAGACGCGATAAAATGATATAAATATTCTTTTGTTTTTTTGACCAATTTATAAATATTTTTATTCTTAAATATTCTTATTCTTTTTTTTGACCAATTTATAAAATGATATAAATATTCTTATTTTTAACGGATAATTCGTGAATTCATTTGAATTGTTTTCTTAATAGGTCATTAATAGATGATACTGATATCAACCTAATCTTATAATCTCAAATTCAAACTCAAAAACTTATGTGTTATGTCGTATTATATTATCGAGTCGTGTGTATTTTTACCGGGTGTAGTTTTCAGGTGGCAATTCATAGATGACTACTTTGTAGTGGCCCACGTATTCACTTGTCAATTAATCATTATTGCTTTGGACGACATTGGGAAAAAAGCAGAGTACTTGATAAGTTATTTTCAATAAGTTAATATGCCAAACTTCACTGTGAAGCACAAGATAAATTCCCTCAGGTTAGATGCTAACTTACGCCGACTTGATTTGTCATGTGTCAAACTGTCAACCTTAACGCGCACGATCTGCGGTCCTTTTTTTTTTTTTTTCTTTAGTTAATTAACTTGTTTATAAACTCTAGAACATTTCATGTTAATCAACCATACGGTCCATATTATTCCTTTGAGAATTCAAGCAATATATAATAATTAATGTAGGGTCGTGAATAAAGAATAAAGAGGAATTAGGTTAGAAACTTGGTATGTCGGGTGATTCTTATCTCTTTTTTTGTTCTAAAAAATACTAAAAAAAAGGAGAAAAGAAATTTATTGTGTTAATCATATTTGCCTTCTTCTTCAAACCTTATGTCAGTTTTCAAATCTACCTTACATTTACAAGCATAACTTGATACAGTAATTGTATAAAAGACACTAATTAAGTATGTGTATGAAATTAATGATTCACCAACTATTCTTATTGAATGGTTAGGTCATCCTCTTAATAATTGTTCTTTTATTATAAATATTTAAATTTTAGTTAATCATTCGTGTCTTCATTTAAAATTCAATAAGATTTTGCCTATTTGACTTCAACATAATAAAAAGTTAAAAATAAGATAATATCACAACAATATCCTAAATTGATACGAAAATAAATTTTGCACTATATTCACAAATTTGTAAATCATTATTTTTGTTATTATATTATAAATCTTTCTTAATCCTAATCCTTATCAATTCACTCTCGCCACTTTTTGCTACATATTTTGATGGACTTGTTTAGTATTTTTAGCCATTTATAAAAAGTTCTTCGAAGAAGATTAAAAAAATTTGCATGTAAGGATGGGTGTATATACCTGGCAGACGTGTATAAGGTCGGCGCAATATAGCAAAGATTTATTAAATTAAATAATCTAATGTCAATATTGCTTTGACCTGAGGGTTTTCCGTTTTCTATTTGGACTAAAAGACAAAAAGGGAAGTTATCTCGTTAGGATGCAACAGCCAACAGGCTAATGGAATGTTCTCATACCACCAGAAAGAGAACCTTTCATTGCCACTTGTACATTAATACCCTTGCATGGCTTGTTTAATATCTTAAATGCCCCTTGCCCAATAGTTGTTAAGTCCACTGATCAACGAAACCAACCTCTCAATTGGTTTATATTTGATTGTGTGACATGAGAGAACATCTTTCTGAAATTGTTTGTTTGTTTTTTTATTTTTATTAATCAATTGTGGTCAGTCAAATTTATACTCATGATATACCCGATACAAGGAGACTATAAGTATCATCCACTAACTTAATCATTGGTTTGTGAATTTATTTGCTTAATTCTCTTTATTATGCTAATCTCATTCATTCAATGCCACAAAAGACTTAGCTCTAATTTCAATCTTTTGTCCATCAATAATAGAGAATTTATGGTAATCAAATTAATCATCCACAAAATTAATCAACTTTCATGTTTAATATAGAAAGACAAGTTATAAATTTGATAACTAATATGACATCAATGATATATATATATGTGCATTTTTATGCGCATAATGTTTACATAATTAATGTTCATTTATTAGTCTGAACTCTTCATTTTATATGTAATGACAGTGGTTGGAAAACTTCATGCTAGAAATCAAGACAGCACAAAACAAGAAAACTTAATGTTTTGAGCCTTGATATGAAATCCTCTTTCTATTAGCATTAGGTTTAAGACTTCAAAATCAAATGGACAATAAAGTTGATATTATTATGATTAGAAGCTATTATTACTGTTTGATAAGAATATTAAAGGGACTTCAACCCACAAAAAAGGGCACATTGTTGTCCACTTGCCTCCTTGCTAACTTCATTGATATTTATTATTTCTTTTTAGCCATTTAATATGTAAATTTACAATTATACTCTTCATCCGTCCAAAGGGGAAAAAAGAGAAGAAAAAGAGGCTCCTTCACAAGATTCCCACACAATTACCTCCACTCTCAAAAGAAAAATATAGGGGTTTGGATATATTATTTGGTTGTTTATATAATATTCATTAGGCTTTATTTAGAAATATAATTTTGTGCCCATAAAAAAAAATTTTAATTTTGCTAAACATATTAAAAAAACTGAAAGAGCCAAACACAAATTATAACCAAGTATTTCCCAAATCAAATTAGGAAACCAACAAAAATATATTGCAAATTTAGGAATCACAGGCAGACACACAGCCTCAAGTTACCTCTCCAAGACTTCAACCATTACCATTAGAGAGATTGATTAGACAACATACACACTTGAAGGGAGTGTCAACCTTGAAAATTCAACCAACTCGAAGGGCAAAACTTAACTCCTGTGACAGTCCATAAACTCTCTCTCACACACAGTCTGTCTCTCAACACCCCAAGATTCACTCTCGAGTCTCGGACTCTCTCTCTCCCTTATGACATCCATGAAAGAACCACCTCTCTCTCGTCGCAAAAGGCCCACCAACCAACCCAAGAAGCTCAAGCTGGTCTGCAGCTTCAATGGCGCATTCCAACCCAGACCACCTTCTGGGAAGCTCCGCTACGTTGGCGGCGAAGCCAGAATCGTGTCCGTGGACCGGAGCATCGGGTTCTCGAAGCTCCGATCAAAGATTTCGGATCTTTGCCCCAACATTCTTTCATTCACCCTCAAATACCAGCTTCCCGGATTGGGCTCCAACTCCGGCTCCGACTCCGACTCCGACACCACCCCTCTCGTCCTCATCGCCTCAGACGACGACGTTCGGTTCATGATCGACGAGTACGACAAGCTCGAGCTCTACGGTAAGCCCGCGAGGCTCTGGGTCTTTGTTTGTAGCAATGACAACGGTAATGTTAATGTTTATGTGAATTGCGTGAAAGCAGCCAACTTTAGTAATGGGTTTGAGTGTGAGAGCCAAAATATTGAGACTCACCACCGTTTATGTGGAGCTCAGGTAGATGATAAGGTGGTGGGTAAAAACTTAGGGGCTGTGCGGTATTGTGATGAATCGCTGAGAAAGATGGTGTTGAAACAGCAATTGTTAGCAAAGCAATCGGCTTTAGTTCGAGGTTTTTCCCGTGGTTTGGGTTTTGGTGCTAATGAGGGTGATATGGAAATTGGTTGCTTTGAGAACCAAAAGTGTGAGTCATATGAACGCCCTCTTATAGATTTAGGCCCTGAACAGCAAGTCTTAATGAGCAGAGCTGTCATGAATCGGGGTTTTGAGGACCAGTGTAAAAGAGGGGACTTGTTAGAGAACAGAGTTGGGAATTGTGGTAATCTAGTGAATTTTTCAGCATCTAAGTCCCATCCATTGAATCCCAGAGATGGGAATTTGCGCGTGGAAACTAATAGTTATAAGCAGTGTCTTTCAGGGAGGTCTGGTCAGGTTTTGTGTAATGGGGTTGGGATGTATAGTCAATCAGTGGCAGCAACACAGTGTTCGAAATCACTGAATGCTTCTGGTATGAAACTTATGTGTAATGGTTGTGACGCTAAGCAGGATTTGGGAAACACTGGAATGGCTAGCAATCTGAACAGAGAGAACATTATGCCTTGGGAAGCCAATTTTGGTTCCGTAAAGAATCTTTTAAGTTGTCATTCTTGTGGTGATTCTTTGGTTGGAACTGTGTGTCCTGTGAAATCTTCTTATACTGGTGATAGGGTGTGGGGTGGCTTAAATAGCAGCATTCGTAGCCATAGATTTGGTATGAATGATGCTAGAAATCAGCGGTGTTATCCATACCATGTTCGGAACCATCAGAGCAACATAGCTGAGATGGGGAACCATCGAGCTGTTAGATTGGATGGGAGGCTTCCAATAAGGAAATGGTACCCTGGGCTTAGGCCAAATTTGAACATTGCAAAGCAGGGGCAACCTATGAGAGTATATCATCCGAATTCATGGAGGCATTGTTCTGGTTTTTCTGAGCAGGCAATGGAAGAAAGGGTGAGAATGATGGATTCAGAGCATGCAATGAAAGACATATCCTTGATTGATGTCCATTATGGTTATGAGAAACAAGGTAAACAGAGTGGCCCTGCACCTTCACAGCATAGTAATTTCAATCCTAAGGAATATTGTTTAGGTTCCTATGGTGCATTTACTAGAGTAGGTGATCAATCTATCTTGAATTCTGATGCCACTGGGAGTTCATTGCCACCTGTGAGGACAATGGATGCTCAGGAAGATCTCTTAACTGGTTATGATTTTGGGAAGTGTGAAGGTCCATATCGGTATTCATATGAAAATGTTCATGGAGTGTCCAGAAATTCTGAGCCTATGCATTGTGATCTTGAGAAGGATACGTGCCTGATAGACTCTCGGAAGGTTGCCAACATCTCTGGCTATTCAAGCGGTGTGGGATGTAGCATTGAAATTGGATTGGCATGCGATAATAAGTTGCCTAATGGGGAAACAGTCATCAACTCTTTAAGCAATTATGAGAGTGGCACTAATGAAATACAAGGTTCACATAGTGGAGTAACAGCTTCAGTGAAAATTTCTTTGTGTAACCTTTCACTGTCATCATCCAAAGAAGCATCTCATGCTAGTACTGTTGATTCTCCTGATTCCGAGCTAAAACGTCAATCAAAGCCTATAGATCTCATGGATGAAGGACAATTTATCTCAGGCCCTCAAGTTGATGAATCAAATGTAGCTGCATATACTCCTTATTTCCAGACTTCAGCGAAGGCAGAGAAGGATAGTGCGCATAATGAGGAGGTTCAACAGGACCATCCATCTACTTTAAGCATTGATGAAAAGGTAATTACTTGTAAAACATTTTATCTCATTCTCCCAAGAAATAAGAAATCAGAAGAAGAGAAAAAAAATCTGCTATATTTTTTTAGTGGATTTACTATTTTACTATTGGAAGTAATCTTCCCTCAGCTTTGACTTATGATTCTGTTTTCTTAGGCCAACAATGGAGAAAGTCTTCGAGGCCCTAAAGTAATTGGTGGAACCTCCAGTGACCTGACTGCGTATTATACTCATCTAGCCACTCGAGAGCTGCAGGTAACTTTGGAACATAGACAATTCTGCTTCATAAGCCTGTGGAGACTGAATGGAATATAAGATTGAATGCTTGTTTCTACCTTGTTATGCAGACTATAAAAAATTCTGACCTTGAGTTCATAAAAGAACTTGGTTCGGGCACATATGGAACTGTTTACTATGGGAAATGGAAGGGCTCTGATGTTGCCATAAAAAAGATTAAGCCGAGTTGCTTTACTGAAGGCACACTGGAGGATCGATTGGTAATTATATTATATTTCTGTTTGTTAATCACTTCTTACGAATGAAGTAGTTATCTGATTTTCATGCTTGCTGGAGTAGAAAGAAAGAAAGTGAGGAGAGAAAAAATCTCTAGGTTGTTATCACTATTATATTGGTGAATTATTTACCTGCATGTTATGTGTTAATTCTTTCTTTTTACTTCTCTGCAGCTTGCTGACTTTTGGAAGGAAGCTCACATTCTAGCTCAGCTTCATCATCCAAATATTGTGGCATTCTATGGGGTAGTGACAGATGGACCGGTGACAGATTTGGCAACAGTGACAGAGTACATGGTGAATGGCTCCTTAAAGCAAGTTCTGCGAAGAAAAGATCGGTAAGATAAATACTATCTCGTCTTCATAGCATGATATAAGGTTTTATCCTTCTTTTATTCTGCCAGTAGAGCATAATACAAATTGAGGATTCATTTTTGTTTTACTTTCTTGTACAGTTTATGCCTGGTAGTTGTCTATACATATCAACACAGGGCATGCTTGCTCATTGTTATTTAAACTTAAATTTTATTTTTTACATAGCTTTGCAACATGTACAGTAGTGGTAAAACAATCCAAGGATATGGCAGTTGCAGTAATATGATTGTAAGTGCACCAATCTTTAATATTAGTCTGGAGATAATCCAGAACATTTAAAATGCAAGATGGTAACAAATGATTTGAATTCTTTGTATAGTCATGAAAAAAATGACAAGATACATGTTGTGTCAGTGTGTGTACCAGGGTCTATCATATATTGAAGTACAAATTTCACTTCAGTTGTTTGATGAATGTAGTTTGAAAGTCCTGCATCTTGAATTGGTAAGAGCATGGGCAGTATGCTGTCAATTGAGTGTGGCACTAATTTGTAGTTGCTCTTCTTATACAACTACAATTCTGAAATTGTGGTGCATATTCTGACTCTCTTATCTTTAGTCATCCCCCCCCTCCCTCCCTTTTTATTTTCCCATACATTCTCATAGACCTTGTAATGAATAGGGACTAGTGCAGGAGAATCATTTCCTCATGTTCCATTTCTGATTTACAGAACTATTGATCGTCGGAAGAGGCTTATAATAGCAATGGATGCAGCTTTTGGTATGGAATATCTTCATGAGAAAAGCATTGTCCATTTTGATTTGAAGTCACATAACTTCCTTGTGAATATGAGGGACCCTCAACGGCCAGTTTGCAAGGTATCCACCATGAGAAGAAGTTTTGGTGTTTTTTATTAGAATTTCTTCTACTTTATTTCTCGTCATTTATGGCTGGTGCATGACAATCAACAAGAATACCATTGCCTCCATATACTTCTGTTTTTCCCTCCTTATGAATTTGAAATTTCGCCTCAATGTATTCAGATTGGTGATCTGGGCTTATCAAAAATCAAGCAGAGGACACTCGTTTCTGGTGGAGTACGAGGTACCATACCATGGATGGCTCCAGAGCTTTTGAACAGCAAGAACAATTTGGTGACAGAAAAGGTAAAGGATGGTCACTCTTAAATGATCAAAATTTTTTTTTTTTTTAATATCTTTCGTTAATCACTTTACTGATTTTCAATGACTTCTTTTGTACTTATATGTAGGTTGATGTGTACTCGTTTGGAATTGTGATGTGGGAACTCTTGACTGGGGAGGAACCCTATGCCAACATGCGCTCAGAGGCAATAATAGGTAATGATCAATTTCCTTATCCACTTAATTGAATATCTTTATAAATCCCATTTCAACTCTTAATTGGGAATACTAGGGAGAGTTCATGCAGATCTTAGATACATGTCTTCATGATAACATCCCCTATGATTTGTCATCTTTTGTGATTAATTGTTACTTCTATATATGTATATATTCCTTATAGGTTATCAGATGAAAGTAGTACCACTAACTTGTTTTACTGTTTATGGATGATCAAAATTTCTTGTGATGTTTTCAGCTGGTATAATCAAAGCCAACCTCCGACCTGAAATCCCAAGCTGGTGCGATCCAACATGGAGATCATTGATGGAGAGATGCTGGTCATCTGATCCTCACTCTAGGCCCCCCTTCTCAGAAATTGCAAAGGAACTACGTGCAATGTCAGCTGCCATGAACATCAAGTGACAACAGCGAAGCTGAGCCACATGTTGAACTGCATCTCTCTCCCTCCCCCCTCTCTCTTGTATTAGCAACTATAGGTCTTCTTTGTGTAAATAGTTTGGGAGCACCAGGAAGTGCACATGCTGAGACATGGTTAAATTTTGCCGTCCACTATCATCATGTGCAATCTAAAGAGGATCGATCTTCCCGTAGAGTTAGTCAAGGTAGGTGTTATTTTTGCAATCGCCTGTATGTAATAGGCTATAATAGGGTAGCATATAGACAGAGGCTGAAGTTAGTGAAGGAAAGAGCTTCAATAGTTGGATTGTCCTGAAAACTTGTCAATAAGGTAGGAACAGCCGAACAGGTAAGACTTTGATTGTGGCTTAATTTGTAATATTTTTGTCAAGGCTTCTAATGGTCATGGTCATGCACGTACTGTTGTATAGATCAATAGATACTGTATATTCTTTTCCCTCTTTAACCTCATTTGGCAGCAAACAACATTATGGGCTTGTTCATCAAGCAAAAGATAGGGCTTTTTTCAGTGTTGGAAGAACAAAGCGCTGTGGTTTTATGTATGTTACGTATATTGCTGGGATAGGGAACGAGAGGTCAGAGGTGGGGGGTTCAGTCCAGAATTGATGGCATATATAAGGAGGGGTAGGCTGCATGAGAGTACTCGTATGTGATGCCCGGAAGAGAATACGTATTAATCAGAAGTGGAAGCCAATAGTTTAAACAAATAATAAAATCTAATAACATAATAATAAATATTTGGTTGCAACTATAATCCCAAGAATATAGACAATTTAAATTTTACGTGTCTGTGTTATAGTGATACCCAATTATTTCTCCACCTATCCAATGCCATAAATTTAAAAAGGCTTAGTCCCTAATTTTAGGACCATCCTTTTGTCTCTTGCTAGCATATTGATTATTGGGTCACTCTTTTGTCCCTGGTTTTAGGACCAACCTTCTCAGTTCATTTGTTTAAGGGGTGCCTTGTGTTGCTACCTTAAACATCGTATGTTACATTATAATTTCATGATTATTATTTGGTGAAATTTGAAGAAGCTCAGTTCCTTATTTTGGTGGCTAAGCAGTGTTATTTTGAATTCTAAAATTGAAATAACTCTTTTTGTATACTTAACAAAATTACTCCTTTGTCTGGACTAATAAGACAAAGTAATGGGATTTAAATGATTTATTACTTTTTCAAAGTAAATTTCATTTATTTTTAGTAAGACTTGAAAGCACACATAATAAGATAATCGGGAGAAAGTTCCATTATAATTGGCCAGATAGATCTTGGAGTTGTGATCAACTCAAAACTTTATTTCCTCAAATGTGCATGGAAACCCACTTATGATTTGTCTTATTGTGCATGGGAAGTCCTTAAAAGTTAAAGCTAATTAATGCTAGGGGTGGGCATAATAACCGACGCACCGAAACACCGAACTAAATCAACCGAATAAAAATCGAAAATACACCGAGTTGATCAAAAAAGTCAACATCGTAAACAAAATCGAACCAAACCGTATATGAACGGTTCCGGTTCCGATTTCATGCTCACTTTGCCCGAACCAACCTGAACCGCACCATGTAATTTTTAAAAAATATAATTATATATTTTTATGCACATTTTATACATTTTTGTACACATTGTATACATTTTTATACATTTTTTTTTAGACCCTAAAATATATTTTATATAACCCTATGAGTTTAATATTCTATATATATAATAATGTTTTAGTATATAATTTTAGTTATATCTTATATAATAAAATTAGTATATTCTATTTCTATATACTCTATAGTCTATAGTTTATATAATAATGTTTTATGTATATATAGTTATATATAAACTTAGTATATAACTATATAGTTAGTAACTTAGTATATAGTTGTATACATACTACAGTAGTTATATATAACTATATAAGTAATATATAGTTATAGTAGTATACTAGTATATACTATAGTAGTATATAGTTATATATATGCTATACTCATTACTCTATAGTAGTTATATATAATCTTATATATAGTTATAACTTATAACTTAAGCAGGTTGGATTTATTTTAAAATTTTAAGTACTAAGCAAGTTAAACAAAGTTCAAAGTTGTATTTGTATTTGTTTAATTGGTAGAATGGTAGTTCAAAAACCCAATTGTGTGGCCAAAAAATTAAAAAATCAAATGTGAGTACCAACAAAATAATTGGACTTAGGCCCAAACTTTTGAACCCAAAACCGTGCACGTTGCACCGAACCAAACCGTCCTTGCAATGGTTTGGTTTGGTTTGGTTTTTTCCCACTTTGTCCAGTACACAACACCGAACCACACCGATAGAATACTTCTGGCGCGGTGCATGGTTCTCAGGGTGAATTGAGCTGAACCGCACCGTGCCCACCCCTAATTAATGCAATTGAACTACCGATAATTGAACAAAGAAAAAAAAAAATGTGAAATTGTCTGTGCCCTAGCCAGCCACGTCAGCATTTGCCTTGGGATACTTGTAAAAGGCCTTTCAGACACAGCAACTTAAGCGAAGGAAACCCTAAGATCGAGGCGGCCCTCCCTTTTAGATAAACACTACCAAATAATCTCCGACAATCTCTCGATCTCGGCTCCATCTCTGTCAAAAATGGCAAGCGTGTATTCAATGTCATATTTTGACAGCCATTTTTTTGGTCCAGCGATTGATTTGCGATTGTATTAAGAGCAAACTCATACGCCCTAAGTGCGAATCTGAGACTCTAGTGTTACTGTTGGATGCGCTCACTGAGAACGTTGTGGCGACTGTGTTAGTGGCTTCAGTGGCCAATCTATACGTGAGGAGAGGCTCCGTGGGTTCGTCCTTGATCTCTGGAGCAACCGGACAAGTTTTGGCAACTTTGTAGCTCGGTGTTTGTTTCTGAGGGATGAAGCTGCTGCGCCTGGGAAACGTGGGATTTTTCGGGTGAATCATCTGTTTTTCACTTCATTCCATGGTGGTGGTGAAATGGGAGAGATGTTCTGGGTTCATTCGATAGTTGCCACTTCTGGGGAGCATGCATCATCTACGCTCAAGATCTACTCAAAGCTGTTCCCGTTCTCGAGACCTGCCGCCGCGGCACTCTCAACAGGCATGCTCGATTCATTTGCATGTGCCTTTCCATGCTTTGCTTCAGTATATCTGCAAGGAACGGAACAGCTTTAAGTAGATCTCGAGCGTAGATGATGCATGCTCCCCAGAAAGTGGCAACTATGGAATGAACCCAGAACATCTCTCTCATTTCACCACCACCATGGAATGAAGTGAAAAACAGATGATTCACCCGAAAAATCTCACGTTTCCCAGGCGCAGCGGCTTCATCCCTCAGAAACAAACACCGAGCTACAAAGTTGCCGAAACTTGCCCGGTCGCTCCAGAGATAGAGGACGAACCCACGGAGCCAACAGACTATAGGAATGGTTATCTTAGTCTTGGACCCTTTCGGCTCTTTTGGGGTTTTGGTCACAGAGAAATGGGTTCCAACAGTTCAAAGCTCCAGATATTGCAGTTTTGCTCTAGGGGTCATCCGAGAGCATATTGCTCCAGTTCAAAGCAGTACCCCCGGTAATGTTGATTTTGCACTTGGATCTACTTTTATTGATGTTTTTACAAGTATCAGATGGTCTTGTCTATTTTGGTATCTACGGAGGGCTGTGTGCTGAAATGCTTGCAGCACTTTTGGTGCCCAAGACCCTTCTAGCAAAATATAAGGGTGCCGTCTTTTTGATGCTTGCAACACTACCAAGCCTTGTACTAGTCGAACTCACTGGTAAAGCAACGCCGAATCCTCATATGCTTATGTTTGTGCTTCTTGTTGTTGGTTCTACTGCGCGCGGGGCTATATCCCTGCTAAGAGAAGCATGGTCATTTGATTTGACCACAGCCCAGACGATGGGAATGTCTATTTTAGCTTTCGACTTTGCCGGCGCGTTGGGAATAACTATCAGTGAAGGTCTAACACAGCTATGGGATCAAATAGTTATGAAGCACCACCATGTTGTTGCTCTTGGCTTCATTCTCGCGATATGCACTTCCCTGCCAGATCCAGACCAAGGATCGGAGCAGGAGGAGACTCGCAGAGAAGGAGACTCCCAGGATCCTCTTAGGCGTCCTCTTCTTCCGATTCGTACCTCAAATCTTATCGCCACTTCAGTCGGTCTGTCTGGTTTGATGTTTTTCGCACTCTAGCCTCTTCTTGTTGTTTGATGTAATTTCTGCACTTTAATGTCTGTTTTGTGTAACTTTTGCACTTTAATTAGTCTGTTTTCTGTAATTTCTGCACCTTAGTCTCTTTTGCATAAAATTATGACACAATTTACAATATTAATTAGTTGTTTTTCTCTACTCCTCTGTATATGAGCCTAAAGCACTTTAGAGAAAGAGAGAGAGAATATTGGTTTTGGATTTAATGCATGTGAGAGGATAGACCTTTCATAAATACATGGCCTTCTTTGACTGCATTAGGCTTCAAGCATGGCAGATCATATCAGTTCATTAATTCGAAATTTCACATCTATTTGATGTAATTTTCTAAGTTGACCACAAAAATTTGACGAGTTGATACAAATAAAATCAAATTCTATATTAAGTTATCCATTTGAGTTTTCAAATTTTTTGTTAAATAACTTACATTTTTCTTACCTAAAATAAAATACAACTACATACAGAGAAAATCTCAACCTTGTGATTGATATACCAATCTGCCAGCTGTGTAATTGCAACTTTGAATTCAATAAAGGAAGCGACATTTTTGTAACTCTAGTGGTAGTAAATATGTACCCCATAGTTCGAACTTCTTGATCTCTCATTTTGACCTCAAGTATACCAAAAATTTAAGATTTGAGTACACTAGCCAGTGATTTGATTCGTTAAACAACAACAATATTCCTTTTTTTTTTTCTTTTTTTGTACAATGGGGGCCGAAGCCCAAAGAAAAAGGAACAACAATATTCCTTTAAATTCAAATAATGACAACTGAAAAGTTATGCTTATATCGATAACTTAAAAAAAAAAAAAAAAAAACTTATATTCAATAACTTTGCTATTAGAATGGTAAGTAATGATTTTATTTTCTAATATGCTTTGTTGCTAAATTGTGTTCATAATCGTATATTTTATTTCTGCATTTCCGATTAGTGTCTGTTTTGTTCTATATATATGTAATGTCTACGCTCAGTTGCTCGGTTTTAGCAATTTAAATATGTTGTTCCGCAATATTGAGTTTTTATTTCTGAAATAAGCAATTGAACACCTGATCGGATGTTGAGATCCCATAAAATTGATACGCCATGGACAGCACTCAGTACCGTGCGCAGAAGGCCATATAGCAAACGGTGCATGTTAGCATAGCCTTAACCAACAAAAGCGCCACCACCACTATTCATTCATTTGCAAACGACAAATGACTACCAAAAGCAGTTTTTTGCGCAACCTTATTTCAGAAAGGAAGAGAACGACTTGTGAATAAAACTTGCCTGCACCCCCTGTTTCACCATCTGGCATCCCTCTCTCTCTATCTCTCTCCTCTCTTTCTCTCTCTGTTTTTTTTCTCTTTTGTGACACCACCTGTCCCCCTAACACGGGGGAAGGCAAGTTCTTCTCACGACTTGTTGGTGGGACCCAACGTCCGTACAAAAGCAAACAGCACAAACCGCGCTGCTAACTGCATAGCAGTTGATATTGGAAATGATCCAATGCACAAGAGTCAAGACAAACAGCCTAATGTAGGAGAAGAACTTGCCTGCCCCGTGTTAGGGGGACATGTGGTGTCATAAGAGAGAAAAAAAAGAGAGAGAGAGAAAGAGAGAGATGAGAGAGATAGAGAGAGAGGAATGCCAGCTGGTGAAACAGGGAGTGCAGGCAAGTTTTATTCCTAATGTAATAGCAGAGAGGAGAAAGCATTGAATGCAAAGATATGATATCTTTAGTTTCAATTTTCATCGTTACAGGGATTTTATATCCCAAAATGTGAAAGAAACCGCATCTTTCTTTTCCTAACCTAGCCGTGTAGCCCCCTCAACTCAATCCCAACCGTTCAATTCACTGGAGATGAACACAAATCCTTTCTTCTTTCCCTCCATTTTGAGAGGACATTGGTGAGAGAGACTCTTTTTTTTTTTTTGCCAAACGCGCAACCTTATTTCAGAGAGGAAGAGAACGACTTGTTGGTGGGACCCAACGTCCGTACAAGAGCAAACAGCATTAACTGCGCTGCTGACTGCATAGCAGTTGGTATTGGAAATGATCCAATGCACAAGAGTCAAGACAAACAGCCTAATGTAATAGATGACTTCTTATTTTAAATTTGACGTTCACTTAATCAACAGAGCAGCAACCATTAGAAAAGACTGAAAAGTAGATGTCATGTTTGGCTCCAGCTCAAATTAATTTCTTGTACACATTTGATCAAATTTTTTGTAGATAACAATTTGCTTTAGGCCGTAGCGTATATGTTCACAAAATTCTAATTCGGCCCCTTTCTTTGAAGAAATTGAAATTTCATTTGTAACACTCACACCTTTATGTTATTATGTTCTTTTTTTTTTTTTTACAATTTCTATGCTTAATTTAATTTAACATTTTAAAAAATAGGATCCTTTTCAGGATTTTTTTCTCCAATGTCACCAACTAAGATTGCCTCCACCCTGTTTTGTCATCAAAAAATGGGTCCCAATCATGCCATGTCATCACTTTAGAATTAATCTAACAGTCAACTTAATAAATGGTGCACATTACAACAATATAATATTAAAAAAATTAAAACTTTAGAAATCCACATTGTGAATAGAGGTAAACTCTACACCCTAACGTTATTGCCACATGTTACCCTAAATATTGAAACCACATTGATGGAACTATGAAAGTTAGAAATTGTAGTAGATAAAGGTACATAGGGCAACAATTTTTTTTGGGTACAACTTAGCTTTTCTTTTTCATTTTTCTTCAATATTTGTAAGCAAAGAGTAAAATTTCGGTTTCGAGTAAATTTTCGATAGAAATTTCGACAAAAATTTTTGCGGAAATTTCGATTAAAATTTCGGTTTCGATAAAATTAGACAAAATACGGAAATTTTGAATGAAACTTGACCATATATTTATTTAACATATTATCTATTACATTTATAAAAAATATTGAATAAACCAAATTATATAGTAAGTTTCATATGATATAAGGTAAATATAATGCGCGCTGGACAAATATTGTTAAATAAAATTAGTATAATGAATAAATGAAATTAGTATATTCTTTATACTCTATAATCAGACTAAATCCTAATACTAAACCCTATATACTCTATATACCTTAATACTCTTTATACTCTATAATTTATAGACTAAACCCTATATACTCTATAATCTATTCTCTATATTGTTTAAGATATGGTATAGCCGTATAGGATATTATTGTTTAGGCCCTTTAGGATATTTTTAATTATTTTATATATATAAATATATAAGGGTTAAAAACAATTAAATGAAACACAAAAATGGCCAAATGAAATCTGAAATTTTTTTTTTTCTTTCCAATTGCCCAAAGTCCCCAAATCTCAATCAACCCTAAACCTTTTTTTTTTTTTTTCCTTTTCATTGTTTTCCAAATTATTTGTTTTTATTTTATACTTAAAATTAAAGAAGGGCAATATCTTTTACAAAAAAAAAAAAGAAGGACAATATCACTCACATTGCTATATTAATAGTGAGGAGCCTATAGGCAAGCTCTCTAATATTAGATATTATATATTGCCTTATTGGATGTTGGAATATTATTATATATCATTCAGCCCAAATATATATATATAAATTTATAATATCCAATTAGTGAAGTAAATAAACACTTGGTTGATATTGTTTGATACCCCACACTCACACAATTGCGTCCAACTGCCAAATTGCTGTAATAGCTAGATATTTTGGTTCTATATAATGTAGGGGTGGGTCGGAATACCGCTATAACCGAACCGCACCCGAAAATCGACGCGATCGATCCGCCAACAAACCGCTCCGACGAGAGCCGACGCATTGGTTGCGGTTTTCTAACCGATCCGACAGGGGGCGGAGGCGGAGGCGGCTTCTAAACCCCCACATCGTCGGTAAACCGCACCGACCGACCCTTCTTCATCTTCTTCTTCTCTCTTGGTTTCTGGCAGCAAGCAGCTTCTTCTTCTTCTCCTCTCCTGGTTTCTCTTTTTTTTCCTCTCCTAGTTTCTGGCGCGCAGCAACTTCTTCTTCTTCTTCAACCTGCAACCTCGCCGCCGAGATGGACGACCTTTCTTCTTCGACTGCTGCAACCTCGCCGCTGCGATGGACGACCTCAGATGCCGTCGCCGCGATGGACAACCTCAGATGCCGCTGCAGCTTCTTCTTCTTCTTCAACCTGCAAGTCCTGCAACCATCGCACAGCCACACCAAGCACAGCTACACCCAAACAGAAAGCTGGTCAGTTTGGATCCATTTCGAACCGATACGACCGTCACTTGCGGTTTCACCGACAGTCGGTTCACCGACAGAGTCGGTGGCGGCAGCGGTTGGCGTTTTGCCCATTTCGACCCTTGTCGGTCGGTTGACGGTATGTGGCTGGCGGTTCGGTTACCGACACCGACCCACCCCTAATATAATGACTATTCATAATTCATACTCAATTTGGCTAGATATTTGTTTGGAGGAGTCAGCCACACTTGTACTGTATCAAGAAGAAGTTTATTGGAAGTTTGGAATCATTATAGAAAAAAAAAAAAAACAATAAATATAAACCATTATTGGCGACAAGGCTTTACGAAAGATGTTGGTGATCGATCACCATTGCTTGGGCTTGACATGCGGCAGCCTTGGGATTTTAGCCTCTTGCTCTTTATTTTGATAGCAATCAAAAAACTCACAGTCTCACAGTAAAACTGCTCCAGCCTCCAGCTCCTCCATTCCCCATTTCCCCTTTATTTCCTTTTTTTTTTTCTTCTTTCCCTTTCTCTCCACAGACTCCACCCCGTGCTTCTCTCTTTCTTTCACTCTCTCACTCTCTCACTCTCTCTCTCTTGGCATCCCCATCACCAGCCCACCATCACCCTCATCTCGCCTCTGCCACCGCCCCCCGCCGTTGAAACCCATCGAAAACCCAGCCCCTCTTCTATTCCTCCCTTCTTTTCTTCCTCCCTCCACGGCCTCAACTCCCAAGTGAGAAAGAAATCTGAGTTTGGGGAAGATTTGGGGCTGATCTGAGTTTGGGGGAAAGATCTCAGTTTGTGGCTCGGCCAAAATTTCATCCAAATTTCGGCGAAATTTCGACAAAATTTGGCGAAATTTTACAAAAATAAACATATTCTGAGTTCGAAATTTCGAGCGAAATTTAAGCGAAATTTTGCCGAAATAATGCCGAAAAATAATGTATCCGTAATAAAATTTCGAGACCTCAAAAAAACGAAAATTTCGGCTAAATTTTCAAAATTTCATTATTCCTTGTTTGTAAGTACTTGTTGGTCTTTTTTTTTTTGGCCAAGGAGTACTTGTTGGTCTTTTAAAGGTCATGAATTCACTTTTTACCTTAAAAAATTATTTTCTACTATTTTAATTAATAACATGACAGTTGATGTATTAATTATCTCAAATCACATTAATAAATGTAACAACGCCTTGTAAAAGCAATCTACATTTTCCAACTAAGTTAGAATAAATTTGACAATATGATAGTTAATGTGTTAATTGACTATTTTTCTCAAGATTGAGATTCTCTGCTTGTCTCTTTATTGTCTAATCACACTAATAGATGTAATAATGCTTAGTTAGTTTAAATAATAGACCTAATAAATACACATAAACTTTTCTTAAAAAAAAAAACTTATCATATCCTTCAATTAAATTTTTTCTTTTGTTTTTGTTTTTGTTTTTAACCTTCAATTAAATCAAAACATGTTTGAATTTAATCGGTTCACATGAATTTCAAAGTTTCAATGAAAAAATTGATAATGTTGAACTGATAAAAAAATAGATATGTCCGTATATGAGATTTAGCTAATCCGACCGGGATCGTGACTGGAAGTTTGATAAACCGGTGGTCATTTTTACCAAAAATGTCGATCTGCTCGGTTCGAAATGAGCCTTGACCGACCATATGTTGGGCCACATTTTGGGTCATTTTTGGGCCTTGACTCCATTCAGTCAACCAAAATTTACTTCCAAATGGGCCACTCTTACACTGGTCGTGCTACTTGACTGAGATCGAGAATCCCGGATCTATGTGGTTTAGCTAGCGAGCGGTGGTGGCGTGTCGTCTGGTTGTGGTGGAGAGCGGTAGTCGTGATGAGAAGAGAGAGACGCATTGGTGGTTTTGCCTGCAGGATATGGAGTTTGTCTGTTTGTGATATGAGTTTTTGGAGCATAGCCTGTTTGTGTCATTGTGTGTGTGCTAACAAATGGAAAAACTGATAGGCAAGTCCTTGTCGCATTCACTTGGGAATCTGATAGTGCCAAACCTAAAGGGGTCAAACACCAGAAAAGAACTTACATATCCCCTCATATGATACCACATGACATGCCTCTCTCTCTTATTGGCTTTCTCCCTTCTCTTACTCTCTTTCTCTCATCTCTTGTCTCTATTTCGCTTCAAAAAATGCAACATCACTAAAATATATGGAGATATTCAAGTTTTTTCCCAAACACCATGCATTTATGAAAGGTTAGGCACGTATATGGAGGAGTAGAGGACTAGAGGAAACATAACTAATTAAATATTGGTGGTCGATGAAAATATAGTATTTGACAAAACAACAAGATGAAATGTAATTACTGGAATCATATTATTTAACGAAACAACTCAAACATTCTTTAGGAACTTATCTTTTTGAATCCATGAGTTGAACGATTATATAATTTTTTAAGTTAACCCAAAAAAAAAAGTTGGAAGAGTTGATACAAATATAATCATCCATTTAAGTTTTAAAAATTTTAATTAAACAACTTGCATTTTTCATACATAAACTAAAATACAACCATAGAAAAATGTGTTTCGTTTGACTTATTTCTTGCAGATGCCAAGTCCCAAACTACCCAAAATTGCTCCTAATTGTGTATAATTGTCTCCACTACAATAGTACAATGGTTTTACACATAACACTGATTAAAAAAAACAAAAAAGCACAACACACACTACAGTAAAGTGTACATTTACACTTGTTGTTACTCCCACTCAATCAGTCACATCTTAGTCAGGTTGCTCCTTCACCTATCTTGCATGCTACACTTGTTAGTTGTTACCACCTTCTCTCACAAGTTTGGCTAAGCCTACAATTTTATAAGAGGAGGAGTGGAGGACAATACTTAGGTCACTCTGGGGCCTAATTTAAATAAATAATAATAAATATTTAGTTGCACTATAATCCCAAGAAGATAAACAAAGATTCAAAAACAAAATATGATGTGCCCTACCCTTCCACAACTGCACAGATGATAACACAAATCCAAATGTACGTGAGGTTGTAAACATATCAAACTCGACTTTGATAACTAAATAAATAAAGAGACTCCTCATCAAATTCTAGGTAAGTATTCTTTTTGGTGTTCTCATGATGTAAATTGGGAAACTGATACTGCCAAGCTTGAAACCTAAGGCAGTCAAACGCCATGTATTTATTAAAGGTTTTTGATGAGTTGATAAAAATAAAATAAAATTCTATATTAAGTTATCCATTTGAGTTTTAAAATTTTTTGTTAAATAACTTGCATTTTTCTTACATAAAAAAAAATACAACTATATAATTATATAGAGAAAATCTATTTGTTCTCAATTACCTTGTGATTGATATATAAACCCTAGATAAGTATTATTTTTTCCTAATATTTATCGGACATGAAATTCATTTGGTCGAAAAATACTTGATTAAAAATTTAAAAGCCAAATCAGAGGGCAAGAAAAAAAAAAAAAAAAATCAGGCCCAGGCCCAGGCCCAAATATCTACATGATATAATTCCTACTCTAATTTCATATAGTTTAATAAACAATTTTAATGAAAATTTAATTTATCCTCAATCCAATTTCTTATCAATTCAATTACTCTTAATCAAATTAAGAATTAGTAAACACGCCAGAAATCTATATAAAGTTAAAGAAAATAAAGCTGAGAGTCGCCGAGTATTGACAAAGTCGACCTGAGTCTCCATCTTTTCCTAATATTTATCGGACATGAAGGGTTTTATGCATCGGAATCAAAGAATGATACAGGAGAGGGTTACACTGTTTGTTGTGATGCCTATTTTGTGCGTAGGAGTGGCTTGGTTTTTTTTCTGAATCTTCGGGGCCAACACGAGTGGTTCCGGCCTCAAAACACCCAGAATGTGACGGAGCATGGCCATTGGACCCATGGCGTGGTACGAGTGATGTGAATATTCTGTTACCTAGATGTCTGAGGAGCGTTTTAGTCGCACATTACACCAACAATTTCAAGCGTGTTGGGCTCAATGATTGCTGCGCTGCAATTCAATTTAAAGACGACTGTGCTGGCACCAGGCGTTACAATAAAGACGATTTCATTATACAACATTGCCTTCGCGTCTACTGCCACTGCCACCGCCTCCAAGCGGTGGCAGCCCCCCCCAAAAAGCCCGTTATACTCAGATGTGTCATTCATGCCGCAACAGATATTAGTCGTGTTGGTCGAGATTGTTGCATTGCACTCAACAACAAATGTCACGGCACCAAATTCCTCTTCCGTCATTACTACACTCCTCCCCTCAAACTACGTTGTGCTCGCCTCCTTCAAAAGCTTGATTAAGTTAATCTATCATTTTATCTTTTAGGGTTTTTCAATTAGATGTATCTTTGTCTTTCTTTTACTTTTATAAATACATGACTATTTTTAATTATTGATATTCTCCTTTGTCTTTTGATGAAATACTAGTATTAATTACCTTACACAGTGTTCTAAACCACTCATGGTTCTGGGTTTGACCTCAAGTGTACCAAAAATTTAAGATTTGAGTACATTTATATAGCCAGTGATTTGATTCGTTAAACAACAATATTCCTTTAAATTTAAATAATGCCAATTAGAAAGTTATACTTATATCGTAACTTTGAAAAAAAAAAAAAAAATTGGGAAACCCAGCTCTATAACCCATTGAACCACTCGGCCCGGTTGCAAAAAACTGGTACCAAGGCAGTCCTCTGCCCAAATCTCGATGGCTTTGGGGGTTGGGTTTCGGGGGGAGGGCGGCAGTTGGGGCGGGGGGAGATGTGGGGTTTCGGCTAGTTAGGAGCTGGGTAGGGGCGAGGAGAGATAGATAGAGATGAGAGAGAAAGTGAGGAGAGGCAGAGGGAGCTGGGTTGTGAAGGGGAAGGAGAAGGAGGGGAAATTTATAATATATGTGACTACTCAGAGCCAAAGCCACCTCCCAGCGGCACCCGCCACCCCCAAAAAGCAAGCACTTATCATGCTTAGATAGTCAGATGTGTGATTGATGCAGCATCTTTGGCAAAAGATTTTAGTCGAGTTGGCCGAGATTGTTGCTTTGCATTCAAGAACAAATGTTACGGGCACCAAATTGCTTAACCCGTCATTATCACACTCCTCCCCTCAAACAACATTTAATTGGTTTTCAGTTGGATGGTTTTCTTTTTCTACACTTTTATGTTTGCAATAATAATTAAATGACTATTTTTAATTATTGGGTTTTAGCTTTTCTCCCGTTTGACACCTCTACGGTTTGATTATAGCCAGATGGGCTTAAAGTTGAACATGAATTAGACTAGTGGAACAAATGGGATATGCATATATGGGCTGCTTGGGAACTTGAGTTAAGCCTTGTTGACAAAAAAAAAAAAACTTGAGTTAAGCCTAAAAACACCA
This sequence comes from Dryas octopetala, assembly GCF_963921425.1. Lineage (NCBI taxonomy): Eukaryota > Viridiplantae > Streptophyta > Magnoliopsida > Rosales > Rosaceae > Dryas > Dryas octopetala. The sequence continues at coordinate 20,617,823 of NC_141370.1, read as the reverse complement.
GCACCATAAGGACTTATTCATAGATAATGCTTGGAAACAATATAATTATAGGACTTGACTTATGAGAAACAATTGGGGGCAGCGTTAGGTAGGAAGACCCACAGCCACACTGCCACAGTGTGGCAGCCGCCAGCTATGTTTGTGTTTGTGTAATAACATCTCTTTTGAGGAGCGGAATGGAATCCTGTGATAATTCAATGTCCTCCATTTTATCCTTTTTCAAATGCCTCCTCAGACTTGGCAGCGGGAAGCTCCGGAGAGTAGGTGCGATGGTGATGAGTCGCGCATGGTGGCGAGTCCGAGTGGTCAGACTTGCAGAGTTGAAGTTACAGTAGGCCGATGACTGTGACTGGAGTTACTAGAGTTGGAGTTACAGCAGGCCGATAACCACCGCATCCGACCGCATCGAATTGATACCGACCTTGTCAGTGGCAAAGCTGGCCATACCGCCGGTGATCGGTTGAGCCATTTCAATTCGGTAGCCCGGTTCAGCTATTTAAGTTGAATCTATCGTACTTTCATGCCGTATTTGGACCGGCTTATATAGTTAAGACCTAGATTTGGCATGGTCCGCGGGCCAACTCATGCTGTGCTTTAAACAGGCTTGCCCACACCATATTTTAAATGGGCCGGCCCATGGGCCTTTTTTTTTTTTTTTTTTCTTAGGGTGAGAAAATTAATCTTATGATATTTTTTTTCTTTATAATTAAATATTAACTTTTTTTTTTTGGCATGAAAATTGTGGTTGAAAAGTTTTCTAAAAATAGAAAAAACAATGTTAAATGAGTCATGCCTAATTCGGGTTCATTTCCTGCTCACACTCGTGCCGTGCCTGATGGGCTAAAATCTTTGATTTGGCCTGGTCCATTTACTCGTGTCGTGCTGTGCTTGGGCTACCCAGCCCGTTTGACCCCTCTAAATCAAAGTATAAAGATTTCTTTTTGGGGATTCATTTACTAATGAGATTATTTTTGCTTACATGTATCAAATCCTAAAATATCTATTTTGACTAATTTCAAGGGCATATTGATTGTATTCTTGGGTAGGAGGTGGTAAACTGGTAATTTAATTCCTTATTTTTGAGGAATTCAGTTCCTTATTGTTTTCCCATTATACCCTCACATTATTAACTAGCATATAAAATAATTTATTTAAAACAAGGGCATTTTAGTAATTGATTTTAGAGACTTTAGTAAACAGCTTCAATGAGAATTAATTTCCTTCTTAATTCAATTCTTCATCAATTTAATTTTGGGTTTTTTTTTTTAAAGTCCATTTTTTAAAATTTACTATTCATCCGGCCCACACGCTACAGTAAAATACTGTAGCGGCCCACTTTTAAAAAACCAGTGCTACAGTAACAGCGCTACAGTGACGCCGTTACTGTAGCGCGCTACAGTATTTTTTAAAAAATGTCATTTTTTCCCTTCATTTTTTATTTTCTCATTTCAGTACCAATTGGTACATAAACTACCAAAAAAAAAAATTCATAATTTAGGTATTTTTCATTTCATAAACATATTAAATAATAACCAGTATAAAATACAAAAAATCAAGATAAGGCATCCATAATCTTTTACGTTTTAATAGTAAATATAATTGTTACTATCAAATAGTAACAATCACCTATTGCTACTGCCGGACAGTGGCAATCAAGTATTATCATTGTTTGATAGTAACAATCACTTATTACTACTGTCTGGCAGTGACAATAAGATATTGTTATTGTTTGATAGTAACAATCACCTATTGCTACTGTCTAACAGTAACAATCACATGTTGAAGATAACTAATATATCTTGTTACTGTCATACAATAACAATCACTAAAATTCATAGAAAATTACAAAATTCAGATATTAACAATCACTTGATTGTTACTGTCACACAATAACAATCACCTGATTGCTACTGTCACACAGTAACAAATCAGGTGATTGTTAATTTGCTACTATCACACAGTAACAATCACCTAATTGCTACTGTCACAGTGACAATTATTATAATAATTACCACTATCGAACAATGACTATTCTTACTGTGCCAAAAAAAAAACCCAGAAACAACATACATATACAAATCTTATGTATTTTTCTAACATAAACCCATAAAAAACAAAAATACTTAAACAAAAATCTTTGTCTTCTTCTTTTTTTCTTTTTGCTGAAGCAGCCATATACCTCCTTTTTTTTTTTTTTTTATGAAGCTGTCATGTGTCTTCTTCTTTTTTTCTTTTTTGTTGAAGCTGCCGTGTGTCTTTTTTTTTTTTTTTTAACAATAGCCACTGCCAAAAAAATAGCCACTGTCAAAAAAATGCTATTTAACAATTGTCACTATCAAAAACAGATAATACAAGTAACATGTTCTATATGCTTGTCAAAAACAGTCATAGCCCCACTTACATATTGCTACTGCTTGTTAGTAACAATCATAACCTCACTTACATATTGTTACCGACAAACAGTAACAATTATAAGATGAATTAGAACATATGGATATAGAACAGTTTATCAGATGAATTAGAACGCTGCATACATTCAAGTATTAATAGAACAACCTCAGGTGTCTAAGGAGTTAAACAAGACAGTGACTTGAGGTTGTCAATGATAAGCTACTGCTTGACAATTTTAACATCTTTTGATAGAAATGATATAAACCAATCAACATCAAAGATCTCTGAAAAGTTACTGCACAAGAAAAGCAATAGATTTGTCATATAAACTTTTAACAAGTAAAGGCATTTATATGTTCACACTTATAACATCTGAACAGGTTAATGTAATTCGAAAATCCATAGTGCAAATAAGAGGGTAGCATACATATATCAGTAATGACTAACCTCACATCCTTCCAGAAAGACTTCTGGTCCAACTTGGGAACAAGAAGACTAGCATTTAGTATACGAGCAACAACAATGGAATCTGTAATCTGCGAAAGGTATAGGTGCAGTAAGCTCCACACCAGAAGTAAAAAATTTATACCAAAACTCTGTAACCAAGGAGCACAAATGTGACGAGATAAAAGTATGATCATTGTAGGGCACAAGATAATTACCGAAAATATATTCACTGGATCCCTAATATAAGAGGCAGCTAATCTAATTCCAGTGAAAAATCAACTGAATCAAAGCCAACCGACCTGCCACTAATTATAATATCAGATATAGAAAACCATGGATATCAACAAATAAGATAAAAGCATTGTGTCTTCAGAGTTCTCACCAATGCAAGGAAAGAAAAATGATTAGAAATTCATACATCCAAGCATCAATATCTTAATCAACACCAGGCAAACTCCTACTCTACATTATACTGCCTAACGTTTTCACCCTCTCACTTATGCCATCAATTTAAGAATTGGAGTTTGGCTGGAATCCAACATCTTCTCCAACATGCTAAGAAAAACATCAATGAACTAATTATGATTAGAATACTGCAGAAGAGAAACAAAAGTAAAGAAAGGTACCCTAGTTCTTTGTTGATTCAAGCCTCCACTGGTTGCAATCGCCAAATACCTATTAGGATGCGTAATTGCTTCAAATAATAGTAGAAGAATGATAGAAACAAGATTTAGTTAGTTGAAAAAGTGAATTCCAAAACCCTAGATCTTGGTATACTGAAAATGGAAGCTACGGTTTCCAAATATCAAACCTTTGAGAAGACTAGTTATCTGGCCCTTATGGACTATTACTTATTTCAAGTTTTTCCTGTAAGCACCAATCGAAATCTATAGCCCATGTCAATAACAAGGACAACAACATTAGGGGCAGTGATCTTAAGTGAGAGAGTACCTGGCCAGAGTTTGAAAGGAAATGGCCATAAACCTATTTTTAGCACAAGATGCAGATCTGATTGAAATCGAACAAGGCAAAATTGAATCGCAGATCAAAACGAGTAAATCAACAACAGAAATAGAGAATCGAAGCTATAGAGAGAGAGAGAGAGATGGATACCTGGATACCGTGCTCGATGACCAGTCCACCACCAACCCCATCGACGCCATTGATGATTCGAAGCCTACTTCGCCGAAAACAATTCGATTCCCAAGGCCTGCATCAGGACCATCTTCGCCAGCGCGAAGAAGCTCTGCGAGCAAATCTTGCAGGGCATCGGCACAGCCATTCAACAATGAGCTCTGAGCCAACGAGGTGAGACAGAGTGAGGTCAGAGAGAGAGACGGAGAAAACAAGACGGAGAAGAGAGGAACGTTAGAATGTGGACCGGGTTAGGTGTTATTGGACCTCCTTCGAAACAAGAAAAAAGCACAGGGTCTTAAAGGTATAAAGAGCTCAAATTTGGGTTTTATAATCATTTACTTTTTAATTTTTCCATGTCATTAATGATATACTACCTATAAATTCAGAGGGATAATAAATAATTGAGATTTTCTCTATGCGCATATGAATTATAGCCATTGGATCGTTGGATTTTCGGATCCAATGGAGGAAATCCCATTAATTTTGTTGTAGTCAGCTGAGAGCGTATCATGGCCTTCCAAACAGCGTCTGCTTCAGCATAGAACAAAACGGCGCCGTCTTCAATAATCATTCAAACATTCAATGGAAAGGGAAAACCATACAAAAATAATTATAGAAATATAACATAAAATAATAAAAACACAGAAAACAAACACGAGGAGTTGAGCGAACTGCAGTCGTCCACGTCAGCACATAAAACTCTTGTGAATGTATATATATACATGATACATTATGTATGTATATGAATATGAATATGAATATATGATATAGTATATATATGCCCTCGCGGCACCCACTCAAATTTCCTTTCTCTCGGTAGCTGAATCAAAGTTACCCTAGAAGAGCTGCTTCTTCAGCGCTCTCTCTCAGTCTCTCTCTCTCTCTAAGCAATCAACTGCTGCTTTATAAGGGCTTCTAGAGTCTCTGCCCAGTCAAATCCAATTGATTCCCAAAATTCAAGTTAGGGTTCATTTTTTTTCAAATTTCAATCTGGTATTTTTCTTATCCTTTACCTAATTTGAGGTCCGATTTTAGCTGGATCTGAATGCTTTCCGATGCTTGTATCGGTTCTGTGTTTGGGGTTATAGTTTTTATCTGACTTTTGGAGGTCGAGGGGTTGGGGGAACGGTGTTTTGGGACTTGGAATTCGAAGTTGAGCTGCTGTTATAGTTCAATATTCATGGAATTGGGGATTTTAGCTTTCTGGGTTTTCTAATTTTTTGGTAAAGCTTTGAAATTGGTATTGGTTTTGCTCTGTATGTATGACCTTTAATTGTGAAAAATGAGAGTGGGTTTTGCTTTGCTTCATTATTCAATATTCATGTTTTGGATGATAGTTTTTGTCTTTTAATTTATTATTTTATTGAGGAATAGTGGGTGGTTTTTCTTGGTAATAAGTAGTCTCTATCTGTATTTGGACTGTGATTAAGAATTGTTGAATATCACACTTGAGTTTTCAATCTGTAATCAACTTGCAAAATTTGCAAGTTAATGCAGGCTTATCCTTAGTTTCAATCCTTATTGCTGTTAAAGTACATCTCTTTTTCGTGAAAGAAAAAGAACAGCTCCATTGTTGTAGTTGTACGATTGTGGGAGGTGCATCCCAATCTTAGTTTTTGATTTCTTATTGTCAAAATAGAAGAGATATATTGAATTATTGATGACCTTTCCATTGTCAGTTCTATAATTCTATTGAATGGCAGTGCTTAGAATCATTGTTTAGGAAGTAGGACTACTCTCAAGGCTTGTGCATGGCATATTATCATTTGTTTTTAAGTGTTGCTCCAATACTCATAGTACTTCTTACCAATTTATTGTGTAATTTGATATTTCCAATGTATTTATCCTTTCATGGCCTTTACATTTCTGGAAACTTGTTTGTTCATATGCATTTTAATTGTGTGTGTGTGAATGTGTGGCTTAAATTATTGGATGTACTTGAGCCTCTTTTTGTTTGTTGGGTTTATATTTGACATTGTTTTTGTTGTAATAGATGTTGTTGTTGCCCATACTTGGTTTGATTTTAAGCTATTCTGTAATCTGTAAAGCTCGTGTTAATTTGATCTTTCTATCGTTTCAATAGTTCTGCTACTATCTTTTGGGGAGAGCGCAAAGTATCTTAGAGAGCTCAATATGCCCAAGGATAGAAGGGGCCGTTCTGTGTCTCGTGATAGGTATAGAGCATCTCCTTATCCATGCAGCTCCAGTCATACAAGGCGGTCGTCACCCAAAATTTCTTCAGAAACTGAGGAAAATGTGAAAGAATGGGAAGAAGCCAGGTGCCCTGTTTGCTTGGAACATCCACACAATGCAGTTCTTCTCATATGTTCATCCTATGAGAAAGGGTGCCGGCCTTACATGTGTGACACAAGCTACCGCCATTCCAACTGTCTAGACCAGTTCTGCAAGTCATTTTCAGAAGAAACCTCATCAACTATGCCACCACAAGAAGAAACTCGGGTTTCAGATGCGCAGTCGTCTCCAACTGGAACTTCTGAATCAACAGTTACTGATGTGCAAAATGATAGAACTGTGGAAGAGCCCCCCACCGTAAATCTCGTATCTTGTGAGCTGTCAAAGCTTGTGTGCCCCCTCTGCCGCGGGCAGATAAAAGATTGGATTATTGTGGATCCAGCTCGTTGTTTCATGAATGCAAAATCAAGAAACTGTTCCTGTGAGACATGTAATTTTACTGGAACCTATGCAGATCTCAGGAAGCATGCAAGACTGGAGCACCCACAAGCACGACCATCAGAGGCAGACCCAGAGAGACAGCGTAGCTGGAGGAGTTTGGAGCGACAGAGGGACCTTGGTGACCTGCTCAGCACACTCCAATCTTCAATGGGGGAGGATAGGGGTGATGACAGCAGTTTGCCGATTGATGATGGGGGCTGGCTAACTGTATTCTTTCTAATTCGAGTCTTTCGTCCTGGGTCCAGTTCGAGAAGCAGCAGTTGGTCTGGTACCACAAGAACCAGAGCACAACTTAGTATCAGAAGGAGAGCTACCAGACTTTGGGGGGAGAGCTATGATGGTGAAACTGGTTCTTCTTCCAGAGAAGGGGATAATGACTCTTCTGATGGTGATTCAGGTGCAAGGAGGCGCAGTGCGCGCATCCGACGACGGACAACACCCGACAACCAGAACCAGCCATGATTGCAGGTGTTTGTGGGATCGGTGAAATTGTTATTGTGTTAGGATGTGAACAGTAAGTTTGCTCCAATTCTGTATTTAGCAGCCTTGAGTAGCTTCCTGATTATCGAATTCTGACCAAGCGTTTCTGTTCTATGACTCAGGTGTAATAGAAAAGAATGAAATGGAAGCTCGTTTGCTTCTGTCCCGGAATCTGTTCCTTCGAGTGTGGAGCAGTGTTGCTTGGTAGTGCTGAGAAATGTTATGCAGAGAGTGAAGAATTGTAATTTCCCCAAAACTTCAAATTGATCTATATATTTATTTGGCAACCCCTTTACATTTTTGCTTATTTCTGCTGCAATTTGATTGAATTTCCTCGTCTTTGTACTGGTAAAAACTCAAATAAATTCGCAAGCTTGCTTTGTTACGAGTTCGATTAGAAGGACTGCTGTTGAGTCCCTTTACTTTAACAGAGCTCAGACGCGATTAGAAATGTTAACAGTTCTTTAAGGTCAAACAGCCCATTGTTAAAAACCCAAACAATCATCTCTTACCACTGTTCCTTTTCTAGGGGGCTTTACGAGCATTATAATTCACCAGGCACTACACTTTACCCTCGAATTAAGGTGCAATATAATAGTCTGAAATGATTGATTCTTTTGGTCTCTTTACTTTGTTGATAAAGATTTCAAATTTGAATTATTCTCCCAAATATACTGCAAATTTGCAGGACACAGTTTAATAGACAGATCCGATCATAGACAGTTTAATAGACAAATATACTTTTGAATTTTTAAGCCACATACTTTTTGACGTTGCTTACTTCAATCCACTTTATCAATTTTTTTTTTCACAATTTTCATCAAATATTTGCCCTTGATAAGTACATGAATTTCAAAATTTAATACTTTTGCTCATTAAAAGTCAATTATATGTTTGTCACATACAAATATTTAATGGCAATTTAGAAAAATATTGCCGAAGCAGATTAAAGTGAGTAAGATGAAAAAAAATTTATAGACTCAAGATTCTAATAGTAAAGATGGCGGACTCAAATAAAACTTATAGACACGGTTTTTATAATTGCTTTAATTTTATTTTAATTTCAATTTGAGGATCAATTGGTCAAAGACGAAATTGCGCTTACTCAATGCCCAATCCCACGTGAGTATCCCCTTAAGCAAAGGAACATCTCGCGAGTCACGAGAAGGGATCCAAAATTTCGTACTAGTTCTCAAACTTCCCGCGAAATTCACAAACCGTCCGTCGACAAGGACAACCAAGAGTCTTTCATGTCCAAATTAAAGAAACTCTCGAACATCTTCCCATTACCCAGTTTTTTCTTTTTTCTTATTATTTATTAATTTATTTTTTATTTAATTTATTCCTCAAAAGTACCAAATCTTCTACATTTTCCTCGCTGGCCGGAGACCGATCTCTCTCTCTCTCTCTCTCCCTCCGATGGACTGAGAAGGGTAAAAGTTGAAATCTTGGGGTTGTTTTGGAATTTCGAAAAGCGTTTTGGAAAATGGGGGCAGAGAGCTCCTCCAACTCGGCCTCTCAATGTGGTGGGATTGAGGGGAAGGGCTCTGAGACCCAGGTGATGTTGAATGTCTACGACCTCACCCCTCTCAACAATTACTCCGTTTGGTTCGGTCTTGGAATCTTTCACTCCGGTATTGAAGGTTTGGGACAATTTCAATTTCTCCTTTTTTTATTCTTATGATTTTTTCTTTTCTTCTTCTATGTGTTTTGGTGATCTGGGTATCGTTTTATTTTGGTTCTCTTGTTGCATGGAGTTATATGTTGTCCTTTCTTCCTCTCTTTTTAGTCAACTTTTCTATGTTCTTTTTCCTTTTCTGGGTAAATTATTATGAATATCCATTTATATATATATATGTATAAATATATTCAAGATTGGTACTTTCAAGCTTAATGTATACTTGCATGGAGAACGAAGGAGGGAAAATTGTGGGCTTGCTTGAATCCCATTTGCAGTTTTGAAGTTCACTTTTTTGTTTATCTATATGGAGTTTGAAACTGGTAGGTTTACATCTGAGATTTGGTAGTGACTATCCAGTTCATTCTTAGAAGCTTTTTATTGCACCATTAATGATGTGGTATCTTTTGGTTTATAATTAGCTGTATGTTGATCTCACGGTCCTTTTTGAAACATACTTCATTGGGTTATGTTTCAGTGATTTCAGTAAGAATTTAGTTATTGATAAGGTATGAATGTGCTAAGTTATTACTGTGTTATGTCATCGAGTACTTGAGTTTCTTTCGCATTAAATAGTAATTAGATGTATAGCAGCAAAATAAGCAAGTGGTTATTGTGGTTAGGACCAGTGTTGCCAAGGCCATTGGTTCTCTGTTTGGCCCTTGGTCTAATTAAAGAGGGGCTTCATAGCCAGGTAATAGAATGATAAATATGACTTCATAAGAGAGGGATTTCCCTTGAGATTTAATTGCTTCTGGTAAAATGGATTTTTTGATCTCGAATAATCAGTTCTTTTATTTCAATTGTAGGGCTTGACAATAACTTACTATCAGGTCTCTGATTTTTGATGAATATATGTAGAGCCCATGTGGGTATTGGGTGCATCCTTAAATGTGCCCTTCAATACGTATTAACGTGCATTTCTCTTAGACGTGCCTCTCTCTTACAATTATATTTTGTTTTGGTTATTCAACCCCTGCGTATTTATATTAGGATCTAGAATGATGTTGTTGTACACCATTTTGTTTACAAATAGGGAGATTTAATTTTACAAAGTGAAATAAATATGCCATATTTCTTTTATTTATGTTTCATTTATGAAAAAATTGCCATTTGGAATGTACTGGATGTGTGTTGGGAGATGATTTTCTGGTTGATTGAGTTCCTTGCAGGTATTTTGTTCAATTAAGTCTATAAGTTGCTAAACTTATAAGAAAATTATGACTTGTCAAGAACTATGACAGCTTTCACAAATCAAACTGAACCTAGAATTCTCTGTTTTGAAAACTTGAACTGACGAATCACTGACTTCTTTTAATTCACATTTATTTTTTTGATTAAAAAGAAAGGTGAAAAATCTGTTTAACAATATCATCTGTCTCTTGTATGAACAGTCCATGGTAAAGAATATGGTTTTGGAGCTCATGACTTCCCAGTTAGTGGAGTTTTTGAAGTGGAACCAAAGAGCTGCCCAGGTTTTGTTTACCGATGTTCTATTTCACTTGGCCACACGATTATGTCTCCCTCTGAATTTCGAACATTTATTGAGAATGTTGCTTCAGAATATCATGGGGATACCTATCACCTCATCTCCAAGAATTGCAACCATTTTACAGATGACATGGCATGGAGATTGACAGAAAAACGGATCCCTGGATGGGTGAATCGGCTTGCTCGTCTAGGTAGAGAGAATTGTTTTCTATTGACCAATCTAGTATCCTTTATTTCATTATTTTTGGGTCATTTTTACTTCGGACAAGATAAGCTTCACTGATGCAGTCTTCTACTGAGGGTTTCAAGTGTTGTTGAGGACCATGGACATTAACTGAAATCACTTAATTTGTGTTTGCATTGATGTAGTCACTAATATAATATCTTTGAGACAAATATAATTACTTTATTTGCATAGGAACAAGTTTCTTTATGTTTCTTTGTTCCGGTAGGACTGTAGGAATGACTTTCAAATCTGAAAAATTATATCATAGTGCGCTTTAACATTAGCCGCAACTTCACACATGAGGGTTTGCATTTCATTGGTTTGATTTATGCCTTAATATTATTTCATAATCTGGGTATTATTCATATGATACCCTTACCTTCTCATGGGGATTGGCAATTTTGAAGAGACAGGCACTCACACATGGGCATTATTTATTGCTTGAAACACAGTGAAGAGTTTGTAAGTCCATGTTTGGTTGTAATTTCAGGTGCTTTGTGTAGTTGTCTTCTTCCTGAAAGCCTTCAAGTGACTCAAGTTAAACAGATACCTGAATACCATGAGTCAGGTGAGTATTCCCTTTCTTGACTTTTTTCAACTCAATATTAGAGTCTCTGTATTCTGTGTCTCCAGTAGTTGTTATATCATTAACATTTGGAATTTATTGTGTTGCTTTTCTGGGTGGTTGTATCCAGAAGAAGAAGGTACTGAAATTCTATCAATCACCACCCCCCGTGGTTCGGCCGAAGTTGATGATGATCAAGAAAAGCGCCTGCTGTCACCATTGGCTGCAACGTCTCCCGTGGCTGGAAATGGAGATGTGACTTTTATCAAAGAGGCTCACAATTGAAACAAAGCCTCATTTTTTGGAAAGAGAGGAAAAGAATCCTCCTCCTGGAAAGAGCTGCTAGGCCCGTTATTGTTCTGCCAGTCTTTGTTATGGATGGCGTACTTGGAAGGAAGGTACCTGCTCCTGTTTTCAGAAGCAAAGCTGCCTGAATTGGATTCATTATTTGCATGAACAAGTGCTCATCTGATTTGCATTAAGTTTTTGAACTTTTTTTTTTCAAATATTTCAACCACGTTTTGCATTTCATTTTTGTGGAACCGAGGAATCTGAAAGTGGATTGTAGCTTGTTGTAATTTATTATTTGTGCATGAAGGCTTTGAATGGGAGCTGTTTTTGCAAGTGGAAATGACATCTGTCCTTAATTATTCGTGCAACCTTTTCAAATGTTAATAACAGTGCTCCAAATTATTTCAGTCACCAACTGTTTTTCTCTGGTGAAGTTTTGTAAGACTAGTTATTATTTGCAAGCTCATGCTATGGGTCTAAATGTCAGCTGAGCACCAAGGAATCAATTAAGCTGTTGCATCCTAAGTATGGATTTGGACACTTTTTTGCGCCAATTGCAATTTCCTGACAGTCATGCCTTTATAGGTAAAGTACACAACTGATAAGGAGGAGGTTATTCATGTGTTTACTGTTTAGTAAGTTTAAATCCCAACTTAAGTTAAATTTTCCATGACCCATCAAACTAATAAAAATTAAGATTAAAATCAAGTAAACATAATGTTATAAAGATTTAAGTATAATTTACTCTTTTCTTCTGTAAAACAATTTGGGCTCCAAAAGGTATCAAGTCGACTTAGTGAACAATATGTGTCAAAAGCTTTATTAGATGAGATTCCGAAGCTGAATTGGGAATTTGGGATATTATGATCTATTCAATTTATAATTTGACTAAAGTGATGAGCTTAAATATAAACCGGCTATTTTTCATTAGTTCAATCAAATATTACCCTGTGAGAGAACTGTTGACTTCCAATCAACATATTTATGATTCAAATAATGAATGTACTTGTTACAATACGACTATGGACTTATCTGGTGCCAACCAGCCAAACAATAACAAGTCATAAGGGACAAATAGGTCATAATGAAACCAAAGGCCACTTAAATTCTTGTTTCATACATTTCCCCAACCATTTTCTTCCTCTTCATTGCTGTTGCTTGAGATTTCTTGTAGGTTCGGTCATACTATGAAGAAGTCCCTTCAAGCCCCAACTTTGAAGTTAGCCAAGCACAAACCTCATCCATCTCTTCAGGAATAGTATAATGGCCAAGCCTGCATATTCAAACAAAACATTCTTACATTTCTTGTGTGAATAGATTTATATGCAACAACTTTTCCGCATAAACTCTTAAATCACATACCTGTTATAGGATTTGAAAGTCACATCCTGAAAGCCAGTTGAACTCAAGGCCTGTGAAGATTTCTCACCAAACTTAAAAGGAACCACATCATCACCTGCAACAAATCATATCCATATAATTTTGTGCATATCTAAGCATTGTGAACCCGGACAAACAACTAGACCAGCTTAGGCTAGGTTATAAAATTCACGACACCTATGCAAGGAAAAGATGCTAGAGCCAATGATTTAACTCCACCAGCTCTTGAATGAAGATATGTGTAAAAGACAAATAAAACCAACAATATTTGTATGCGAAAGGTAATCATGAACACCTTTTCCATGACATAACAAAAGGGGCAAGGAGGCAGCACGCCTTGCAGCTTCGTCCACTTCTTCTAACTTCTTACTCAAGGTCCTGAAAAAGAATAGGACTTGTAACAATCAAGACTTAAATAAACTGCAAAACAAGATAGAGGGGGCCAACTGAGATGAGGAGGAGAGTGTAAGAAGCCAAACTTGGAACATGGAAGCCATCCACTTAGTCCAACAACCGCACTCAGATTGGATGGGTACAGATTACCATTCCCATATTTTTTTAGAGTAAAGCAGGTCGCAGAGTATAGGGCAGTAGCTGCACCCATACTAAAACCTCCAACTGCAAGTTTAACTGTAACAGAGAAAACTTGACTTAATGATATCAAAATTCATTGAAGGAAAAACTATACTTAAAATTCAAAAGTGTATGGTATTAATCAAGGCAAAAACATAGTTTTTTTTTGTACAGAAGGTATCTAGCAAAGATTTTACTTTGAAAAAAAAAATCTAACAGAATCTTGAACCCCAGAGAAGAGGTGGTGGGTGTTAATGATTTGAAGTTGTCTTCTCCAGACATACCAATGATCAGAAGGAGCATTGAAACCTCTAAGGCTTCTCTAAACATTCACAACCGAAACATTTCAAACAGAGTATAGCAATATTTGGAAAATCATCAAATGCTAAAATCTGGCAAGAGAAGACCTACTGTCATCAGGCTCTGTTGACAACAAATTTGCAACATGTGCTGCGGAAGCATCCAAACCCTCTATATCATCTGGAGCATCTTCTGAAAGTTCTCCAACATCAAACCCTGCATTATATCAGATAATGCAATTTAGGGTAATTGTGGTGACTTTGACTTCTATACACTATATGATATTTTCTTTTTCTGTGACTATTTACAAGGATGGTGAAAATGAGATCAATTATTCCCTCTTCAAACAAGATACTGTTCCTAAATGAATACTGAATAAATAATGTGAGTATATATTAGGGGGGGGGGAACTTACAAGCAGTGGAAGGAAAGCCACCAAATACCGATATTGGCTGAGTGGGAGCAGTTGGACAAATCCACTTAATCTGCATCACATAATTTTCACCATAAAATTTTACTATATCAATTACAAGAATTCAACTTCCAAAAGTTTAAATGTATTTGCTCTTACATTTGGAAGAGGGAGGGCTTCCAAGAGCTGGGACCAGCTGCCAAATAGAACAAAATAAAGCTTAAAACAAAAATTTAAGACTTTAAATTAAATCTAGTATGAAAATATTACAAGATTCTGTAGATACAATTCACAAACAAATTTTACTCTTCACTTTTTAGGCTGGAACTTAGAAAATAAAAGAAAGTCACTTAAATGAAAAACATCCTCAAATTCATGATTAGTGAGCAACCTTCTCAAAAATCGGTAACATAAGCAATGGGGACAAAGTACCACCTTGAACCATTATCGCCAAGGCCATGTAGCCAAACTACAGTGGCCTGGTGTTTGCCTTTAGGTCTGACTACATAGGTTCTTCCAAACTCAAACACCCTTCTCACAGTTCTACCACCTGAAATCAGGTCACAATCAAATTTAATGAGAAAGGATGGGGAATAAAGGGAGCCAACAGAATATCATATTTTAAAGGGAAATAAACTAACCAGAACCCACGGATGGAGCAGTAAAGCTCATATTAGGCCCCCAAGTGAAATAGCACTAACCAAACTTCTGGTGCAGCAATTTCAAAGAGCGCAGATCCTGCAATGAGCAAACACCAAAAAATTTCAGATTTATCATCCAGAATTCTGATTTAGTCCAGAAACTGGACTAAATCAGAATTCTCATGGAACATCTCAGCACCCACCTAGAGGCCTTGGTGACTTAGGCACCACAACCAAAATGTAACATACATTACATGAGCATTAGAAAACCAGTGAAGCCATCTAACTAATTCCTAAACTCTTGCATCTTCCTCATCATATAGAAAAACTGAGCAACCATAATCTAACAATAAAGTACCAAGTTACCAACACATGCGCATGCAAACAATAGAAATTCAGGGGGTTCTGCATGTTTTGGACCTAGTTTTCTAAAATGTCAAACAGACACGCATGAGCCAAAAGGTGCTTGAATGACTCTTGTCAAGCATCTGGGGTATTAGGTACATGTGGGCCATGTCTCAAACAGCAATGCCGGTTGGAGATATACAGGTGTGCATAACATCGTCCCCAACACACCCTTAACCCAGAAACCAACAGTAGAAACGTCCAAAAAAAAAAAACGAAAAATCAATATAGGAAATTTGTGCTACAACACCATCTTTAACACGCAATATAAATTCAAAAAAAAAAAAAAAGACGGTAACAACCGTTTACCATTGACGATTTGACGGGTAGTGAAGCTTAACTCCTATAGAAAATATTTACCAAAAAAAAAACTCCTATAGAAAAACAAGAAGGGATAGAAGAAGCATATAGATGGTGTTTGTGAAATTATGATATGCAATCGTGCAAATGAAAGATAATCAAATAAAATTGAGCAGAAATCACAAGTGGGTTTTAGGGTTTTACACCATTGCTACACACCTCAATTGGCTTTGAAGGTTGTCGTTCTCCTTCTCTCTCTCGCTCTCTCTGTCTCTGACTCTCTGCTTTCCCCCAAATTTTCGCTCACATCGTCTTATACGGCGTCGTTATTCGTTACTAGCATTCGGAATTATTATCTTTTTCGGTCGGAATTATGAAGGCCAGCAGGTATATATCTAACGTGTGAAGCACTTGTAAATATTGAGGATTCTCATCCGTTGATTTTGATCTTTGAAAGTTCAATCAGCTATGTTCAGATGGGATCATTTGATAGCGGTACCATTGACTAGGTAAAGAGTGAAGTGAAGGACCAAAGTTCCAGTCTCAGTATATACATACAAGCCACATGTATCTCAAGTTCTCAACTTTTTTTGAAGGCTGCTATTTGCACACCCTTTTTTTCTTTTTGCACACCATTTCTTAAAAAAAAAAAAAAAAAACTCAAAGGAAAAGACCTTATACCCCATCCATTTTTCTTTTTGCACACCTTTCCTAAACAAAAAAAAAAAAAACACACACACACACGTACACACAGCCACACACCCATCCCCGATCACCTCCCTCCCCACCTCTCCTCTCTCCGGCACACACCCATCCCCGACCACGTTGAGCAGCCTACCACCATCGGCGACCACCCCACCCCCTCCCTGCCCCTCTCTCCTCTTTCCCTTTCTCTCTCTTGCTCTCTCTTTCCCCACCCCCACTCTCTCTTCTTTTTCTTCCCCCTACCCCGACCACCTCCCTCCCCCACCCCCACCCCCACCCCCACCCCCACTCCCACCCTAACCTGACCCAAAGAGAAGAAAACTAAAAAAAAAAAAAATTGGAGCAGGTTTGGCGAACCAGTGCTGAATCCGGTGATTTCGTTCTGTAGGTACCCACCGAACAATCCTATTCTATTCAGCGGGTATCTGTCGAACGAAACCACCGGGTTCGGCACTGGTCCGCCGAACTCGCTGCAATTTTTTATTTTTTTAAATTTTTTTGGTTGTCTGCTTGGGTGAGAGGAGAGAGAGAGAGAGAGAAAGAGAGAATGTGGTGGTGGCTGTTTTGGCTGTCTGCAGGTGGTGGCTGTTTGTAGGTGGTGCATGCGGGGAGGAGGGGGATGAGGGATTGGGAGGTGGCAAGGAGAGAGGAGTCGGAGAGGAGAGGAGGGGAGGTGGTTGGGATGGGGGGTGGGGGGTGGGCTTCGACGGTGAAGAAGAAAAAAAAAAGAAAAGATGGAGATGGGGAGATGGGTGTGTACAGGGGAGGAGATGGGGATAGGGGTGTGTGGGTGAGGGGAGGGCCAAATGGTTTTTTTTCTTGAGTTTTTTTTTTTTTTTTTTTTTTTTTTTCAGAAAGGGTGTGCAAAAAGAAATTTAGGGGTGTGCAAATAGCAGCCCTCCTTTTTTTTTTGCTCATGCTGGCCCCACTCACCTCATCTTGTCATTTGACTAAATTACCCTTATAATTTCCTAAATTTCCAAAATCATTATTTTCTTAAGTTTTAATTTCCATATTTGCAGACACCTTTGTAATTAGGAGTAGAGTGTGCAAAAACCAGTTTGGTTTGGTTTGATTGATGAAAAAATCAAGAAGTCAAATTAAACCGAACCAAACTGCTTTTACCGGTTTGGTAGTGGTTTGAAATTTTTACAAATCGGTAAAATTGAACTGAACCGTTTATAATATTTTTATTTTTTATTTTTTTACATGTGGCGTGATTGAAATTTCATTATTGTTTGTTTGCTTGGTACATATTGTCATTGATTTTATTGCATGTTTCATTTATTGTTTTGTTAATGTAGATTGTGCATTTGAATGTTTTAGTGAAGTTATTTCAAATTTAATAATTAATTATTTGATTAGTGCTAGACTGCTAGTTGAATTTAAAGTTTTTTTTTACACACAAACCGCTTAACTAAACCGAGTTAAACCGATTATGAGTTATTTCGTTTAGTTTTGTTAACCGGACTGAACTAAACCGTTAAAGTTTATTGATTTGGTTTATGGTTTGATGTTCAAACCGAACCGTGCCCACCTCTAATTAGGAACTAACTTCTCTATTCGATCAAGCACAAGTCAACTATAATCTATTTTATTATTGCCACTAAATTCCTAGTGAACCAATGGTTTTGACTTTTTGTAAGATTCAATGGTATACCCTTTTGATTTTAGATTAAATATATTTCACTCCCTTCATCTTTCCCTCAAGTTAACTGAACGAAATAATATGCTAATTATTTGAAGAATTGTTATAACATTATTTTGCAGTCAAATTCTTCAAAAGGCTTAACAATTCTTTGTGCACACCATTGCCAACTGACAAAGTTTGTTCTGCAGATGTGAACTCAGCAGAGGATTGGGCATTTGAGGTTTAGCAGCACAGTTTTATAGGAAAAGGCGTTCAAAGAAACAAAGAAAGAAGGGAGGAGGAAAGAAGAGGAATTAACAGGAAAGACTAGATTTAATATAGAAGGGGATAATTTAATGCATCCATTTTAAAGAGTAGAATTAACAGGGAAGAATGCTCATATATATAACAAACAGAAAGTTTACCATGAAAGAAAATATGGTAAATCCTTAAAGAAGTAAAGAACCCTTTTTTAACCAAAACAGCCATGAAGGAGCAGCTAATATCCTGTTCATGGAGCTATCTTGGGGATATCATAGACATTGCATTTGCATATGAGCATGTTGATGTTGTTGCAACACTTGTATCTCGTAATGCCAAGGCACCAAACTTTTGCCTGTTATGACCCTTAATGGGTGGCTGATCTTCATCTGTTTCCAAAAAATCAACAACTGTCATTTGGGTGTCAGGAGGCTCCTCCACAGTCATAGAGCCTTCAAGCATTTCA
This sequence comes from Dryas octopetala, assembly GCF_963921425.1. Lineage (NCBI taxonomy): Eukaryota > Viridiplantae > Streptophyta > Magnoliopsida > Rosales > Rosaceae > Dryas > Dryas octopetala. The sequence goes on along the minus strand of NC_141370.1, from coordinate 20,599,350 downwards.
ACCACATGAGATATGCTAGGCCTAAGCCTAGCCCTGTCTTGTATGCACCATAGAGCTACATGAACCAGTCTTTTTACCTCCCTTTCATCAATGCCTCCACTCGCTACTAGTCTTTGATCAACAATTTCCATAAGCTTCCCTTCTCTCATTTTCTCATTCACAATTTTGGGAAAATATTGCCATTTCCTATGAGACTTGTCATGATTCCCCTTTTCAATGAAGCTAACATTTCTTCGGCCTCCGATCATCTCCAAAAGCACCATTCCATAACTATAGATATCAGATTTCTCTGAAATTCCATGCTCCAAGAGCCATTCAGGGGCTAAGTAACCTCTAGTTCCCCTAATTGTTGTCATAATTCTACTCTCATCTTTTCCCATTAGCTTTGACAGACCAAAGTCTGCCACAATTGCTCTGTAATTCTCATCCAGAAGTATATTTTCTGGCTTAACATCAAGGTGTAAAATCCTTGACCTGCAATCATGGTGGAGGTAACAAAGTGCCTTAGCAACATCAATAGCAACCCTGTACCTTAAATCCCATGACAAGCACCCCCCACTCCGGTTTGGCCTCTCCTTCCTAGAAAAAATCCAAGAATCCAATGATCCATTTGCGATGAAATCATAAACCAAAAAACGTGGTCCTGCAGGAACACAACAATATCCAAGAAGCCTCACAAGATTGACATGTTGCAGACTTGCAATTGCTGCAACTTCTGATCTGAATTCCTTCTCACCACGCTCTTCTACATCAAGCTTTTTCACTGCCACAGGAGTGCCATCACTAAGAATCCCTTTGTAAACAGAAGCAGAAGCCCCTTGGCCAAGCAATGCCTGAAAACCATCTGTTGCATCCTCTAGCTCTTTGTACCCAAACTTTGTGGGAACCCCAGCAACTTTTCTAAGGAAACTGTACTCTATCCTCAGCTCTCGGCCTTCTGATGCGAATTTTGATTCCAACAGTTTTCGCCTGCCATTGTAATGACGTCTGATGATAAGCCATGCAAAAACAGCAAGGATCACACCAATTCCTGCCCCAAAAATGAGAAAGAAAGTCTTGGAGAGTTTGAGACAGACACAAGCAACAATTATGACGATGATGAGGGAGAACACAGATGAAGCAGCTACTATGTTGGCTTTTCTGTCCTCCATATCAAAGCTTCATTCTTGTTTTCAGATAAAGAGAAAGGGAAGGAACTTTCTCTCTTTTAACAACCATTTTCTTTCTGAGAAGAACAGTCTTTCAATTTATTCTTTATTTTGCTTGAATGAGTAGCAGCCTAGTAGGGTCTAACATTCAGTCATTCATTGCATTATTTAAATTAATGGTTAGAAACGTTTCCATCTCTAGTTGAGCTCATGGATCATATGGACCAAAGAAACCACCAAGAAGTTCACCTAATTACTTGTCTGACTTTTTATGGTTTCTTTAATGCAATATTGGAACCTCTTGCCCCTTCCTTAATTATCAGACCCATCTTTATATTTGAGGCTTCTATATGGTCAATTATTTGGAAATATTTTGTAAAAAAAAAAAAAAAAAAAGAAATCCATTTCTGAAATCAAATACCCCTTCACATTTAAGTTTCCCATCAGATATTTAGAATTTTAGATGTTAAACAAAGTCCAAATGACTTGATGAAACATTGCCCTTAATTTTTTTTTTTGTTTAGTTAGTTTTTGCTGCTGCATTAAGAACATACCAATTACCACATGAATAAGAATGTACTGTGGTTAACTTAATATCTGACCTAGTCACTGACCATAGACAAATGTGAGTTGTAAAGTATTGACTGATTCAATCCTATTAACTAATTGTGGTGCTTTGGCCTTAGTAGTACTCAAAACCCAGTTCCTTCATATATTTACTTTCACACTTGACTGAATTATATTATAATCCATTTATGATGAATATCCATTTATATATATATATATATGTGTATAAATATATTCAAGATTGGTACTTTCAAGCTTAATGTATACTTGCATGGAGAACGAAGGAGGGAAAATTGTGGGCTTGCTTGAATCCCATTTGCAGTTTTGAAGTTCACTTATTTGTTTATCTATATGGAGTTTGAAACTGGTAGGTTTACATCTGAGATTTGGTAGTGACTATCCAGTTCATTCTTAGGAGCTTTTTATTGCACCATTAATGATGTGGTATCTTTTGGTTTATAATTAGCTGTATGTTGATCTCACGGTCCTTTTTGAAACATACTTCATTGGATTATGTTTCAGTGATTTCAGTAAAAATTTAGTTATTGATAAGGTATGAATGTGCTAAGTTATTACTGTGTTACGTCATCGAGTACTTGAGTTTCTTTCGCATTAAATAGTAATTAGATGTATAGCAGCAAGGTAAGCAAGTGGTTATTGTGGTTAGGACCAGTGTTGCCAGAGGCCATTGGTTCTCTGTTTGGCCCTTGGTCTAATTAAAGAGGGGCTTCATAGCCAGGTAACAGAATGATAAATATGACTTCATAAGAGAGGGATTTCCCTTGAGATTTAATTGCTTCTGGTAAAATGGATTTTTTGATCTTGAATAATCAGTTCTTTTATTTCAATTGTAGGGCTTGACAATAACTTACTATCAGGTTTCTGATTTTTGATGAATATATGTAGAGCCCATGTGGGTATTGGGTGCATCTTAATTGTGCCCTTCAATACGTATTAACGTGCATTTCTCTTAGACGTGCCTCTCTCTTACAATTATATTTTGTTTTGGTTATTCAACCCCTGCGTATTTATATTAGGATCTAGAACGATGTTGTTGTACACCATTTTGTTTACAAATAGGGAGATTTAATTTTACAAAGTGAAATAAATATGCCATATTTCTTTTATTTATGTTTCATTTATGAAAAAATTGCCATTTGGAATGTACTGGATGTGTGTTGGGAGATGATTTTCTGGTTGATTGAGTTCCTTGCAGGTATTTTGTTCAATTAAGTCTATAAGTTGCTAAACTTATAAGAAAATTTTGACTTGTCAAGAACTATGATAGCTTTCACAAGTCAAACTGAACCTAGAATTCTCTGTTTTGAAAACTTGAACTGACGAATCACTGACTTCTTTTAATTCACATTTATTTTTTTGATTAAAAAGAAAGGTGAAAAATCTGTTTAACAATATCATCTGTCTCTTGTATGAACAGTCCATGGTAAAGAATATGGTTTTGGAGCTCATGACTTCCCAGTTAGTGGAGTTTTTGAAGTGGAACCAAAGAGCTGCCCAGGTTTTGTTTACCGATGTTCTATTTCACTTGGCCACACGATTATGTCTCCCTCTGAATTTCGGACATTTATTGAGAATGTTGCTTCAGAATATCATGGGGATACTTATCACCTCATCTCCAAGAATTGCAACCATTTTACAGATGACATGGCATGGAGGTTGACAGAAAAACGGATCCCTGGATGGGTGAATCGGCTTGCTCGTCTAGGTAGAGAGAATTGTTTTCTATTGACTAATCTAGTATTCTTTATTTCATTATTGTTGGGTCATTTTTACTTCGGACAAGATAAGCTTCACTGATGCAATCTTCTACTGAGGATTTCAAGTGTTGTTGAGGACCATGGACATTAACTGAAATCACTTAATTTGTGTTTGCATTGATGTATCACTAATATAATATCTTTGAGACAAATATAATTACTTTTTTTGCATAGAAACAAGTTTCTTTATGTTTCTTTGTTCCGGTAGGACTGTAGGAATGACTTTCAAATCTGAAAAATTATATCATAGTGCGCTTTAACATTAGCCACAACTTCACACATGAGGGTTTGCATTTCATTGGTTTGATTTATGCCTTAATATTATTTCATAATCTGGGTATTATTCATTTGATACCCTTATCTTCTCATGGGGATTGGCAATTTTGAAGAGACAGGCACTCACACAGGGGCATTATTTATTGCTTGAAACACAGTGAAGAGTTTGTAAGTCCATGTTTGGTTGTAATTTCAGGTGCTTTGTGTAGTTGTCTTCTTCCTGAAAGCCTTCAAGTGACTCAAGTTAAACAGATACCTGAATACCATGAGTCAGGTGAGTATTCCCTTTCTTGACTTTTTTCAACTCAATATTAGTCTCTGTATTCTGTGTCTCCGGTAGTTGTTATATCATTAACATTTGGAATTTATTGTGTTGATTTTCTGGGTGGTTGTATCCAGAAGAAGAAGGTACTGAAATTCTATCAATCACCACCCCCCGTGGTTCGGCCGAAGTTGATGATGATCAAGAAAAGCGCCTGCTGTCGCCATTGGCTGCAACGTCTCCGGTGGCTGGAAATGGAGATGTGACTTTTATCAAAGAGGCTCACAATTGAAACAAAGCCTCATTTTTTGGAAAGAGAGGAAAAGAATCCTCCTCCTGGAAAGAGCTGCTAGGCCCGTTATTGTTCTGCCTGTCTTTGTTATGGATGGCTTACTTGGAAGGAAGGTACCTGCTCCTGTTTTCAGAAGCAAAGCTGCCTGAATTGGATTCATTATTTGCATGAACAAGGGCTCATCTGATTTGCATTAAGTTTTTGAACTTTTTCTTTCAAATATTTCAACCACGTTTTGCATTTCATTTTTGTGGAACCGAGGAATCTGAAAGTGGATTGTAGCTTGTTGTAATTTATTATTTGTGCATGAAGGCTATGAATGGGAGCTGTTTTTGCAAGTGGAAATGACATCTGTCCTTAATTATTCGTGCAACCTTTTCAAATGTTAATAACAGTGCTCCAAATTATTTCAGTTACCAACTGTTTTTCTCTGGTGAAGTTTTGTAAGATTAGTTATTGTTTGCAAGCTCATGCTATGGGTCTAAATATCAGCTGAGCACCAAGGAATCAATTAAGCTGTTGCATCCTAAGTATGGATTTGGACACTTTTTGCGCCAATTGCAATTTCCTAACAGCCATGCCTTTACAGGCAAAGTACACACTGATAAGGAGGAGGTTTTTCATGTGTTTAGTTAGTTTAAATCCCAACTTAAGTTAAATTTTCTAAGACCCATCAAACTAATAAAAATTAAGATTAAAATCAAGTAAACATAATGTTATAAAGATTTAAGTATAATTTACTCTTTTCTTCTGTAAAACAATGTGGGCTCCAAAAGGTATCAAATCGACTAGAAAGTGAACAAAATGTGTCAAAAGCTTTATTAGATGAGAGTCCGAAGCTGAATTGGGAATTTGGGATATTATGATCTATTCAATTTATAATTTGACTAAAGTGACGAGCTTAAATATAAACCGGCTATTTTTCATTAGTTCAATCAAATATTACCCTGTGAGAGAACTATTGACTTCCAATCAACATATTTATGATTCAAATAATGAATGTACTTGTTACAATACGACTATGGACTTATCTGGTGCCAACCAGCCAAACAATAACAAGTCATAAAGGACAAATAGGTCATAATGAAACCAAAGGCCACTTAAATTCTTGTTTCTTACATTTCCCCAACCATTTTCTTCCTCTTCATTGCTGTTGCTTGAGATTTCTTGTAGGTTCGGTCATACTATGAAGAAGTCCCTTCAAGCCCCAACTTTGAAGTTAGCCAAGCACAAACCTCATCCTTCTCTTCAGGAATAGTATAATGGCCAAGCCTGCATATTCAACAAAACATTCTTACATTTCTTGTGTGAATAAATTATATGCAACAACTTTTCCGCATAAACTCTTAAATCACATTACCCGTTATAGGATTTGAAAGTCACATCCTGAAAGCCAGTTGAACTCAAGGCCTGTGAAGATTTCTCACCAAACTTAAAAGGAACCACATCATCACCTGCAACAAATCATATCCATATAATTTTGTGCATATCTAAGCATTGTGAACCCGGACAAACAACTAGACCAGCTTAGGCTAGGTTATAAAATTCACGACACCTATGCAAGGAAAAGATGCTAGAGCCAATGATTTAACTCCACCAGCTCTTGAATGAAGATATGTGTAAAAGACAAATAAAACCAACAATATTTGTATGCGAAAGGTAATCATGAACACCTTTTCCATGACATAACAAAAGGGGCAAGGAGGCAGCACGCCTTGCAGCTTCGTCCACTTCTTCGAACTTCTTACTCAAGGTCCTGAAAAAGAATAGGACTTGTAACTATCAAGACTTAAATAAACTGCAAAACAAGATAGAGGGGTCCAACTGAGATGAGGAGGAGAGTGTAAGAAGCCAAACTTGGAACATGGAAGCCATCCACTTAGTCCAACAACCGCACTCAGATTGGATGGGTACAGATTACCATTCCCATATTTTTTTAGAGTAAAGCAGGTCGCAGAGTATAGGGCAGTAGCTGCACCCATACTAAAACCTCCAACTGCAAGTTTAACTGTAACAGAGAAAACTTGACTTAATGATATCAAAATTCATTGAAGGAAAACACTATACTTAAAATTCAAAAGTGTATGGTATTAATCAAGGCAAAAACATAGTTTTTTTTTTGTACAGAAGATCTAGCAAAGATTTTACTTTGAAAAAAAAAACCTAACAGAATCTTGGACCCCAGAGAAGAGGTGGTGGGTGTTAATGATTTGAAGTTGTCTTCTCCAGACATACCAATGATCAGAAAGAGCATTGAAACCTCTAAGGCTTCTCTAACCGTTCACAACCGAAACATTTCAAACAAAGTATAGCAACATTTGGAAAATCATCAAATGCTAAAATCTGGCAAGAGAAGACCTACTGTCATCAGGCTCTGTTGACAACAAATTTGCAACATGTGCTGCGGAAGCATCCAAACCCTCTATATCATCTGGAGCATCTTCTGCAGGTTCTCCAACATCAAACCCTGCATTATATCAGATAATGCAATTTAGGGGTAATTGTGGTGACTTTGACTTCTATACACTATATGATATTTTCTTTTTCGGTGACTATTTACAAGGATGGTGATAATGAGATCAATTATTCCATCTTCAAACAAGATGCTGTTCCTAAATGAATACTGAATATATAATGTGAGTATATATTGGGGCGGGCGGGAACTTACAAGCAGTGGAAGGAAAGCCACCAAATACCGATATTGGCTGAGTGGGAGCAGTTGGACAAATCCACTTAATCTGCATCGCATAATTTTCACCATAAAATTTTACTATATCAATTACAAAAATTTAACTTCCAATAGTTTAAATGTATTTACTCTTACATTTGGAAGAGGGAGGGCTTCCAAGAGCTGGGACCAGCTGCCAAATAGAACAAAATAAAGCTTAAAACAAAAATTTAAGACTTTAAATTAAATCTAGTATGTAAATATTACAAGATTCTGTAGATACGATTCACAAACAAATTTTACTCTTCACTTTTTAAGCTGGAACTTAGAAAATAAAAGAAAGTCACTTAAATGAAAAACATCCTCAAATTCATGATTAGTGAGCAACCTTCTCAAAAATCGGTAACATAAGTAATGGGGACAAAGTACCACCTTGAACCATTTTCGCTACGGCCATGTAGCCAAACTACAGTGGCCTGGTGTTTGCCTTTAGGTCTGACTACATAGGTTCTTCCAAACTCAAACACCCTTCTCACAGTTCTACCACCTGAAATCAGGTCACAATCAAATTTAATGAGAAAGGATGGGGAATAAAGGGAGCCAACAGAATATCATATTTTAAAGGGAAATAAACTAACCAGAACCCACGGATGGAGCAGTAAAGCTCATATTAGGCCCCCAAGTGAAATAGCACTAACCAAACTTCTGGTGCAGCAATTTCAAAGAGCGCAGATCCTGCAATGAGCAAACACCAAAAAATTTCAGATTTATCATCCAGAATTCTGATTTAGTCCAGTTTATGGACTAAATCAGAATTCTCATGGAACATCTCAGCACCCACCTAGAGGCCTTGGTGACTTAGGCACCACAACCAAAATGTAACATACATTACATGAGCATTAGAAAACCAGTGAAGCCATCTAACTAATTCCTAAACTCTTGCATCTTCCTCATCATATAGAAAAACTGAGCAACCATAATCTAACAATAAAGTACCAAGTTACCAACACATGCGCATGCAAACAATAGAAATTCAGGGGGTTCTGCATGTTTTGGACTTAGTTTTCTAAAATGTCAAACAGACACGCATGAGCCAAAAGGTGCTTGAATGACTCTTGTCAAGCATCTGGGGTTCTAATATTAGGTAATTGTGGGCCATGTCTCAAACAGCAATGCCGGTTGGAGATATATAGGTGTGCATAACATCGTCCCCAACACACCCTTAACCCAGAAACCAACAGTAGAAACGTCCAAAAAAAAATCAATATAGGAAATTTGTGCTACAACACCATCTTTAACACGCAATATAAATCCAAAAAAAAAAAAAAGACGGCAATAACCGTTTACCATTGACGATTTGACGGGTAGTGAAGCTTAACTCCTATAGAAAATATTTACCAAAAAAAAAACTCCGATAGAAAAACAAGAAGGGATAGAAGAAGCATATAGATGGTGTTTGTGAAATTATGATATGCAATCGTGCAAATGAAAGATAATCAAATAAAATTGAGCAGAAATCACAAGTGGGTTTTAGGGTTTTAAACCATTGCTACACATCTCAATTGGCTTTGAAGGTTGTCGTTCTCCTTCTCTCTCTCTCGCTCTCTCTGTCTCTGAATCTGCTTTCCCCCAAATTTTCGCTCACATCATGTTTTCTGTCGTCTTATACGGCGTCGTTATTCGTTACTAGCATTCGGAATTATTATCTTTTTCGGTCGGAATTATTCATTAGCATTTGGAATTATGAAGGCCAGCAGGTATATGTCTAACGTGTGAAGCACTTGTAAATATTGAGGATTCTCATCCGTTGATTGATCTTTGAAAGTTCAATCAAGTATGATCAGATGGGATCATTTGATAGCGGTACCATTGACTAGGTAAAGAGTGAAGTGAAGGACCAAAGTTCCAGTCTCAGTATATACATACAAGCCACATGTATCTCAAGTTCTCAACAGTTGGTGTTTGCACACCCTTTTTTTTTTTTGCGCACCCTTTAAAAAAAAAAATTCAAAGGAAAATACCACCTTACCCCTCTTTAATTTCCTCTTTTTCTCCTTCCCTCACCCACACACCCCATCCCCCTACACACACTCCATCCCCATTTCTTTTTTTTTTCTTCTTCTTCCCCTACCCCCACCTGCACCATTTCTCTTCTTCCTCTTCCCCCCACCCCCACCTGCACCTTTCTCTTCTTCTTCCCCCCACCCCGACCACCTCCTCCTGAGCCCTCCCCTCCTCTTCGGCTCTTCTCTCCCTGTCGCCTCCCCCTGAGCCAGCCCCTCCTCTTTCTCTCCTTCCCTCTCTCTTCTCGCCCTTTAAACAGCCAAAATCTTCAACAACAAAAATTGCAGGGGCTGGACACACAGAGAAAGGGAGAAAGCAGAGGGGGAAGGAGAGAAAGAGAGAGAAGGGGAGAGAGGAGAGAGGGACAGAGAGGGGGTGGGGTAGTCGCCGACGGTGGTGGGTTGCTCAGCATGGTCGGGATGGGGTGTGTATGTTGGGTGTTTGTTTTTTTTATTTTTTTTTGTTTAGGAGGGGTGTGCAAAAAGAAAAAGAAATGGGGTATAAAGTCTTTTTTTATGGGTTTTTTTTTTTAAGAAGAGTGTGCAAAAAGAAAAAAAAATGGTGTGCAAATAGCAGCCCTCCCTTTTTTTCGCTCATGCTGGCTCCACTCACCTCATCTTGTCATTTGACTAAATTACCCTTATAATTTCCTAAATTTCCAAAATCATTATTTTTTTAAGTTTTAATTTCCATATTTGCAGGCACCTTTGTAATTAGGAGTAGAGTGTACAAAAACCGGTTTGGTTTGGTTTGATTAATAAAAAAGTCAAGAAGTCAAATTAAACCGAACCGAACTGCTTTTACCTGTTTGGTAGCGGTTTGAAATTTTTACAATTCGATAAAATTGAACCGAACCGTTTATTATTATTATTATTTATTTTTATTTTTTTACATGTGGCATATTGTGATTGAAATTTCATTATTGTTTGTTTGCTTGGTAAATATTGTCATTGATTTTATTGCATGTTTCATTTATTGTTTTGTTAATGTAGATTGTGCATTTGAATGCTTTAGTAAAGTTATTTCAAATTTAATAATTAATTATTTGATTAGTGCTACTTGAATTTAAAATTTTTTTTTTTTTACACACAAACCGCTTAACCAAACCGAGTCAAACCGATTATGAGTTATTTCGTTTAATTTTGTTAACCGGACTGAACTAAACCGTTAAAGTTTATTGATTTGGTTTACGGTTTGATGTTCAAACCAAAACGCTCCCACCCCTAATTAGGAACTAGCTTCTCTATTTGATCGAGCACAAGTCAACTAATATCTATTTTATTATTGCTACTAAATTCCTAGTGAACCAATGGTTTTGACTTTTTGTAAGATTCAATGGTATACCCTTTTGATTTTAGATTAAATATATTTCACGCCCTTCATCTTTCCCTCAAGTTAACTGAACGAAATAATATGCTAATTATTTGAAGAATTGTTATAACATTATTTTGCAGTCAAATTCTTCAAAAAGCTTAACAATTCTTTGTGCACACCATTGCCAACTGACAAAGTTTGTTCTGCAGACGTGAACTCAGCAGAGGATTGGGCATTTGAGGTTTAGCAGCACGGTTTTATAGGAAAAGGCGTTCAAAGAAACAAAGAAAGTGTTGGTGTGAGTCAACATATGTGATTATTGTGTAATTATTAGAATTAATTAGGTGATTTATTAATTCCTGTAATTTAGTTATAGGCCCATGTATATAAACCACACTTTGTGGTCTTATTCAATTAAGCAGAAATAATATTTGAAACCCTAAACCTAAATCTTTTTCTGTTCATGGTATCAGAGCATGGTTCTCTATCCTATTGTTTGTGATTGTTCGTGATTAATTTGGTTAACAATTTTCCATAAAATTGTTGGGTTTCGCTGCACCTTATCCTGGTATCATCTCTGCTTCACCATCAAGCCTTTCTCACGCCGACGCCGTTTTGATTCCCTGTGTGCCCACTTGCCACCATCGCTCACTGTACATCCCTCTGCCACCGTCGCCTGCTGCACACCCCTCTGCCACCGTCACCTGCCGCACACCCCTCTGCCACCGTCGCCTGCTGCACACCCCTCTGCCACCGTCGCTCGCTGCACAACCCCCAGCCACCGTCGCTTGCAGCACCCCCTCTGCCACCGTTGCTAGCTGCACACCCCCCCCGGCCACCGTCGCTCGCCTGCGCCTGTTGCCCTTGCTGCTCCAAGTGGACCAGTTGCAGCGAAGCCGACGCAAAAGCCGACGCCATTTGTTCTGCTGTGCGCTGCCCAGTCGCAGCGACCACGCCGTCCGATCCCTGGTGCGCCGACCAGCACAGCACCGCCCTCTCTCTGCACCATCTGGACCCGCGCGCCTCCACCTGCTTGTGCGCCTCCACCTGCTTGCGCATCTCCCTGTTACGCCGATAGGAGAGTGACTTGGCTTTGGTGCATTCCAAAGACACACCAGGGCCTGTGTTCCATTGGCTGGTATATATATATATATTTGTCTTTTTCCTGCAGCAGCTGTGATCTGCATTGCGTGCGGGCAGTGAAAAGGTGTGCTCTGTTTGTGTAGCTCTGTGAAAAAAAAAAAAAAAAAAAAAAAAAAAGGAAAAAAAATAATGCTGCATTCCCGGGTGAACTCTGTTAGTTCCTCCAGCTTTGTCGTCAAGTCAGGTATCTCTAACTCTGCTTTGAGTACTTCTGCTTGTACTGGTAATGGTGCATGGATAATTGATACAGGTGCTACGGATCATATGACTTCTGATCGTTATGTTTTTAGTCATCTTTCATCTGTCTGTCCTAAACCATTTATTGTTAATGCCAATGGTGTGTCCTCTCCTGTTCTAGGGGGCGGCACGGTATCCTTCTCGTCTGGTTTGTCTTTACATAATGTGTTGTTTGTTCCTTCCTTAAATTGTAACCTTATTTCTGTTAGTCAACTAACCAAAACTCATAATTGTGTGGCCACATTCTTTCCTACCCATTGTGTTTTCCAGGATATTCATACCAAGGAGAAAATTGGCAGTGGTAGAAAGAGTGATGGTTTGTACTATCTGGATAGTGGGGTTTCCACTTCAGATGGTCGTGGCATTGTGAGTCTAGTTAGTAATGGTTCCTCTGACAATCAGAAGAAGATTTGGTTGTGGCATCGCCGACTTGGTCATCCGTCCTTTAGTTATCTTCGGCGTTTATTTCCCTCTTTATTTCGTGGATTGAACATTTCAAATTTTAATTGTGAAGTTTGTGTGTTGGCCAAAAGTCATCGTTCAGTGTTTCCTTCTAATGCTACACGTATGGATGTTCCTTTTGCTTTGGTCCACTCGGATGTTTGGGGTCCGGCCCCGTGTGGTACACATAAAGGAATGAAATGGTTTGTGACATTTATTGATGATTGTACTAGGATGACTTGGGTTTATCTTCTGAAACATAAAAGTGATGTGTGTGCTGTTTTTCGCCTTTTTCATCATATGGTCCTCACCCAGTTTGCCTGTCCTATTAAAGTTTTGCGCTCTGATAATGGCGGTGAGTTCGTTAATACAGAGTTGACTCAGTATTTTGCTTCTGCGGGGATCCTTCATCAGACTTCTTGCGCTCATTCTCCACAACAGAATGGGGTTGCTGAACGCAAAAATCGACATTTATTAGAAGTCACTCGGTCCCTTCTTCTGGGGGGTCACGTGCCATCTCTGTTCTGGGGTGATGCCTTGAGTTCTGCCGTTTATCTGATTAATCGAACCCCATCTAGTGTCCTTGACTTTCGGCGACCTTTGGATGTTCTCTCGGATTTTGTCTCTCTACCAGGTGTCCTTCATTTGGAACCCCGAGTTTTTGGGTGTGTTGTTTTTGTGCATTTACATTCTCATCAGCGATCCAAGCTCGCATCTCGGGCCTTAGAGTGTGTATTTGTTGGTTATGGTCCATCCCAGAAGGGGTATCGGTGCTATCATCCCTCTACTCAGCGCTTCTATGTGTCTATGGATGTCACTTTTCATGAACATCAACTTTTTTATTCTCCACGTCCACTGGATTCTACCCTTCAGGGGGAGGTTTCTAGTGAAGTGCAGAATAGTGAAGTGCAGAATCGAGATGATATGTTGTTCTTTGATCAGTTTGGTTCTGGGAGTAGTAGTGAGGAAGGGTCAGAACAGACTACTGATCACCCGGTGACTGAGTCTGCGGATGAGACTGAGACTGTGGAAATTACTGCGGATGATACTGAGGATGCGGAAATTAATGAAGATGATACTGAGGATATGGTAGGACAAGAATCCACGAATTCTGAGCTTGAGGAATCACCACTCCATGATAGTACCGCCATCTCTCATACTCCATTGAATCAATCTTCTTCGTCCATTGAGGTAACCGACAATACTCTTGATTCACATTCTGGTTCAGATCTTATTTCTAATGCTTCTAAATTTACACTTCCTCCTCGGTCTAACCGAGGACAACCACCAGCTAAATATGAGCCAGATCCAAATGCCAAAGTTAGGTACTCAATTAATAATCATGTGTCATCTGTTAGGCTTTCAAAGTCATATGAATCGTATGTTCTGCAATTATCTTCTGTTTCTATTCCTAGTAGATTGCAGGATGCTCTTACAGATTCTAGATGGACCAAAGCTATGGCTGAAGAAATGGCGGCATTACAGAAGAATTCAACCTGGGAGTTGGTTTCTCTACCTAAGGGGAAGAAGACAGTTGGGTGCAGATGGGTGTTTGCAGTCAAACACAAAGCTGATGGATCAGTTGAAAGGTATAAGGCAAGGTTGGTAGCAAAGGGTTATACACAGTCCTATGGCATAGACTACTTGGAGACGTTTGCTCCAGTGGCCAAGTTAAACACAGTACGGGTTCTGTTATCTTTGGCTGCTAACAAAGATTGGCCACTCCTTCAGTTTGATGTAAAGAATGCCTTTCTCCATGGTGATTTGACTGAAGAAGTATACATGGATCCTCCTCCGGGTATACCAGAGTTTGAGAATACGAGATTAGTATGCAGACTAAGGAAGTCTTTGTATGGTCTTAAACAATCTCCGAGAGCCTGGTTTGGAAGATTCACCCGTGCAATGAAAAACTATGGTTATCGGCAGAGTAATTTTGATCATACTTTGTTCCTAAAGAAAAGGGGGAAGAAGATTACTGCTCTTATCATTTATGTTGATGATATGGTTCTGACCGGAGATGATTATGAGGAAATCTCTAATTTGCAGAGGTACTTGTCTAGAGAGTTTGAAATGAAACAGCTGGGGGACTTGAAGTTCTTTCTTGGGATAGAAGTTGCTCGGTCTAAACATGGCATATTCTTATCTCAAAGGAAATATGTTTTAGACTTGTTGTCTGAAACTGGTATGCTTGGGTGTAAGCCAGCTGTCACTCCTATGGAACAAAACCATAGACTTTTCGAGTGTTTGGGAGCTTTGCCTGCAGATAAGGGGCGATATCAGAGACTTGTCGGAAGATTGATATATTTGTCTCACACTAGACCTGACATTGCTTATGCGGTTAGTGTAGTAAGCCAGTTTATGCATGCCCCATGTAAACCCCATATGGATGCTGTGGAGCGAATTTTGCGGTATTTAAAATCTGCACCTGGTAAAGGATTGTTGTTTGCTAATCATGGTCATGTGAATGTTGAAGGTTTTTCTGATGCAGACTGGGGTGGTTCAGCAGATGATAGAAGGTCTACCTCAGGCTACTTTACCTTTGTAGGAGGAAATTTGGTGACCTGGAGGAGTAAGAAGCAATCGGTTGTATCTAGATCAAGTGCAGAGGCTGAATACAGAGGTATGGCACTTGGAGTAGTCGAACTTTTATGGTTGAGACATTTATTGACTGATTTAGGGTGTCCACCTACCAAACCTATGGACTTGTTTTGTGATAACAAATCTGCTATTGATATAGCACATAATCATGTTCAGCATGATAGAACAAAACACATTGAGATTGATCGACACTTCATCAAAGAGAAACTTGAAGCGAAGATTATTAACTTTCCATTTGTGAAGTCCGAAGATCAGCTTGCAGATGTGTTGACCAAGGCTGTAACAAATAGGGTGTTTTTGGACTCACTAGACAAGTTGGGCATGTGCGATATATATGCACCAACTTGAGGGGAAGTGTTGGTGTGAGTCAACATATGTGATTATTGTGTAATTATTAGAATTAATTAGGTGATTTATTAATTCCTGTAATTTAGTTATAGGCCCATGTATATAAACCACACTTTGTGGTCTTATTCAATTAAGCAGAAATAATATTTGAAACCCTAAACCTAAATCTTTTTCTGTTCAGAAAGAAGGGAGGAGGAAAGAAGAGGAATTAACAGGAAAGACTAGATTTAATATAGAAGGGGATAATTTAATGCATCCATTTTAAAGACTAGAATTAACAGGGAAGAATGCTCGTATATATAACAAACAGAAAGTTTACCATGAAAGAAAATATGGTAAATCCTTAAAGAAGTAAAGAACCCTTTTTTAACCAAAACAGCCATGAAGGAGCAGCTAATATCCTGTTCATGGAGCTATCTTGGGGATATCATAGACATTGCATTTGCATATGAGCATGTTGATGTTGTTGCAACACTTGTATCTCGTATTGCCAAGGCACCAAACTTTTGCCTGTTATGACCCTTAATGGGTGGCTGATCTTCATCTGTTTCCAAAAAATCAACAACTGTCATTTGGGTGTCAGGAGGCTCCTCCACAGTCAAAGAGCCTTCAAGCATTTCAACCACATGAGATATGCTAGGCCTAAGCCTAGCCCTGTCTTGTATGCACCATAGAGCTACATGAACCAGTCTTTTTACCTCCCTTTCATCAATGCCTCCACTCGCTACTAGTCTTTGATCAACAATTTCCATAAGCTTCCCTTCTCTCATTTTCTCATTCACAATTTTGGGAAAATATTGCCATTTCCTATGAGACTGGTCATGATTCCCCTTTTCAATGAAGCTAACATTTCTTCGGCCTCCGATCATCTCCAAAAGCACCATTCCATAACTATAGATATCAGATTTCTCTGAAATTCCATGCTCCAAGAGCCATTCAGGGGCTAAGTAACCTCTAGTTCCCCTAATTGTTGTCATAATTCTACTCTCATCTTTTCCCATTAGCTTTGACAGACCAAAGTCTGCCACAATTGCTCTGTAATTCTCATCCAGAAGTATATTTTCTGGCTTAACATCAAGGTGTAAAATCCTTGACCTGCAATCATGGTGGAGGTAACAAAGTGCCTTAGCAACATCAATAGCAACCCTGTACCTTAAATCCCATGACAAGCACCCCCCACTCCGGTTTGGCCTCTCCTTCCTAGAAAAAATCCAAGAATCCAATGATCCATTTGCGATGAAATCATAAACCAAAAAACGTGGTCCTGCAGGAACACAACAATATCCAAGAAGCCTCACAAGATTGACATGTTGCAGACTTGCAATTGCTGCAACTTCTGATCTGAATTCCTTCTCGCCACGCTCTTCTACATCAAGCTTTTTCACTGCCACAGGAGTGCCATCACTAAGAATCCCTTTGTAAACAGAAGCAGAAGCCCCTTGGCCAAGCAATGCCTGAAAACCATCTGTTGCATCCTCTAGCTCTTTGTACCCAAACTTTGTGGGAACCCCAGCAACTTTTCTAAGGAAACTGTACTCTATCCTCAGCTCTCGGCCTTCTGATGCGAATTTTGATTCCAACAGTTTTCGCCTGCCATTGTAATGATGTCTGATGATAAGCCATGCAAAAACGGCAAGGATCACACCAATTCCTGCCCCAAAAATGAGAAAGAAAGTCTTGGAGAGTTTGAGACAGACGCGAGCAACAATTATGACGATGATGAGGGAGAACACAGATGAAGCAGCTACTATGTTGGCTTTTCTGTCCTCCATATCAAAGCTTCATTCTTGTTTTCAGATAAAGAGAAAGGGAAGGAACTTTCTCTCTTTTAACAACCATTTTCTTTCTGAGAAGAAGTCTTTCAATTTATTCTTTATTTTGCTTGAATGAGTAGCAACCTAGTAGGGTCTAACATTCAATCAGTCATTGCATTATTTAAATTACTGGTTAGAAACGTTTCCATCTCTAGTTTAGCTCATGGATCATATGGACCAGAAGAAACCACCAAGAAGTTCACCTAATTACTTGTCTGACTTTTATGGTTTCTTTAATGCAATATTGGAACCTCTTGCCCCTTCCTTAATTATCAGACCCATCTTTATATTTGAGGCTTCTATATGGTCAATTATTTGGAAATATTTTGTAAAAAAAAAATCCATTTCTGAAATCAAATACCCCTTCACATTTAAGTTTCCCATCAGATATTTAGATGTTAAACAAAGTCCATATGACTTGATGAAACATTGCCCTTAATTTTTTTTTTGTTTAGTTAGTTTTTGCTGCTGCATTAAGAACATACCAATTACCACATGAATAAGAATGTACTGTGGTTAACTTAATATCTGACCTAGTCACTGACCATAGACAAATGTGAGTTGTAAAGTATTGACTGATTCAATCCTATTAACTAATTGTGGTGCTTTGGCCTTAGTAGTACTCAAAACCCAGTTCCTTCATATATTTACTTTCACACTTGACTGAATTATATTATAATCCAACGCTTGAGGATTGAAGATTAGTTTCCAAGTAGCAAGACTGCAAGACCCAGTCCTGCATATGAATAATTTAATGTTCACTAATGGAGATGAAGAAACCCAACAGTTAAATAGTATGCGAGGGAGAGCAGGCCATACACCTAAACCGGAATTAATGCGCGATTCATCACTTAAAAGATTAATATTAACTTAATTTTGTGGCAAATGGGGTTGTCTGTTAGACTGTTACTAAACAACACTCTGCGGATTCATGTGATGTTGCGTAGGCTTGGATAAAAATAATAAATTCTTGGGTCCTGTTTGCTTTTTTTTGGTGGAGGGTCCCGTTTGTGGTTGCAAACAAAAATACAAAATAAACAGTTTGGATCGTTAGAATTCTATATAAAATGTGCCCCATTAAAAACTTATGTCAAAATTCATGTAAAAAATAATATGTTATGGATCCACACCCTTACTCAAATATTCAGTCCAAACATGTTTTTCCATTAATGACTCAATTTCATTTGTTAAATGAGGAGAAGAAAGAAGAGTCACGAGGGAAATAAGAGAGTTGAGTTGGGAGAGTACATTTTAAGTGTTAGTAATTATGTGGGAGTGAGGGAATGGATTTATAGAACTCTCCCGTTAGTCCAAAAAATTATAGAAAAAACATATATAAAAAAGTGATCGAATGACTCAACGTGTCTTGTTTATATTCTTGATTGAAATCTTTTAATACTAACTCAACTTATTTCAATACTATATATTAGTTGGTGTAAGTTTGTAATCAACGCAAATTCACTATAATGAGTTGGGTTGATTGAGAATCTGGTAGAAGAAATTGTTACATTACTCATATGAATTCGAAATTCGAAATTCGAAATTTTATATTTTATATTTATTTATATATTATTATTTCCTGATAAGGAAAGTATTCTAATTTTAGTAGTTTATATTATTAAGGAAGTTGAATAGAGAGCAGGAGGGAGACTCATGGTTACATCATCTACGTTGCCCTAAAAACCCAAAGCCCCCTCTCTTTGTCTCTCCTTTTTCTTCTCCTTCCTCCGAGAGCATTGACTGACTACTCTACGACACCACATACATAACTCTACATGGGGAGCTACAGAAACGGTGTCGTTGGGGGACAAAGCGGCGGCACCAGCAACAATGGCGACGGTGGTGTCGCGGCGGTGGACAAAGGCGTCGACTTCGCCAACTACTTCTGCACCTACGCCTTCCTTTACCACCAGAAGGAGATGCTCTCCGATCGAGTCCGCATGGACGCTTACTTCAACGCCGTTTTCCAGAACAAGCACCACTTCCAGGGCAAGGTACACACCTCGTTCCTTTCTCCTCTGTTTGATTACTCCAACAACTCTAACAACTAAAAGGTGTAAACTTTAGCTAAACCTTTATTCGAAATTTGGATTAATTTGGTTACGTTGTGGACAAGCTACAACTCGTTTATCCTCTGTTTGGTTACTCGTATAACTCTTAGAACTAAAAGGAGTAAACTTTAGCTAAAAAGACTAAAGCCTTTTGATTAGCTTTGTTCTATGGACTTGCTTCTTAGGAATATGACAGTTTTGTTATGATATCGAAATTTGGGATTAATTTGGTTAAATTGTGGAGAAGGCTGTGTTGGATGTGGGAACGGGGAGTGGCATTCTTGCAATTTGGTCGGCGCAAGCCGGGGCGAGGAAGGTTTATGCGGTTGAAGCGACTGCCATGGCGGAACATGCACGCGCTCTTGTGAAGGCGAATAACGTTGAGGACGTGGTTGAAGTGATTGAGGGTTCTATGGAGGATGTTGTTCTGCCAGAGAAAGGTTTGGCATTTTTAAAATTTTCCAACTTTAAGTTTAAAGTTTTGGTTTTTATTGGTGTCATGTTTATGTGATTCTGTATTTGTGCACAGTGGATGTGATAATTTCGGAGTGGATGGGGTATTTCCTACTGCGTGAATCGATGTTTGATTCGGTGATATGTGCGCGTGACCGGTGGTTGAAGCCAACAGGAGTCATGTAAGTGTTCTGTGGCATTTACATGTTGACATTTTTGGTGATCTATGTAGGAGCAGCTAAATGATAGTGTTGTGATAACACACTTCTATAATTGTTTCCTTGTGTCTAAACTTTGGTGAATTTCTGTATAATGAAAAGATCCCTTTTTGTATGAAATAGAACACTTGCATCTGTTTTATAAGCCATTGGAATGCAGCCAATGAGATGCCCATATGACAATATTATATGGTTACTACAATGACAATATTATATGGTTAATTGTAATAAAGCTTTCATCTTTTCCTCGTGGCTTAAATTGTCTTTTGGACTTATGTTTTCACCAATTCCTTATCACTGTGTTTAGTTGTCCTTTTATTTGATTCTTGAAGTTTGCTTTGTACTATGATGGGAATAATCAGTGCACTGTGTGTGGGAGAGAGGGACTTTTATCTTGAGCCTGTTGCAACTGCTTTTAGTATGCTGATTAGGAAACCTTCAAATAGTTTTCAGATACTTAAATTGTAATTTGGAATAAATTTTTGGTTTTGCAGGTATCCTAGTCATGCAGTTATGTGGCTGGCACCTATTAGGTCAGGGTTGGGAGACCAAAAGGGTAATGATTATGAATCATCTATGGAAGATTGGTATCGTTTCACAGATGAGACAAAAGCTTATTATGGTGTTGATATGAGTGTTCTAACAAAACCTTTCTCTGAAGAGCAGAGGAAATACTATCTTCAGGTGATTTCTATAATTATACCTAGTATTGATTTTTACCAGAGTCTCTGGATAGACTTGAATCTTATGTTTTACATTGTTGTGCGATGGTTTTCAATTTGTCCATTACTTGCACATGAAATTAATGCGTGCTTCTTCTGGTGTCCAACATCTTAAACTATATGCTATAAATTTTCTGTAGACATCTTTGTGGAACAACCTTCATCCACATCAAGTTATAGGGACAACTGCTGTAGTAAAGGAGATAGATTGTTTAACTTGCTCTGTCAGTGAGATCCTCGAAATTAGGTCAAACTTATCATCGACAGTAACTCTTCAGAACACAAGGCTCTGTGGGTTTGGGGGATGGTTTGATGTTCATTTTCGAGTAAGTTGATCTTCACATCCCTTTATTTTCTGGAAGGACTCTTGAACATCTGCACACTTACACTTACTGTAGCGTAACATGAACCTTGTCCTGTTCTGGTGTACCAGGGAAGGAAGGAGGATCCAGCTCAGAAAGAAATTGAGTTGACTACTGCTCCTAGCGTAAATGATAGCACACACTGGGGCCAACAGGTTTGTTCTGCCAAAAATCTTTTGCCTAAAATTTTTCATAATTGTCAAGGAATCAATATGCAATTGGGGAATCTTTTGGGAAGATGTACATTTTTCAATAAAATAAAATCTCAACTCAGCAAAGCTTTACTCCATCTATCTCTAGTTAGCTGTGTATCACTGTTATTGCCGTTTCGCTTAAAATAGGTCCTAACATTTGTAAATTGATAGCTCACTGAATAAATAGAATACAGCACCTCATTACTTGTTGATATAAGTGCACTGCTCTAAGATGTCTATTTCCTTCATTTTATACATACCACACATTCTGGAACCAAATGATGAGCAAAGGCATGACAAACTATCTGGAGCATGTGCATGGTTTTTACCAAAATTTGGATTTTATGGAATTTTATTTTGACGTAAAGTTTTTGTTTCTTTTTTGGATCAATTCTTGCTCGCATCTTTGATGACATCATCTAATTTTATTTCATTCTTATCTCCTTGTTTATCGAACA
Source organism: Dryas octopetala (assembly GCF_963921425.1). NCBI lineage: Eukaryota > Viridiplantae > Streptophyta > Magnoliopsida > Rosales > Rosaceae > Dryas > Dryas octopetala. Next base: position 20,577,942 of record NC_141370.1, on the reverse strand, counting down.
GGTTTTCCTCTTGAACCCTCCAATTCGTGTCACTGAAGGGGATAAACTAAATGCTTCTTTCTCAATGAACCGCTCTAAGGAAAATCATCGATTGATGGAGGTTGAGTTAGGCTGTGAGATTACACAGTATTCTGGAACGTTACTTCCACCATTCAGAAATAGATATTTCATAGAGTGACTAGAGACAAGGTTCACGTCCACCAGCATATTTCTGTGATACTGGATTACCAGATGTGATCAGTCCTACAAATCATGTGTGCAAGTTTTGTGGAAGTTTTGCAGGCTTTGCAGCTAATTTTGCTATACTCGTATGTTCATTTTGTTTTAACTTTGTGGTACGTTGGAGACAAGTTATGTCAATTTCATCAGAATTGCGTCTTTATGGTGACCTTTTCCCCTCCTTATTTTGCAGCGTCATATTGGAGTTGGAGCATTTGAACTTCTTTTTCTTCCCTTTTTTGGTTTCTGTTCAAATGTTCATACACTGCAGAATATAATTGTACACATTTTGGCAATTGTCACTCTGATATAATGTTAACGCAAAATATTATACCGGGTTGAGAAATGATGTGATTGTTCTTACCTGATTGTCAGTTTTAGTCAACTGTTGGTCACAATTTACACCCTATAATTGTATTTGCTACAATACAGCTTCAATAATGCAACCGCTTTTCAAGGTTTTCTGTTTCACGGTTAGGTCTAGAATCGGATAAGATCCTTCTCAACTTGAACATCTTATCAGTATAGCACCTTTGACTCTAATGCTGGCAGATGAGCATGCTGTTATGAGAACTCAAACTGAATAATCAATTATGCTGTTCTCGTACAAATTTCTGTTTCTTTTTATTCTTGCACCGTCTAGAAATTATATCTTGCTGTAGCTTGTTACACATGACAGCCTATTGCAATGTCTATTCAGAATTTCAGACTATTCTTAGACTTAAATAAAGTAAGGTATTTGACTTTTTTCATCACATGCACATGCCGACGTGCATGCCTTTAATTACCTTGGAAGCTGCTTTTAAGTTAAGCAGACATCCTTGTATGACCATTCACAACAAACCATAGACAAGATCAAGCCTCAATTGCATTTTTGGCTCTACAAGCAAAGCTGTTATCCTTGATTTCCAGCCTTCCTAACCATGTTCGCAACCTCATTAAATATAGTACTATTTTACCCTTCCTCCTACTATAAGATCTGCTAGAACTTGACCTTTTCTTTTGTATTCCCCACCCTGCAGCATATCTGTTCTTCTCCATCTTATTCGAATTCCCTGTTGTCTTCTCATCTGGTAACCCTGAAGAATGCATAGATCATCAAGCACTAACCGAGCCTCGGAAGAGTTCTTGGTGAACTTTTCGCCAGCGTCCCTGTCCCTGGCTTCTCAACCACTGAAAACTGCAGCATCTTCCAATGACTTGCCTGTGTATAGTCCAAATTCTGATGCTACCAAGAAGGAAGTTGCTCTGCATCATAACTCAGGAGAGAATGTCATTCACATAATTCCCCTCATTTTGATTCTTTGTGGTTTAATACTTTGGATTTTCTCTCATCCAGCTAAAATTAATGATGCCTTGTAACCCAAAAATATGTCTTCTCTTTTGCTTTCTTTTCCTCATCACTGCTAAGGCAGGTAATATTGAAGTGTAATCACTACTATCACATTTATACTATGAAAGGATGATGAAATTGAGACATTTTATTTGAAACTGCTTGCTTTGATTTCTAGTGTATGGTTTTGTTGTGGTTTCGTCATCTTACAAGGTTTCTCAGTTTCTAGTGTATGGCTTACCATCTCCCTCCCCCAAAAAAAAGTCAAGGGTTTGAGGGGTTCACTTTTGTGCAAGGTTTCGTAAGTGGAGATTAGAGTGGCATTTGGTGGGCCGACATGTTTGGGTCCAAGCCCAACATGTGCCTAAGCCTAGCATGGCTTGACATATAGGCTAAATTCAATCCTAGGAAAATGATCATGCCCCAATCCATATTACAGGTCTTATTTATTACATATACGTAAAGGATAAATAATAAATGTTGTTTCAACTTTCAACAGCTTTCAATGTGGTTCATGCCTCATTCTGTGTGCTGTCTTTTGCTTCCAAGCAACACATGAATATCATTCACAGAAGAGTGGCGAAAAGGGACATTTCAACTTTTATTAAAAGGAATAAGGGATAGGATATAAGAGGAAACGTATGTCCAAGACTATACACGTTTTCTACATTTATTTAAACTTAGCTTTATGCAAATACATCATCTAACAAAACCTTTTCTAATTAATTGAACTTCCCCAAACAACCTTGAAAATAATGATTAATAGGCAAGAAAAGATAGAATTGAAGTTCTTACTTCTTGCTTGCTAACTTTGGCTGATATGAACATCTTATACCACAATTATATACTAATCTAGTTCCAAAATTTGTAATGCAAAATATGTGAAGCTCACAACGTAACAATAAATTCGTTAGAGTCTATTATATTTTTGTTAAAGTCCAACATGACATATCCAATAAATATTTTCTCTTCAATCAATTGTTCATTCAATCTCATCATTCATTAAATTGTATTGGGGGAGGAATTAATATATGGAAATATGATTGCATTTGTTTGCATATTACGTGTGCGTACTATTTAAAAGCTACAAACGTGTAGTAAGTACAACAAGTCTTGTTATGCATAGCTCACCTAAAAGTGAGGGATGTGGGTCGTTGTTTCACACAGGCTAGCTATCCCATACATGTTGCCAATTATAGTTTGGCATGGGGAAGAAGATCCTTTATTTACTTTGAATGTTATGCTGTTTATGCATATAATTAGGCAAATGTCGCACTTCATTAGCACATTCAATTGGGTAATAAACGCGTTACCAGAAATTTAGGCACCCTCATATATCTCAACCATTTCACATACATTTCATAATCATCTCATTAAAGCAAGTAAGATGGCAGAGATCGCAGCTAGAAGTTTTTTGATGTTTCGTTTCTGTATGAAGCTTAATTATAATAAAATGTGCGTGTTGACATTTTCACAAGTGTTTAGTCAAATTAAATCTCTAATCATTTACATCTTGTTAGCCACCACTTACAATTCAAAGTAAGGCAACTTGACCTATATATGACTTTATATGGGTCTTCCTGAACTGGTCCCCAATCCCCAAGAAAAGAAAAACTCACGTGTCCAAAGAAGCTTTTCTGCATTTTATCAAGAATTTAATAATTTCTGAAATCATGTTAGATTTTTGTTCGTAAGGTCATTAGCATAATACATCATGAAATCATATGATGAGTATGATAAAGAAAAATAAAAAAATTTATGATAAAATAGTTATAAAAAAATAAAAAATAAAAATCTATGCGGTTTGTCCCAAAAGAGAAGCTCTTTACGCATTATTTCAAAATACTTAATTTTTTTTCTCAATTGATCAAATATTTATGAAGCGAATGATCAAAATAGATTCACGATTTGCTTAAATTAACTTGTAGATAATTATTCGTAATGAATGACTCACTTTCTCATATTTATTTTGCTTATAAGATAAATCATCTTAATAAACCTACACGCGAGCTAGTGAATAAACCTTTAATCAACCTGTGAGTTGCATGCAGTAGGCAACGAGATGGTGAGAGGCATCACTATATATAATATGAACATGTTGACTCATTATTTATATAGACTTTTGTCATGATATATATATATATATATATGTTTTTTCAACAAATGCAATATCATATTTAGAATGATTCTTGGAGCGTAAGAGTATCCTCTCAATCTCATCACCCACTATATAAAAAGAAAAAAGAAAAAAAAAAGAAATTAGAGAATTCTGTATGCACCTTCCCAACTGAATCCCAAAGCATGACCTTTTAATGGAAAATATTCATTTTGAATAAAGTATGTTATGCTATATATATATTGAATATCCAATCGAATATTAGAAAATCCCTTGAGATGGATAATCATTCATTCACCCATAAATCATAATCATATCTCCTCAACTTGGCATATTGCAAGATAATGCAATTGTACAACACAAGACAACGTGACATTGGTGACAATCCAATAATAATTTGGTCTATAGTACGAACAACATACAATATACAAACAGAGGTCTACTAATAAAAAAAATTTATAGAAAAAAAAGAAAAGGGTATGCGTAGTGTACACCCATGGTTTACTATATAAGATGTAAAAATAGTTAATAGTTGAGATAATTGCACACAAATTTTTTTAAGCGCCAAGTGCACCCACGAATTAACTGAGGTATGTCATACTAGTCTATTATATCAAAACACTCTAAACGGATATATAGTTTTGTCCGCGTGAAGAGATAAATAGGTCAATTCATATCCTAATGTGACCTTAATTGACCTATTTACCTTTTTACGTAACAAAACTCAACGTTCATTTGAAAATTTTTGAGGAATAGACAAATATGACACTCAGTCAACTAATTCGTGAATGTACCTGACACTTAAACAAATTCGTATGCACTGAGACTTATGAAATAATAAATGGCCAAACCCGTAATAACCTCTTAATAGTTAATACCCACCTCAACAAGCTATTCTTGGGTAGATGGCAACTTGGCATAGAAACCATGCCATATTCGTTGCTTATTAAGCTAATTATTTGTACCCTTTTAAATACCCACAAAAAATTTTTAATCCTAAAAAAATAAAAACAAATAAAACTTACACAAACACAAACACAACAACAACAACAACAACAATCACAGAGTTCAAACTTTTTCTGATAACCTATCTCTCTCTCTCTCAATTGAAAAAAAGGTCAGTGAAACTCTCTCTTTACGTTTCTTAAATCGCTTTCTGCATCTACAATCTTTGATAAAATTCTGTGCTTTGTAATCTTTCTATCTTAATTCAGTTTAATTCTTCTTCTTGATGAAGATTGTGAATTCGCTGAGAAGTTATGATTTTGCTTCTTGGGTCAATTTTTTTTCCCTTACCCAACTGCTTGGTTGCGAAGAAAACGGTGGAAACAAGAAGAAAAAAATTGGGTCTTTATTTTGCTTGTTTGGTAGATGGTGTTATGAAATTGGGTCGATGAAACTAAACCAAATAGTTGTCTCAAGCTCAGTTGAGTGCTAGTTTGAGTTTTTGTCTTAATCAAAGAAAAAATTTGGAATTGAAAGTTTGATTTCTTTCTATGTTCTGGCATTTTCTCAGCAGCCAAGCAGAGCATAAGTTTTGGCAGTTTGATTTGAATTTCTGATCTTTTTCAAATTCTTCTTTGCAATTTTAAATCTTCAAGTTTTTCAATTTTATGCACTCTCTGGTTGTTTTGAAGATGTGGGGAAAAATTGAAATTTTAAATGCGTTATTTTGATTTAGAGTACCAGAGAAGACATATGCTTGATATCTTATTTGTTTTCTGATCTTTTGCAATATAGACGTTTCTTTCTATCGTTATACACGTACTTACGTACTTCCAATCATGTGATCACCATTGATTCTCTGTACTCTTCTTTACGAGATGTTAAGATTATTATCATCTCACCGGCAAAAAAAAAAAAGAAGATAATTATCATCTCATTCCAAAAATGAGACTCTTCTGTATTTTAGATTCTTTGCCTTGTATCTTACGTTAGTTCTATTTTTTGAAAACAGGTTTTGTAATAGGGAACTTTGGCTGGCATATAACACATCATGAGATTCAAAAGAGGGAGCAACGTGGAAGTCTTGAGCAAAAAGGAGGCGCCTTCGGGTTCTTGGTGCTGTGCCAAGATAATCAGCGGTAATGGTCACAACTACACTGTTAGATATGATGGATTTGAGGGTGCCACTGATGAGACCATTGTGGAGAGGGTACCCAGAAATGCCATTAGGCCTTGCCCTCCTCCACTGGACGTTTCAGAGAATTGGGTTCCCGGTGATGTCATTGAGGTTTTTGACAATTTCTCTTGGAAAATGGCAACAATTTCTAAGGTTTTGGGAAAGAAGTACTTTTTGGTCAGGTTAGTTGGATCCTCTCGGGAATATAAGGTTGGGAAATTTGAAATCCGAGTCAGACAGTTTTGGCAAGATGGCAAATGGGTAGTGATTGGAAAGGTAATAAATTTTCTTTTTCACTTTCTTTATTTTACATTTTGCAGTTTTCAAATGTGTCCAAAAGTTTTCAAATGCTTATCGAGGATCTTGTCTTCAGTATATTTCTTTGTACTTCTATTTTTTTTAATCCAAATCTATATATTCATGATAGTTATAAAAGAGAAAGTATGTATTAATATTAATCAACACTTGTACGATTTAAGAATCGCAAAGAGTGTTGTAAACTATGAAAGTGTATAGATGTTTCATTGTGAATGTTTGAAGTTGGAAATTTGCTTTGGCTGTTTGAACTGTACTGATCATCTTGTGATTTATTGGTTATAAGATCATCTTGTGACTTTCAACTGGTATTCACAAGATTTCGTTTATGTTGTTTTCGTGTGCTAATTTTTTGTTATACTTTGTGGGCACGTAGGGTTCGAGCAACTATGAGAATGGAAAACATGGTGCAATTTCAACTCTAAAGTACAACCAAAGTTCATGCCTTGAAGCTCAGAAGACAAAAACACACATAATTGTACATGGAAAAGGTGAGAGTGTTCCTGCTAAGAACAAAGTTAATTTCCAGAAATCTCATGTTGCGTCCTCTGAGAACCGGAAGAGAGGATCTCCCTACATCTGTTCTCAAGATGAATCATATGGCGGAGCCACTGAGAAGTTTAGAGCAGTTGAGAAAGAGGGCAGGTGTCACCGAGTAATTGCTGCTAATTTATCTACATTAGCTGAACAGGTAGATGTTGGTTTACCAAGACATATGCTGGGTGGAAACAAAATATACGCTCCTCAAAACAACAGAACTGTATTTTCTGAGGTTGAAGAAAGGAAAAAACCAAGTGGTGATGTTGGGTGTTTGTCCAATGATGTCGATAGTATTACATGCTCTGTTGGTAGTTGTAGCGTCGCTAGCAATGATTTTTATAAGTCACTTTGTCATGTTTCTGCTGGTTCTACTGAAGATTTTGATGATCAGCTTTCTGATGCTGAGTCTTTTTGTCAGTTGGGATATGAGGAAGGAAACTCTCTCCCTCCCAATAAGGAAGAATTGGCAGCTGAGATCCATAGGTTAGAGTTGCATGCCTACCGTTGCACGATAGAGGCATTGTATGCATCAGGACCTTTAAGTTGGGAACAAGAAGAAATGGTGACAAATCTTCGCCTTTCACTCCATATATCAAATGATGAACATTTGATGGAGCTTAGAAACTTAGTTTCTTCAGATACCAGCATTCATATTAGATGACAGGAAAAATGGAATTATGCCTTCTGATTCATATTTTTTCTCTAGCTGTAGAATCTGATGAGCATTTTTTTAATGACATCGCTCCACTGTAAGAAACAAGATGAGATGTTTTGATATCCTTTTATATTCAGTTACAAAATATAGTGGTTCAGTTCAAACTCAATGTAGTACAAACTTTTCCCAAGTATGCATTTTATCACACTCATCATTATGCATCAGTTATTTTCTTCTTTTTGTTTTTCTCTGGGCTTGAACTGATAACCATGCTGGCATATCATGATTAAGAAGGTTCACTATAAATTTACTGTAGGAAGTTGCTCTATATATGTAAGCATTTGAGATATTATGGATGTATTTTGCAAGTAAAGGCCTGTGACAATCAACTTATGATAAATATGATTTACATATGTTTTTTGTATCTCTTCTCCTTTTGTTGATTTGTGGGGCTGCTGCTTTCTCTTAGATTTCCTGAGTTGCGAGAAATATGTTCCATAATTTTTTACATGAGTGCATAACTTGATACTGTCCCTATCATTTGGAAGTCTAAGCAATTCCATTTGTGGACAATAATGATGCTTCCCCTGCATTTTCCAGGGCCAAAGTAGGAGGATTGTCACTTTGATTTCAAGTCTCCAAAGATAATGTTGGGGCTTGCCAGCTTTCTCTCGGTCTAGACGTGTGGGCAATCATTATATGACAGCTTCTGATGCTGCTGTTTTCATTAATGCATTTGATCTCTGCATTCTTCCATTTCGGCCACCTGTAAGCCTTAGATACCTGTTTTGCTGAAGGATGTAAGACAAGAATCTTGTGGCTGACACAGGATGACCTGAGATGTGGATGCTTGAAAGGTTTTGCTTCAAACCTTGTCTCAGCACCTCCATGCATAACTTATTTGACTCGCTGATGTCTGTCTTATTCTCCATCTGCTACAAATTTATCATGTGACAGTTGAATTTCATAATGTTTTTCATTTATATGGTTTACTGCTCTATTTTTTCTTTCATTTTGTTTTGTTTTTTTTCTTGTCCTTTGTTGTTTAGTTTGGGAAGTTTAAAACTTACTGAAGCCTGGTCAAGGGTCTTTCAAATTCGAAAAGGAAAGTTTAGGATATTGTAATAGTCAATAAGCATGGGAAATTTTTTGATGCTTCAAGTTTCAATTAAACATGTAGTAAACCATGTTAGAAGAAGTGAAATAGCAACAAACTTTGGCAGGAGGCAAAAGACTTGAGTTGTTTATTTGGAAGCCAAATGCATGTTATAAAGAACTTAATGATAGTTAGGTTTCTTTCAAGTAAGGAGTTAGAATCAGAACTTCAATCATGATTGTGAGAAAAAAAAAGTTTTGAAAACAAGCCAATATACTTGGCCACCTTTCCTTGCTAATTTGCCTACTTGTGATACAACATACTCATAGGTGCCCCTGAAATTTATAACTTGACAAATTTTACCTTGTAACTTTGGAAGAAGATGCGATAATATGTACTACATCTTTGGGGCAATATTAAAACATTTATGTGCATGTGTATCTGCACATATGCATGTATCATGTATGTTGCTTGGTTGAGCACATTGTGGGCTCAAGTTGGTGGTGCTTCCTAGCTTCCTAAACATTAGCCAGGTATAGGGAAAGGAAAATTTGTTAACGTGTTCTTTTTTTGTTGACCATAGCTGCACATTTTTTTCTATTTCAGTAATTGTTTGAATACTTTCTTTGCTTCTTTAGCAAAGTGGTGCTTGTTCATTTGAGGTGCCACAATGTCCTGTTTTGTAGACCACTGGACTGCCTTACTGCTCTTCAATTCTTTGGAATTATTGTAGTATGTATATGATTCATTAGAAGTGATCTTACTGGTTTTGTTGCATCACTCATTCGAGCCCTCACTTTCTCACTGTTGCTTTAAGCTTTGCTGATTGGATCATTTATCCATTTCAACCAATGAGAATAGTATTGGACAATATGTTCCAGGAAAAAGCGAATGGGTAACTTCAAATTAAGCAATATTCAAAAACTTTTTTCTTGCTCCTGATTGATTCTGATTGACAGCCATTTCTTTTAGTGCATTGTTAGAACTGAGGTTGGCAGGAAAGGATTAAATTGAACACTGAAGGAAGTATGTTTCTCCGTTTGTAGTAACATAAAATCATCAAGGTAATAAATTTCGTGATACTATATTATTACTTGATTTGGATGTTCTCTTTGGTTAGACTGACCTTACATGGTCTGTCCATTCCTCTATCTCAAGCAGTATATTTCTCACTTGTGTTTGTGAGGCTTCAAATTCTGATTTAAGCAGGGCTTGAATTAGAGTTTTTATGGTTCCTGCTGCAGATGCTTTCTATGGGAAATATATATCAGCCTGGTGTGGATCCAGCGTGGAAACTATTCATAAAGTTTTGAATGGTGTCCACCAAAACCACCCATCAGAAACTTAGGCTTTTGGTAAGATTTGAGGATGGCAATGCTGGAGTCACTCCTACTCAATAGTATGTCCAGTGTGATGCAACTCTTCCAGGATCTTGGGCACGTGCTCAGGGACGGCACATGGAAGGGACTAAGAGGGGCGATGGCCCCTGCAAAATTTTGAAAAAAATAAAAAAAAAAATCAATAAAAGTTGTAGAATACCAATGTGTTGAGCATGTTTGTCACTTGTAAATACATTTTTTCTTTTCTATTCTATTCTTCTCGTGAATATTGCATTTAAATCAAAGTTCTGTCCTAGCTTATTAAGGCCTGATAATGAAACTGTTTTGGTCAACACCAATGCTTTATGGGCCCAAGTTTAAGTATACCTGTTGATTACACGATTCTTGGGCTTCATATATGCAAGATTGGGTTGCAACCCTCCTTCCAAATCATATTAAATCAATAAAAAACAAAACATATTTTCAGAAGCATTCAAAACTTCCTATGCTATGCTAGGTACTACTACTATCTTATTTACATAACGTGGTTGACCATAGTGATGACAGAGCGCCACTCTAAGGGAGATGCACATGGAAATCTTGAAGTTTATATACGTGCCTGATTGAAATTACACATGCTAGATTAGATTCTAACTTTGTTTTAATTTTTCTCTTCCTTGGTTTCTCACATTAGAATCTTGAAGCAAAAGGGCAATCACATAGGTGGCATTGTCACTAGAATGACCAACAGAGTTCCAAGGTGTCATTCTTGCACAGGCCTTTTTTTTTGGATTAACAAATGAGTGGTGCATTATGTGGCCTCCACCAAATCCTCTGCTATTGTCTCACTCGCACCTCTTCATGATTGTTATTCCCATGTGATTGTGCTCCTCTCACACAGAGAGAGAGAGTCGAAGAGAGAGAGAGAGATGTCTGGGACTTGTTTTGGGTCAGCCTCCTAAAACTCAATTGTTCTTAATTCAGTCTGACCCACTTTGTTGAATTCTGTGAATATCTATAAGGAATAGGGTACCTCCTTATGCAGAGCTATTGGCAGCTTCTTTCAACAGTTTGGGTTTTAAAGCAGAACAGCTTTTAAAATCTTGCTGCAACTACAATCCATTTTTGGCCCTCATCTTAACTATAAAATCCCAATATCAACAAAGAACGTGGTTGAGAATGCTTGATTGTACCATCTTATCACAGCATCACCCTCTTTAGACAAGAATGTTAGTTGTCATTTTTTATTATCTAACACGAAATTCAGTTCCCTCACCTAAGATATACAACATTTATTAAACGCCCACTTGGGTTAAGAATTTTGTGTCTGCAATGAGTTTGTGTTGGAAGGGATGTAACTGATGTTGAAAAATTGGAATAGAAGCTCAAATCAATCAAACCAGTATTGGTTGTCAGCCAATTTTGGGATCTGCTTGTATGAATGAAATGATCCTCAACTCATCATCTCAGCAAGAGGACATACATTAATACATCATTTTCTATTAAAAATAGTTGTCTTACATGATCTGGCATATCAAGTCTTGTGAGAATTAAATCCCAGTGATCAAATGGTAGGTAAAGATAGATGGGGTATGTGGAACACTGAGATATGGATGATCATATAGTATATTGAGGAAGAGGAGTGCATGGTAATGGCTAATGGGGGCAAGAGAAAATGGCCAATCATGCAAAAACAGAATTACAGAAAGCCCTTGGCCTTTGGTGTATGACAGACCGACAGTGTCGCATTAATCAAGGGCAGACATTAGCCAGCTCAATTGCTTTGGCATGGGTGCAAAATTGGGAGACATTTGGGGGTGATTTTTATTAATATACTGGTTTTTTGATTAGGGAATGGGGATGACTCTGCCACAACCATAGATCTTAAGCATGTTCTAGGGATCTATAAAATAAAACCCTTATTTTTTAATTTGGTGGATGGGGGACAAGATTCCCATTTCAGTTCCTCAGACAATACTATCTAGGACTAGGAGTAAATCAATTTTCTTGTTCTAACATATATTGGTGCTCTTAGGGTTCCAACGGCTACTTGCACTAAAGAAAATGGTTCCAAATATATAACCTCAACTTTACTCCAAGTTTTTCTGCAATGTTGTCTTGTATTAAACATAATTTACAATGTACGTAGCTTGACCTTTTGAGATGGATCTATTCCATTGGGGTGTTGATTTTGTCGTCTAGCAAGGTGGGGGAGACACTGCCCTAGATGTTAATGTGGAAGCATGCTCAAGAGTCGAGACGAAGCACAAGTGAACACAAGCCTCAGCTAATATTAAAACAAAAATAAAATAAAATAAAAATAAATAGTAATAAGATTGAGACGTGGATTAAACAATTGGGGAAAAGGTTAAAGATGATACATGGGTACGTGAAACATTATATTCTTGTTTTATGTGATTGGGGTATCGTAAAGGCAATTCTGGCTCTTCTCATGCCTTCTATTCAGATAGAAAGAAAAAGCACACTTCACCAAGCTAAGGAATGCACATAATAATGGTTCTGGTCCTTGTAGCACAATTTTCAAGATAACCATCATGATAAGGAAGAATAATCAGGTTGTAATCACCATTAATGCACCACAAATGGTCCATGGTGTGCCCCAAATAGAAAGTGTGTATGTGAAAGAGAGAGGAACAGAGAGAGACAGAGGGAGGGATATAGAGGCCATTTCATTGCCTAAAGAGGTGGGTTTGAAGAATTGAAAATTATGAGTGAGTGATAAGGGTAATTAGGGATGAGTGATGAGATCACATGGTCCTTGGCATGCTGCTGATTCCTTTAACAAAAGCTAAAATACACACCAAAATAGAAGAGGGGAGGGAGGGGGGAGATTTTGTATTTTGTAGCTCCAAACCACATGCTTTTCTGGGGACCATCAAACCCCAAAAATTAGAGCTACCTTCCAAGAGAGCTAGCATGAGAAGATCCCAAAAAGTAATACAAAAAGAAGGGTTGTTTCTCTCAAATCTTACTCCTTACTAAACTACAACTCAAAAGCCCTAAACCCCATAAAGGAGAATGTATCAAAACAACAACAAAAATGATAATAAAAGTGCATTTGCATGCTGGACTGCAGTCACCTTTGCTTTTAAACAACATTTCATGCCTTGGGTACTGCATATGTCCTTGCTTTTATTCTTGTTTCTAGTAACACACCAAAAATTAAGAACACTATTTGTTTAAGTAAACAAATAACAATCAAGGGTAGTCTGTCTCTAGGAGATTTGAGTGCCCCATGTAATTTTGATAAAACTATAAAGGGGCACCTCATTTTTCTTGTGTATTTAAAATAGCCAAAAAAATTCTTGCATTGTGAGCATAGTTTTATTATTCTAATGCCTTGTATAAGTTTCAACATGGGTTGTCAATAAATTTCTAGTTGGAGGCTTGGTGCTTCTCCTTTTATTTTTATATATAAAAGCAAAGGTGCACATATTGTTGCCCAAAATGGTATTATAAATCATATATATATATATATATATTATACAGCTGCTATAGAGTGTAGAGTCACCCATGAAATAAGCAAATTTTAATGCACCCATATAACTTTGCATTGGTAAGATACATCATACAAATTATTTGGGTTGAACAAGGCAACAACTTGTTTTCTAATCAAGTACTGAACTCCCTTCTTCTAAAGTGGGCATTGAGTTTAATGCATAACTAGGGAGACCATGGCCACCATGAATTCCACAATGTATTGCCAATTGAATTTGAATAGGCCAAAGCAGAAAATGTTGGTCCCCTTTTTCAGAAGCTATATATAATCTGTGCGGGAGTCAAATCAGAGTGCCAATTTTAGCAATACAAGCAACCCAGATCATCAACTTTGGAATTTGTCCTGTTTCTGTGGTGATCATACAATTGCCATCAATCAAATAATTCTTCATCACCTAAAAATAAAATTTCTCAATGCATAGAGAGAGAGAGAGAGAGAGAGAGAGAGAGAGAGAGAGAAGCAACATCAACATGGCCTTATTTAGTGAAAACCAACCAATTAAGGTTCATTGATGCATAATGATATTACAAAACTTTGTAGAAACAGAGCACAATATACATTACATACAAACGAGAGAGACAGAGGAAGCTTGCTACCTAGTTGTTAGCAATTTAGTAATTCCTAGATTCAGAAAGAAAAAGCAAAACAAAACAAAAGCTTACATGCCATGGTTAACAACTTTTTTTTTTTTTGGAAAAAAACCATGGTCATGAGGTCAGTAACGCTAGGTGAAAGGAATGCAACATATTTCTCCTAAGATATATATCTCTTAGCTCCTATAGTTATATGGAAACCCAGCATAAACAAAAAAAAAAAGGGAAATTGGCCAAATGGGTATTTCGGTCAATTTGCTTAGCATCATACGCACACTCACACACGAATGATCCATATGCATAGGGATAGAAAACGATCAGGACCCTTGATCATGATCTTGATGAGCTTGATCAGCTTGGGGCAGACGTTGAAAAATGATGGGTGCACCATATTGAGGGTAAAGTAACATCTGAACCGTTGGTGCATGTTGATAGGTGGGGGCAATCCTGAAAGAGAAGCGTTGAAGTATGATGGCTAGGGTCAGTTTTGCTTGTAACAGCGCTAGATTTTGCCCAATGCATGTGCGGACCCCAAGCCCAAATGGGATGAACCCGACCGGGTGCTTGGCGGCTCGGGCCACGCCCTCTGTGAACCGGCCCGGGTTAAACTCATTTGCATCATTTCCCCATATGCTCATATCATGATGGACGGCCAGGATTGGAATCAAAAGTTCGGTCCCACATGGGACCTTGTATCCCCCAAGCTCCACGTCCATTCTTGTCCGTCGGATTGTCGCGATTGTTGGCGGGTACAACCGTAGGGATTCATTCAGGATCATATTCAGCTGCACACCATATCATTCCCCATAAAGAATAAAAGTTAGAATTACGCATTGACTAAATTGCCCTTAGTGCCTAACCTCTCTGCATTTCGAAAATGACGAAACTGCCACCGGATGTTTTTCAATCAAAAACATGTAACATAAAGCAAAAGGTGACAGTTTGGTTTTTCTTAGGAAACAAACACGGGCTAGGAGACAAGACAAGAGTTTTTGTCCTAATACAATACATGATATATCTAAAGCTTATATAGCATAGCCTTACCGTCTTCAGCTTTACAACATCGTCCTTAGTGGGTATGTCACGTGATCCGCACACTCTCAGGACCTCCGCACGTGCCTGCAGCTGCCAATGTGGGTGCATTGCTAGGAGAACCGTTGTCCACGTCAGCAAATTGGATGTGGTCTGTTTGCCCGCAAAGAAAAAGCTCTTGCACTCCTCAACAATGTCATGGACAGTGATATTTGATGAAGGGGAAGAAGAATCTGAGGCCTGAATCATAAGCCCCAATAAATCCTTAGGACATTTTTCATGCACATTGTGCTTGTTCTCCCTCCGCCGATTGATCAGCTTCATCAGCGATTTTCTAATTTCCTTGTCCAATTTCCAAGAATTTATGTTTCTTTTTGTGGGTAGAAATCTGAAACCAAAATTAACCATAGACATAAATTATCATGTCAAAAAAATGTTACTTTTTTTTTTTTTCAAATATAAAATTTTAAGATAAATGCTGAATATGCACATGCAAAGAGTATTTAATTACCTATAACCGGGGATAAAGACCTTTTGAAACGCGTCAGCAACAAAGACCATTTGTTGGGCTTGTAGCCTGAAAATGGCTTTACCATCTTCGTAACTGCTTCCAAATGCTGTTCTAGTAATAATATCTTCTGTTAGGGTTTGGAACCACTCGGAGACTTCAATCTCCACCTCACCAGACTTGGACATGGCTGACCATTTGTCCATCATGCATATTATGCTTGCTTCCATCCCCGGAATCAGTAACTGAAAGCATTAATTACTATAATTATTAATTAATGAACTTGCAATTAATATTAATTAAGAAATGATCAGAGTTAATTAATTACTTTGAGATTCTCCATATGGAATGTGGGGGTGATGATTTTTCTATGGTGAGCCCATTTTTCTCCTTTGAGGCTAAGGAGGCCATCACCTTCGAGTTGTTTAACAAGTGGGTGCGCCTCATTTTTCTCATAGAATTCAGACCTTGAAGTAAATATTTCACGGATGAGATCAGGGTCTGAAACAGTGAGTCGAACTGTAGGTCCAAACCACACAAGAAATGGTGCACCTGCAGTAATTAATAAATGAATGTTTTAAATAAAATAAATAAATAATAATCGTAAGGATGGATAGTGTAGGGCCTGCGAGAGAGAGAGAGGCAAAACAAAAGAAAGTAGGAAGAAGACAACTGAAAACTAGCTATTAACAATACCAACCACATATACATTGCATTTGCATTGCAAGTTCATTTTGGAAACTAAAGCTCCGTAAAAACAAAAGAAAGAGATCGAACACCTAAAACTGAAAAAGTAGATGAATGAAAGCTTTACTCCCACAAAAGTTGAGCATCAATGACATTATTATTTTTCTTTTCTCATTTTTCACTTGGAGGGCTCACAGATTAATATGAGTACAGAAAATGAATAGATAAAATAAGAAGAGAAGTGGGGGAAAAACAGCTGTAGAAAAGAACAAAATCTGAACTTGAACATCAAGCATCCGAAGCTCAGGAAAAAAAAAAGCCTTAAGAAGAAGTACCCCAAAAACCAAAAAGAGCCTTTCAAAAAGCCACAAATTCTGATCACCATCATCATCAAAAACCAAGGTAAAGGAAACTTCAATATGCAGCAGATTCTGATCAGCTAGCAGCCTAGCACCCCCATAAGTACTTCAAAGATTTGAAAGACCAAATAAAAAAAAATAGAGATATTGGATGGTTCAAAAAACCACCTTATACAGTATAGGTAACCTTGTTCATCAACTTGCTTAGAACATTGAGAAATCAAATGAATATAAGTGAATGCAACATTCAAAAAACTTGTTTGGGCAAGCAATTGAAAACCCAGTTGTTGAAACTTGAAAACAAGAGAGAGAGAGAGAGAGAGAGAGAGAGAGAGAGAGAGAGAGAGAGAGAGGGTACCATAGATTTTCTTCCAGTGATGGTAAAAGGGAAGGACTCTTGGGAGAATATGGTGAGAGAAAGTTGGCATGGGTTGAGAAGAGGCCTTGAGCATCATGCCCACAAGTTCTTTGACATTCCCAATGAAGAAACGGTAAGGGGGTCCTCTGATCCCTTGCTTGCCAAAATGCTCCTCAATTTTTCTGGGTCTCCACCACAGCACCACCGCCATCCGTAACGACAAAACCACCACCATCAAGCTTATGCACACCACCTTCACCCACCACAACAGCTCCTGCTCCATCATCTTAAATTCTTAATTCGTTTGATCGATGGATCCAGCGAGCAGCACCAGCTCTTATTGGAATTCAACTAGCTAAGCTAAGCTGGCTAAGATATTTGCTTGTCTTGTGTAGACTACTAGAGCGGTATTTTTTTTTCTTGCCTTTGCTTGTGTTGTTACTTGTTAGTGTGTGTGTGTGTGTCTTTGGGTTTTTAATACTACTAGAGAGAGAGAGAGAGAGAGAGAGAGAGAGAGAGAGAGAGAGAGAGAGAGAGAGAGAGAGAGAGAGAGAGAGAGAGAGATATGGTTTTAATTTAGGAGGGAGAGGAGGTAAGCAAGTCCAACGGCGTAGGGGCCGCCATTGGAATTCTAAGGGGTCAACGACTGGGAGAGAGGGGGATTTCTTAATCTTTCAATTCCTTTGAGGACAATGTTGCCCTTGTCTTTTCTCATTTGTATTATATTATCCCCCACTTGATTTTCAAAATCAATTTCTATTTCTAATTCTCCCCATATGAAATGTATAGTTTATTGGAAAAATAACTTCTTCTTCTTCTTTTCGAAAAACCAAATTTTTGTTAAATTAATAATGGCATAGAGATGAACATTCTATAAGGTAAGAATGTTCCACGCTCGATCTTAAGATGTTTTGATTGTCATTTTATATTGACATTCTCATACAAAATTTAACTAATGCATCATTTATCATTTATTTTAATAAATAAAATATTGACATGTGTATTTAATTTATACATCATATACTTTTCACAAATAAGATATTAACATACACAACTGATACATCATTTTTAAAAAAATAATAAATTAGTTAGTGAGTAAATTTAGTCCAAACTTTAAAACTAGCATGTAGCTTTGAATCATTTTTTCTTTTTTGAATCACCGACTTTAATCCCTTGAAATTAGTCAAGTGATGGAAAAATGGTGAGAAAAAGATAATCCAATTCAACCTCACTATTACTCTAAAAAGAAAATAGGATTTTGTTGTCTACTTATTGTGTTTGGAAATTCTACATATACGTAATAAATCGTCACCCATACCTTAAAGTTACCACTATATATATCCTTGTGGATATATAATACCAATAATCACCTTCTTTTGCTAAATTCCAATAATATAACTCTAATCAGCTCTTGACATAGTGTGGTCCATTTTGAAAATTCCATACTCACGTCACTAAAGCCATGATTCCATTTTTGTGATACGTACGCACTAACCATATTTTACCCCACTTTAATTAAATCTTATGTTGAACTACATAGTGATATGGCAATAATATTTGATGTTCACCACATTTATTGCTGTATGAACCCCACATATGTGAATATATTATATACAAATAATGAGAAAAAAAAAATTATTGAGTCAACTCCATGATTTTGTTCAATAATATTAACCCATATGCTCTCAAATAATTTATCTATTGACATTGAAATAATGATGAGCAAATCAACATGTACATATATGACCCGTCAACTTAATAATTTTCCATACTTTTATTTTTCGAACCTACCTAGAATACAATTAGGAATTCTTATTGATCATAATTAATTAATTAATTAACCAGCTTGAATTCCTTGAAAGGGAAGGAGATATAGAATGTCCAAGTGACTGCCATGGTTCCTACCTTCTTCCTTTGTTCCCAAAAAGATGATTTGGGACTTTGGGAAGGAGAAGGAGAGGAGGGCACAAAGTGGGTTGTTGTTTTGGAATGTTGCTCTTAAATTTGTGCACATGGAAACAAGGCTGTCTATTTTAGGGTTTCTTTCTGTGGTTTTAGGTGGGGAAATATGCTCTAGCTGACCCAACACTGGGGTACCCACGCAAAGGCACCCTTCCCTAATCTTGTCCTAATAGACCCAAGACATGTTGGGCCTTGTGCCCTTCATGGGTCCTACAAATTTAAACCAAACTCAACCGTTACACTTAGATTAGATGTACATGTTTAGTGTGCATGCCTAAGGCGTTAGGGTGGCTACAGCTGACTTCAACCCAACCCAACAAATTAAGTTACCCTGACAAAGTAACCGTCCACAGTGACCTCTAACTTTAATTTCATCCTCATCGATTAACTACTAATTCAACCAAAAATTCGTCAATGTATGACGTATAAACA
Source organism: Dryas octopetala (assembly GCF_963921425.1). Lineage (NCBI taxonomy): Eukaryota > Viridiplantae > Streptophyta > Magnoliopsida > Rosales > Rosaceae > Dryas > Dryas octopetala. The sequence goes on along the minus strand of NC_141370.1, from coordinate 20,558,776 downwards.
GATTTAAAAGTAAAAAGATATATATTTATATATAATAATAGTAAAGAGAAGTAAATTCTTCATAATTTGTATCGACCAAAGAGAACATACAAGTACGCCCACATAGCCTATAGGAACATTGTATGTAGAAGCTAGATAGGGACCAGGCACGTGCGATGCATGTGCTGGATCGATGGATGCATGTATGAATTACATTGCACCTCGATCTAGCTAGAGCAATATATAGATAGCAGTACATAATGGGTTGCAACATTAATGGTGGATCAGCAATTTAAATAAAGAGCTTAGAGTAGTCTAAGTTAATTAATTAAGCATGCATGAGGTTTGAAAAGCTTTATTATGTGTGTGCTAGTAATTGGTGTATGTATGTGTTTGTCACAGACTCACAATGTCAGTGTGTGTGAGAGAAAGTATGAGACTGAGAGGCTGATCGAGAGCGTCCAATTGTAGATTTCAAGGAAGATCTGAATTCGTCCTTGAAGGGCTGTTCACTACTTCACTTGTCTAGCTTTAGTTAGATAGGTCGGGGGTGATGCAAATGAAGCTTTAAAAAGGCCGAATATATATACAGAATATGGATCAGCTTTGCCTTGCCTTCCCTTACAAACACATTTTTCTCTGCAAAATTAAAAAAGGACAAAAGGACAAAGTAGAATATGCAATCACTTAACAAGCTCTGGAGTTTTCGAAAATGACCAAAATAATCCAACCAAGCTAGAAAGGCTGCACCCTGATGTGCTAGCTGCCTTTGCTTGCAAACTTATAAACTTACAAATTTATATATTTTCCATTTTATTTAAAAACTCTTTGGAAAGACTAGCAATACAAACATCTTGTAAAACTACGTGCATAGTTATCTATATATATATACAAAATTTAGAGTCCGATAAGAGATTGTTATTCTATATATATTATTTTGTCACTTATACAAAATGTGTAACTATATATGTGATTATCATACACAGAGCATTGGAAGTAAATGCAACACATATAGAGATTTTTAAAGAGAAATTTGGAATTATAGAGATGAGATACAAATTATTGAGATTCATTGATAGAGTCTGGACCCCAACTTCAATGGAAAGAATAATTAACAATAATTGGAGGCAATCACTTACATATTTTCTCTTACAAGATAAAGATTGAAGAATGACTTTTAGAATTGGTGCATGATCAATTCTAAAAAGATTTAGTTGGTAAAGACAAGAGGTACAAGAGAAAAAGAAGGGATATGCACATATGATTTGCTAGCAAATCCCTCTCCTCCCCACCATATCTCATCACATAATTTTCCTTCTAATCATAAGTCACCGCTCCCTAGCTAGCTATATATATATATTCAATTATTCATCCTACAAGCAAGGATATATAGTCCAAAGATGCAATACCCAAAATCTAATACACCCATTTTGGAGTGATATTGTGTCCACATGTCATTCCATACCCAATTTTATATACATATAAAGAAGAATTTGACTTCCATGGTCATGATTAGAATTAGGCTTAATTAATTAATTGGAGTATGCATAGGTACTCATGCCCAAATCCAATTTGAATGTGATTTGATGATCCTGAAGTGATGTTTTTTTCATCCGAGTAATAATGCATGGTGGTCAAGAAATGCGCACTTAGAAGGTCAATCAAGAAAGAAATTGAAAAGTTGAGTTTCACTATCAAATTAAAGAGCATGCGTATCCGCATGCTTTTAGCAAGAAGACCACGATTTATGCTCATATCACTTTGAATGAGCATTGTTAGAAGATTTGATGAGTTTCTTCCTTTTTTCCAAACTTAGTTGTTGGATAATGATGTAATTTCTTAATTTCATTACTTTCCATCTTTAATTTTTATAACAAAAAAAAAAAAAAGCCCCTCCTTATTATTAATATGTCTAATGTATTATGTAGTACAACCTATTTTTGTGAAAAATGTAGTGAGTAATATTGTGGTATGTGACGTAAATAATTGTATTGATCAGATTATATCTTGGACTGTAGTGTCACATCAGTCCTGGTTTCCATATTAGAAGTGAAACTTGAACTTCTACTTTTGGTGTTTTAATTTCAAATGAAAGAGAATTAAAGAAATTAATTATGATGTAAGTCAATTTGGTTGGTTTGTAATATCACATATTATTGCCAAATTGCCAATATAAAACGAGTTGTCGTCCACGCAATCAACGGTGTGACGGGTCCAGGGCCTTCAGGCTCCAGCTGCACTGTCTTATTAAATCCCCCATCTACGTCAAATCATGGTTTACCACGTGTCGCCCAATCATTGACTTTTCCCTACATTTTGTCCGCATACAAAAGGCTTTCGTTACATCAACTCAAAGCTTTGGCAGATTCAGCACTCCCTTCCCTTTCTTTTCTTCCTCAAATTACCAAATCACCCTCCATACCACTACCTATTTACTATTTATCTTATTACCTAACTATTAATATGCTGCTATCAGGATTTTTGTTTTCGTTTCTCACTCATCAACTTTAGCTAACATTTATAATTTTGAGTTGAAATCTCTTTTTTTTTTTTCCGAAAAAAACTTAGTTAAATTTATTGTATACAATGTGTTTTACATTAAATATATTATGTGACTTACACATAATCATAAATGTTAAATATGTTTAGATATCCATTATATATGGATAAATTTCTCTCCATTTTGAACGCTCGAAACAAATATCACCTTAGACTTAGAGTAAGTAGTTTGTGAATTGAATTGATAGACATGGACACATGGTACCCAACAACATGCAGTGTTAGGATCTGTTTGTCTTGACGCAAACAAAAAGTCATTGATTTGAAGTTTGTCTCGGGCTATCAGTTTGAAATTAATCATAGGCTTAAAACAGGTAATGAAAAGAAATATACGACTGGTTAATCATGGAGTGATGAGTTTAGACTGTCAAAGTGGACCCCCCTAACCAATAGTAGACTTGATAGCTGAGGAGCACAAAGCCGGCAAGGGTAATTTTGGAAAATCATATGACATGCTTCTAACTTAACTTTATCAGAATTTAGAAAAAAAAAAAAAAAAAAAAAAAAAAGCATCAGGTCAGGTTTGTCTTTGAGTACGAAGATAACAACCTCTGGCAGTAATGTATGAAATCACTGGCCATATCCCCTCGTGAATCAAGGGTCAGTTTTTCCACTTTATCAGATACAAACTTACAAACCCTTTAAATTATTTTTATTTATTTTTATATACACTTCACTGTTCACTGCCATCTATGACGACCATTTTGCCACCTTTTTCTACTTTCCCAAGATTTTCTCACAGATATTATAAAACTCATTTATTAATTTTTATGCATAACAAATTAACAATTCACAGTTGTAAGCACAAACTGCTACATTTCCAATTTGAAAAATGCCATATGTTTTGTCCCTATAAAACCATCCTTGCCCATTCATGTCTCTTCCCAACGACCATGTCTCTTCTAAGTAGTTGTACTCTTACAAGCTTAATCTCTTCTTTAATCAGTTCTGCTTTGTTATTTTAGATAATCTAGCTAGTTTGGATTAATTCTTGTGTTTCTACATTGGAAAGTATATATAAAAAAGTGTGTGAGATGGAGGCACGTGGTACACTGCATGATACAAGGCAATTTTATTTTATTTTCACCGGTACAATTGGGAATATGTTGGAGGAATGTTTTACAGTCAATCATGTGACACCTCAAATATTAAAAATTTGATAATAGTTGTAATTGACACCTAAAGGTATGACATTATTAGCAGAGTGTATGATCTTTACTGCTTTTTCACTTCATATTGTTGTTTGTACCAAGAGAAAAAGAAAACCACTGTCCCAAACTTTATATATAAATGCCTCTTCACCATCCCTCAGAATATAAAGTATCATTGATTTGAATTTCTTTCACTGAATTTGTTCTAAATCCAAAATGTATTGAAAAGGGGAACCAAGAGGTAAAAGGATATATTTTCAGCAACTTTTTGCAGGATTCTCACAGAAATGCAGAATACTGATACTCATTACAATGGCAATGGCATGTCATTTCAAGATATGACAGGCTAAATGATTACACATATTCTTTGAGTAGATGATTAGCACAAGCCTCAATCTGGAGCATAGAACTTTCCAACAATCATTAATCAGGGTTTGTCATTCCTTGATCAAACAGTTAAGCCTTGTATGATCTTCAATCTCATCACAATGCTTGAAATCCTTCACTTCAAATATGCATGACCATTTGGAGCCTATAATTAAGCTAGTCAATGACTCATCCATTGACTCATTGGAGAGTTCAATTTGAAGCACCTCAAGGTCCTTCAGAGACCCTTTTTATTAGTATTGTGCTGGAAGCCCAGAAGGGTTACAATCCCTTAGGCACATGGCCTTATCTTAGGAATACATATCAAACCCCTATATAACCTGAACTATTCTGCACTAATTTAATGCTAATTATGAGTCAGCAGAAGACAAGTGCACACTACAATGTTCAATTGTTAATAGTTTGATCAGAAAAATAAAAGCAGCTAGCTCAGGCTATTTATTGCATGAGGACCAAAGTCCTTGCAGTTTCAAGTGACAAGAAATTAATTGAAAGGAATAAAAGCATGGGAATACAGATCATTCACAACTCAGCTCACAACCAAGCTAAGGCCCAAGAGGAAGGTGAAATGAAACTAGCTAGAAGTAAGTGGTATCTATTGGTAAGCATTAAATTCAGGTTTGGCTATTGCAATAGGCAGAGCATGAGGAATACATGCATATATAGCAAAGACAGCGACAGTTGCTTGCTACCCTCCCATTTATGCCACTCCCCTTATGAGTAAGCACATGCCCCCTTTGCAGAACATGTCCTGTTTCAATTCAAGTCTACATGGAATACAACATCCTGCATTGAATTCCTTTCATCATCATCTTTCAAAGCTCCTCCTTACCCTACCATGAGCCATCAGGCCTTGCCTTCTCTCTACTCATATCATCATCAATTTCGTATCTGAACTCACATGATGGGCCAAGTAACGATGAGTCGCAATCTTCAATCACTAGTACTCAATATTGCCATTACATAATCTTAAGTGGCATTACGATTAATTTAGGAGGTATATATATAAAAAATGGCCCTTCCTTTATGTATAAGTTGCTAGCTAGCTGATACAATGAGTTGTTACATAATGTGTATAGTAAAATTGCAGATGCATCATGCATACCAATTAATTTAGCAGAACTGAGACGCACATCACATATGATATGGACACTAAAAACAAGAGGGTGGAGGTGGTGTCATAAAAGAAAAGGAAAGAATAGCCACTTCACCAAAAGGAAGCAAGACAGGAGAAGTCATTGCAAAGAGAGCCCATTCAGGATAATAGCAATAGAAGCTGACTTTTAAAAGATAAGAGAATTAAAAGGGCTTGGGATTGGGATCATTGTATTGTGGCCCAACCCCAATGAAGCCAATATCCGACCACCTACCGACAGTGAAAGCCACCCCTTTTGCTGCCTTTAAGCTAAAATTTATTTACCTCTGCTCTGCTCTCTATGTTCACAGTCTCTATGAATATGGGGCCTTCAGCCTTGTTAGGAACAGGGGTTGTATATGAGCCCCTGAAGTTTTGGACAGTGTCCTTGAATGAAAGGCCAACCCCACATAACATATGATAGACAATGCTGGCAAGCAGGGCTAAGACCAGCTTTCACATGCCCCACTCTCCTGGTTGGAATGAAGTGGATGCATAGTGGGCATATATGAACAGTGAGAGACTGAGTGAGTGAGAGAGAGAGCATAGTACTCACACTGAAGCAATTGGGGTTGGTTGTGGGGGGTCTGTTCTAGTGTTCTCTGTTCAGTGTGCTTGAAACCGACACCGATAAGGACAAGTCCTACTCCTATGGGTCATTGGGGCTCAGTAAGCTGACCAGGGAGCCATTATTGTTGGGTGAATATTGAAGCACGCGTACTATATACATTGCCCATATTGAGTTCCTCAGACACAGCAAGTGGGTTTGGGTTTGGGTTTTGTGTTTGATGTGTGTTTTGTGTGTTCTGTGTACGTTCTAATAGCTAGAGCCAGCCAAAGGAAGTGTGTGTACATGGGATGCCATGTGGACTTCACATGTGGCGATGAGGCAACTTATGGTATTTGAGGCTTATAGTACGTCTAATACAGTTAGCTGCTGCTTTTCCTCATTCAATATCAGACACCACATCATTGGAAATCTGGAACACACACATGACAGTATCACACACATAAATCTCCTCCCAACTCTATCTAATTGAGACAGACCAGAAAGTAGTCGTACCATATGCGCTTGTTATTGAAACAAAGGTACTGAAAATCAACATCAATCATCAAACCGTAGGCTGAGAAATCCTTTTTCCTTGGGTCGGTGATTAAACATTCAGCAATTAAAGTTGTTGCCTGCCTAGCATCTGCTAGTCGTAGGTGAACTCTCAACTTTTAGTTATTACTATTGTCTTATATGTTGTGATGTTGAATATATGATACAGGACCACCTTTTCAGTTCTACTATGGAGAGTGGACTAGAGTAGGCCCAGCCCTTTCTTAGGCAGCCCAAATCTGTTGCACAGTTGCCGCACCCTGTTATTCAAAACCCATTACGGCCCAACAATGCATACCCAATTGCTCCAAAATGGGACACCCCAACCCAACCCCCCCCCCCCCCCCTCTGTCTGTTTTGGTGCACTCAACACACCGACCTCACAGTCCAGTCCATAGACCCAATCCGTTCCGTCATTTGGGACCATCGGATTCATCGGAGGCATAAAAGCCCAAAAACAAGAAGAAACTAGCCACGGACAATTTAAAGCGAAATTGGATGAGAACACCCATATGGCCATATGATTACTACCAGCACAACCATTGACAAACAATAGCTCAGCTGAAATAAATCTAACTAAAACGATCCGTTGTTCAATACATAAGACCTATCCTGAAAATCACATCCTGCCATATACTGTTGAAATTTCCGGTAGGATAATAATTCATAAGAAAGCAAAGGAATATCATGAGAAGAAACAAAGGGTTGAATGAAGGCCTCTCTAGCAGAGTATCAAGCACTCTACTCAAATGCATCATCGTCGTCATCAGGAAGAGGCTGATTGGCTGCGGCTAAAAGTTCGGTTTCATGCCTGCAAGAATCAACAAACACCACAGTGAGACAAAATTCATCTCTTATCAGAGCTGAATAGCTAGAGGCGATTGATAAACAGTTTGAAATCAAAACTCCATTCTAGTGGCCTCAGGAAGAGAACAATGAAATATTCTAATGGCTTTACTGTTAGGAGTAGAATATTTCAAAGATTAACACCAAAATAGACGAAGTCCTTACTTTTGTTGCGCGGCCAAGTCAATTTGTACTTCTGGAGGAGCAAGGGCAGGAGACTCGACGAAATGAAGATTAGTGTCACTAAAACAACAAAAGCAACATTGATCGTAAGTACTATTATCAAAACTCATACACTAAAAAAAAATAAAAATGATTATATATCATCTAATTACCCTGCAAGCTTCCTCGCAAGGTAGAGGAAGGGTTTCTCAAAATTGTAGTTGCTCTTTGCAGATATCTCATAGTATTGCAGATTCTTCTTCCTATGGAAGGTAACCTGCTTGGCTTTAACCTGCCTGTTCTTCACATCAACCTTGTTTCCACAGAGAACAATGGGTATATTCTCACAAACCCTGAAATTGCAATTTACAGAGCAAAACGTACCAAGCCATCAGTAGTTTGAAAAATAAAACAAGAAAAGGAAGAATAGACATGAAATCTGGTTAACTAACCGGCAGAGGTCACGGTGCCATGTAGGAACATTCTTGTATGTTAACCTAGCTGTAACGTCAAACATGATGATTGCACATTGTCCATGAATACTGCACAATTCAACAGAAAACTCCAGGTGAGACCTTCAACTATACAGCACAATGAAATGGAATTGACTTTGTCAACGAACCACAGAAAAGGTTGGGGAAAAACCATTTGAAGGGTCGCAACTAATCATAAAGTCACTAGAACAAGATTTATACTTCCCACTAAAACAAAAGAAGTTTTGTTTACATTTAGAAAAATCCTAGCCTAAACAGTGACAGACGCATAAAAGCTTTCATACTGGTACTTGTAATTTGTCAATATTTTGAAAATAACACGTGTCTATCATTTATACCGTGTTAATATCACAAACAAGGAATGAAAAGATAGGTAATCAAATTTCTGTCTCATCTTCCGTAATAAATTTTCTTCCACATTCACTACATTTTCTCTAAAACCACCAAATACAATGGATCCAGTGTAACAATCAGTTTAAATCTTCACTTACTAGTAACCATCTCGAAGACCACCAAACTTCTCTTGACCAGCAGTATCCCAGCAGTAAAAGCGGATCTTTCCACAATTTGTGTGGAAGTCCAAAGGATGAACCTCCACACCGATGGTTGCTGTTTGCAAAGAAAAACAAATCAAAACGAATATTCAAACCAACATGTCAACCCCATCAAGAGAATCCTAACACAATCGTGTCAATGAAGACTCTAACGTTCATATTTCTTCTCAAACTCCCCAGTGAGATGCCTCTTCACGAAAGTAGTTTTTCCTGCACAATTGAACACCATTCAATCCAAGTTCACAGATAACACATATGTCAGGAAAAAAAATGCATAAACCTTAGCCCACATTTGTTTCAGGGCAAAAAACTCAAAGAAAAACATTATACTTGCAAGGAAACAAATCTCATACAGAAAAGAAAATAACTTCGTTGGAAGGAAAATCTTTATTTTTAATATTTATTTCTTTAGATATAGTATCACAGGCAGAGCCCAGATCAAAATAAAATCTTTTTAGTCTTTCCTTTCTTAAGCTAAATATTGTTAGCCAAATCGATCAAAACCCAATATAATGTACTTAATCAGGAAAAAGCAAACTATTTATCAGAGAGACTTAAATTCCTATAAAACCCTAATTCTAAAAATGCAATACTTGTGCCGAGACAGTAAAATAAAGACAGCTGTTTAGAAGATAAAAAACGAAACAGGGGAATCGGAAAATTTACCAGTGCCTCCATCGCCGACGATGACGAGCTTAAAGCTCGGATAATCAACAGTCTGCTGGTTTGGCAAAGCCTACAGAACAAATTTGAAAGGCATGGCAAAAACGATCAAATATTAATAAAATCCAGACTGAAATAGAGGCAAACAAAACGATCGATCGCCAGCTAAACCCCTGAGCCTAAATGTGAAGAGAGAGATTAGGGAGAGAGTTACCATTGTTTTGGAGTAGCGAGAGCTGAGAGACGAAGCTACAGAGCAGCGAGACAGAGGGAGAGAAAAACGGCGATGGGGTTTAGAGGTGGGTGGGAGGGACTTATTATAAGGCTCTGTGCGTGGCTTTAAACTGACGCTACAATCTCCACCGTTGGATCTGATTACTTTCTTTGTGTCTGTATGTTCTAGAAGACTAGAACCATTTGAATTTTGACCATTCCCTAGGTCCTACGCACTCTTTCCTATTTTGAAAAGAAAAAAATTTACAAGCACGACACACATGAACACATATTTTGATGATTGTTTCATTTTAGGATATTAATTTTGCTTTGTGTTAATGAATGACACATACTTTCATTTTGTGTCAATTAAAGACCATGTTTTTTTTAGTTTTTATCACAACTTTGGTCCGACGTTGGACCCATCAAACTCTACCAAATAGTCCAAATTTATAAAAATTATACTGAGTTTAAAGATATGCATCTCATCTTTACAACTATATAAAGATCGCTCAAATCAGATCTTTACAGCTCCAGATAATCGACCCCAAAGTAGGATACCTGAAACTGTCTGATTTTTCAAATTTTTTCCTAGAGATCCGATTGGACAATTTCGGCTATCTTATTTTTTGGTCAATTATCTAGAGTTGTAGATATCTGATTTGAGTGATCTTTATATAGTTGTAAAAATAAGATGCATAGCTTTAAACCAAGTATAAGTTTGCTAAATTTGGTTGAGTTTTGATGGGTCCAATGTCGGGTCAAAGTTGAGATAAAACATGGTTCTTAATTGACACAAAATAGAAGTACGTGTCATTTATTAACACGAATTAAAATTAAAGTCCTGAAATGAAACAATTATCAAAGTATATGTCTTATTTGTAAATTTTTTCCTTTGAAAAACTAGGTGTGTATAGTTAAACATTTAAAATTTTGATATATGGAGGAATAAAATTGGAATTAATACTCTACATTCTCTACCCAAAAACAAAAAAATTGGAATTAATTTTCTTTATAAAAAAGAGGAAATACTGACCGAATAAATTTTGGGTTATTAATTCACAACCCCTAACAAGGATGGCAAATTCACCATAGGTTAGGGTCCTTGCAAGGCCCTGCTCGATGGGGCGGCCGGTGGGTATGGGGATAACACTACTAACCTCATACCCATTTTGTTCTTTGATTTTACTTTTTAAATATGACTAAATAAGCAAATATAGTGTAATATATGCTTTTATATTCGATTTTCAATTTTAAGTTTTAAATTTATTTTATTTTTCTAAGTTTAAATTTATTTATTTTTCTTGTTATATTCAAATAAAATGTATTTTCATATACTATACTATGAATTTGTGCTATTTTTATGAAGAAAAAAATTCAAATATTCATCGGACGAGGCAGGGCCCGAGAATGGCAATCAAGGCACCACTTTGCTTCGTCTCGTTGCCATCCCTACCCTTAAGTCTCCGTTTGGTTATGTTTCATATAATGATTTTTCATTCCGATAAAATGCATCTATTATCATATTGAGAAAATAAGTGACATAGATTTTAGTTTGCAGAACAAATTTGAGGTGTTTTAATTGTATTTGAAAAACACGGCCCTAATTATTTTGGAGTTTTCTAATTATCTATGGCTTCCTTTTGTGTGTTTGTATTTTTTTTCTCTCTATTCCTACCATTTTCTTTGATTCTTTTATGTTCAGTGATACTGATCAACTTAATTGTAATTACATGTCACACTTGCACTTGTATACGTAAAATGTAAATTGTGACACAATTATAACTATAAGTTGCAATTTTAAACAATAAACTCTACATCCAAAAATAATTAACCCTAAATTTTAATTCTAAATCCTAAACTCCATAAACTATACTCAAATGGTGCACTAATAAACTCTTACAAACCTTAATAATTATGATAAAAAATAGGGATATGGAAGAAATTTCTAATAAATTGTTGGGATCAAATATATATATCTTAAATAAAAAACCAGTTCTCAAATTTTTTTTAGACCATATCACACCGGCACCGCTGCTCTGATTTTGTACAAAAGTAATTGCACAACACCTCTCCAGATCTAAAGCCCCTTAACCTTCGCCATGGCCTCCTGGCCCCCCTCGTCCGATCCCTCTAATCAGTAAGTCCCTCAAAACCCACAAAAAGCACACGCTTATATTAATGTATTTTTTGTGTGTGTGTTTTTTCTTTTCAATTTACAGAAATTCATTTGCCTTATTAATATTGATTTCGAAATTTTATGCATGAATATATTGAAAGGGAAGCTGCTATAAGGAAGAGAAGCAAGGGATCCCAAATTAAGTTCTTGGTCCCTCTTATATATGCCCCTGTTCTTCCGCTCAGTAAGTCTACAATTTTTTAAATTTTATTTCTTAATTTATTGATTTTATCGAAATTTCCCATCTGGGTCTTGTCCCAACAACAATTTTTCTTTGTGGGTATTTGCCTTTTCAGTTCGACTCACGCTGCGGAAGAATCCAGTTGTACGGGACCGTTTGTTTACTGCTGTGTTGGTTGGAGCATTTGCTCATGGCTCTTATTTGGTGTATCCTTTTGTTAATTATACTGCACATTTTATACTGAGTTTTTTTTTATGATTGATAGGTTATATATCGAATAGATAGGTTGTTGCTATGCTGCTGAAAATTTACCATGCCAAAAGAAATGACAAGTTTTGATCTTTGGATATAACTAGTGATGAAATAATATATCAAGTTAAATTGATTAGTACCTTGCTTAGGAATTAGAACTGGTGTTTAAAGATTTTAGTATTTGCTGCCTTCAGGTTTCTGTCATAGTTTTAGATTGTTAAAATATGCGTTTGTAATGAGTGGCTATAGAATATGAAGTATTACTGGATGTGTGTGTCGAAATAAGGTGGGGAAAGGTCTGCACTTTTTCAGATCTTTAAGAGTGTCTACAAGTGAGGGTATAAAGTATATTATAATGATTGGGCAGAAGGGGGTGGTGAATCACCGTTCTTGCATGCATGAAGTCTTTATATAGAACCATGTAAATGTCTTCATCTTCCCTTCTCTCCCATTCAAGCTCAGTTAACATACATACTATAGTGGTTCATTCTGTCTTTTGTGCTTGTAAGTCGAAGTTTCTTAACTGTATCCTATTATGGGTTTTCTTTTCTTCTTTTTTTGAGACCAAAGGTGCTAGGAGCTCGACTTAGGATGTGCTTGTCATTTTTAAAATATTTGCTTAGCAAGTTAGGATGAAGGAATTATTCCTTTCTCAGCAAGAAGTTAGATCTCATAAAGTGGATCCAATTTCATAGTGTTTGAAGCAACTGCCAATTTTCATATAGAACATAGCTAGATATGAAAGTCTTACAGTTTGTCTGCTTATATGTGGTCCATTGGAATGGTGGTAGAGTTTCCATTTAGAAGGGATTTTAACCAGATTGTTTCTTTACTTTGGATTTGGCATCACACTACTGAAAAATAAGAATAAAACTAATTTGAATAAACGGAACCATGTCCGATTTGAATTTGTATTCCGTTTTTGTGTTTTACTTGGCCAGCAACAAAGGTAGCTGTTGCAATGTTCTTGGATGAGTTTTAGTGGTTAGATAGTAATTAATTTTGATGTTCTTGCATGTGGCTTTAATGTAGTCTATCACCTTTCATTCCTTGAGAATTGGAATTCTGTCTTCGAAGAGTAATCTAATCCTTTGCATTTCACTTATTAAAGGAATAAAAGGAACGTGCATAAGCATAGTGACTTAGTTTAAGCAAATAATTCTCACTAAAAATGATACAGAGCAGAATTATGGTCATGTAAATTGCTCTTACTCCCTCGTATTGTCCTCTCCATGTTCATTATCTTCATTGTCTTCTCCATGTTCTATTGTTTATCCTTAACAGACACTCAGAACTGATTTGTATGACATTGAGAGCAAGTAGATTTGCGGAGCATGGTTTGAGATATGCAATAGCTTACATCTATTCAACAACTCGAATTGTTTTGCGGGTCCTTTGCAGCTCAAGATTCCAATGGCACCAGGAATAGCTTAAGACGATTCTGATCTTGTCTTAGGATAGTTTTAGATTACATCCATTTATTATGAGGTGATAAACCGCAAACTGTTTTCCGATTATAATTTCAAGTGAAATAAATACAAAATGAGCAAACTGGTTTTGTTGATTGTAAGCTTTCTTATGAATATGTAGTAAGTTGTGGATGCAAGGTATGCTAGAGGAGGGGACTTTTGTTTTGGTGTTGAAACCCTCTGCTAGTCATGGTGTACTTCCAGATTTGAAAAAAAAATAATATTCAGCCCCCAAATATATAATTCATGTGTCAGGACTCATGAGCTCTGAATCTGATGAGCTATGCATTAGTGAGGGCGAGTGAGTCTTCGGTGGGGCTTGCCCCATTGGGGCATCTCTCACATGAGGTGGGACCCACAACATAGAAGATTTATCCGAATCCCAGTGTTGATTCACATAGGCATATTCCCAGTTTGGATATTTTCTAATTGCAGTATCTACTCAAGATCCAAAATATACTATCCCCAACTTGACCTTTAAAATGGACCTAAAATAAAACTTGTGTATGCTGAGGCAGTCATGCAATGTAGGATCCACTGTTTCTGGTGGGTCCTATACTTTTTTTTTTTTTTTTGGGTCCTATACCTTTTTGATTACATATGAATAAACCCACTTATGGCCTATGGGTAAGATCAGAGAGTCAATCCCTACTTGTGTTTAGGGATTACTGATTCATTATTGATCTTGATCTTAAACCCAAAGAAATCAAATGTATTGTAATTAAGCCCCGGCCATCGCTATCTTCATCTTCATCAAAAATTACAAACTCGAACGATTAAGCCAAATTAGAAGCCCAATTCATAAAAAGCTAAACTTAATCGAAACTCAAACGCAAAACATGTATATGCACACACCATTCAGCAATAATTACATGCTTTTTTTTTTTGGTCAAAAATATTTCATTTAAAAAAAAAAACAACTACGGACAATAAAAAACAAACCAACTACAAAGTCTACAATTAACTACAGCTATACAAAAAGACCAAATTAACTACAAACCATCCTTTAATTACATCATGACGTCACCATCTTCCACATTTCCAACCCCTAATTCTACTTTATGAAAAAAAGAAAAATAGATGATTTGGGGCTTCGGCTTCGGAGGTTCCAACGCAATCATCCCTAACTCATAGATCGGAGCGGTTCTTGAAATCGGAGGCCAGCCTGGATGCGATCGACGAGTGGTACATGGCGTCGTGAAACGTCTCTGTTTCCATGGTCTTCATCCGCAGCTGCCTCGCCTTCTCCTCCGTGAAGCAACCGGGAGCGAACCGAGAACGCCACGGTTTCGAGTCGGGATCCGAGTCCGGCCCGCTCTCGGCCTTGTTGTCCATAGACTCCGTCTTCGCGTCGGAGGAGCCAATGTAGTCGGGTTCGGAGGACCACCCAAAGAGTGGGGTCCACCATTTGGAGGCCGGGCCTTTTCGGCGATCCGGGTCAGGCTTTCGGTTTCCGGTGGCGCATGGTGGTCCGATTAGGGTCGGACGGAAATGGATGAGATTGGTGGTCATTTTTAGAGAGAGAAAGTTGTGAGCTTTCAAGAGAGAGAGAGAGAGTGACGATTGGAGAAGGACGTTGGGTTTGGGTTTTACAGTTTGCAACTTTTTCACGGATTGGTTGCTGATTTTATAACGGGGAAAGTGGGGAAACCGATAAGACCGGACGCGTGTCCGGTTACTGTTTAAAGATCCGGAGGAGGTGTGGGTGCGTCCCACGCTCACTTTTTTAATGACTTTTACCGGCTATTCCAGTTTCTTAGGTTCGGTCTCCATGATAGCGTAGTCCAAGAGCAATTGACGGAAATAGCCCCGTCTACTCACAATTTATCACGTGATCACTGTTATAAATTTACTTAAATTATAATACGTGTATAATAATTAATTTTTAAAATTAAAAAATTAAAAAAAAAACTCTTAAAATTATTCATATGTTATAATTTGAGAAAATTGATAACACTACGTCATTATATTATATGGTGTTACGATCACATATAATAATTTTTTCACAATTTGAGTACTCCCAAACTCCAAAGATTATGCTGACCCAAAAAAATAAAAGAAAAAAGAAAAAAAGCTCTAAAGATTATGGGCCACCTAGCGGTCCTAGCCTAGCCAATTTTCAATTTTTACTGCATCTTAAATCTTGAATTTGGATATAACTATTTTTTTGTTATATTGAAGAAGGTAATCGAATCGTGTGGATCTAATCTTAATTCTGTCCTCATCCACTCTCAAACACTTGGGCTTGGATCCACCCTTTAAATCCTGCATATATTGTAGATTTTATTTTGTAACTCCTCTTGTAGAAAAGAAACTTTCATTTGTGTACATCATTTGAAGGATATCATCATCTAAATTGTCATATGCATATTGAAGGATAATATTAAAATATGCATTTTGTGGTATTTGCGGTTAAAAGAAAATTATTGATCCATGAAGAATTCATCTTCGGAGTAATATTAACATTTAGGCATGGGTGAGTTAAGGGTTATGATCAGAATAAATCCATAGTGTGATTCCCTCCGATGTAACAAAAAACAAACATTATTTTTATTTTATTTTTAGTAATAAAAAAAACAAACAAACAGTTAGGACACATGTAATAAGTTGTCCTCATCATGAAACAACAGCGAAAGAGGCATGAATTTGGTCTTGGTATAGTGGGCCGTGGTGGGCCTGACGAGATGGACCTTTCCAAAATAGTAAGAGGCCAAAATATGATTCAAAATTGATATAGCGGTCGCAATAGAAATCGCATGAAAGGAATGAAGATACCAAATGCTGTCTTGTGATTCTTGTGATTTGTGAGTGTGTTTGTCCTTTTGCACAAAATGTCGCTGAGCATGGACGAATGTAAGCCCTTGGGTTTTCCCGTAGACTTGGTGTTGGCGCAGAAGACAAGACAAGCACGTGTTTGTTGGGTACAATTGAAATGGTTTCAGGTTCTGCCGGCTGTGCGTTATGGTACGTAGGAAGGTTTGGAGCTATAAAATCTGGCATATATGCATACAAAATTAGGGTCATCTCACTCTCTCTCACTGTCAATAGTACAAATTGACAATGTCCCATTTCATTGTCATAATTTGTTCGTTGTTTTGCCAAGTGGGCTCTTGCATGCTTCATCTTGCAACAGGGTTGAACGGATGGCTCAGGCCCAAGCCCAAGCCCGCCCAGCCAGTCTAATCTAGTCCAGTATGGCCCAATATCACTATTTCAACAACTGCCTACTGCCTAACTTAGAGTTAGGCTAATTTCAACCTACCTGCACCGAATCTTGTAGCATTACTATCACAAATTTCTTGAGGACAGCCAAATTTCAGGTTTGTACCTAAACAAAAAAGAGTAGGCTGATGCTGGCTTCGTCATTGATGAGGAGTTTTCTGATATCAATTGATCGATTGATCGATGATTAACGATAATGTGATTGGTCAGGTTCCTTTGTTCTAATTCGATCATCCACACAAAAACCAAGACATAAAATATCCAATGATAAATTGTACATACATTAATTCCATGTGAAGCTATCGCACAAGTCGCAACAAGTTTGAAGCAATGGTAGCCCACTACTTATGATGGTCAGTTGCTAGTAATTTCTACTTTGTTGGTTGCATGGAATGCCAATGAAGCAAATTCCACATGCCATGCAAAGTCTGGAGTTGTAAAGATTGAAGTGGACCACCAATTGTTGGAGTTGTAAAGATTGAAGTGGACGACCAATTGTGTACACTTGCTTGGTGGTCCACTCCACTCTTTAAACTTTGAGACCACAAACCCACATGCTAAATTTAAGACAATTTAAAGTTCAATCCCTATAACTCAAAGATATTGAAGGAGTTGGTTCGGATGTATAGCTGTAAATTTAGGTACCTAAGTTCGAGTCTTCAGTTCGACCCTTGGAGTTAGGTAGTAAGGGAAGTAAAATCCTTTATAAATCCCCTAAGTTTGGCATAAATTGCCTACTTTTAACTGGCATAAGAGATTAGTCTAGTGTGCGAAAACTAACGCAGGACACCTTCCGTTACTAAAAAAAATAAAAAATTCAAACCCCTATACGGAGGACTCATGACTCCCTAGTTGGAAGACTATCCTTTATAGCCTTTGTCAATTTGTTGGGCCCATTTTCTTTCTCTTTGAACCCAATAATGAATCTCCCATCTTTATGATTTTGATCCATTGAAGGTATTGGGAGTCAAGAGAACTGGGACATTCAATCATTAAGATTTAGGTCCTATATTGGATGGGTCCCAATGGTCCCCCTAGGACCTAGGCAAGTTTTACACATTTTGGTGGGTCATTTCTCTAATGGCATCTATGCATGGGATGGCTGGGTTGTCCTAGCAGCTTCTTCGAAATTTTCTAGGCCTACCCCCTTCCATCCCCCTTGCCTACCGACCTCTCTCCATCAATCACCTATTTTTGTTGCCATGTATGCGTCTATAACTATAGTTAATCTGATAGTTACATACTATCTAACTATAGTTTTTTTCTTTTTAATATACATATATATAATCAACTTTATAGATAATGAAAATATTTAATTTGTGGGTAATGTTTTCTTTCCTAAACTCCGTGATATTTGTCATTGACTCTTTAGTGAATGTGTGGTCTAGTTCGGAGTCTAGCAACATAAATATCTTACGTCATTGTTGACATATGTATGTTTGTTGAATATGATGCTTGGAGACTTTGTTTTTAAGGGTTCTGCATAAAAGAGCTTTACACTTTAGCACACTTTGCACCCACCGACTTGTGTAACCCAACCTCCAGACTCGGAAAAACAAAGGGTCATCACGAGCTTAGAGAGTGAGAAAAAAAGAAGGGACCAGATCAGTAGAGAATTAACAATTCTGATGGCTTTTTGTGCCATCATATATTAGTATTAGTATTACTATTACTAATGGATCGATGTGAGTGCAGCATACTTTGCAGTTTTCTAAGGCCTAAATTATGGAACTGCTCAACTTTAATCTCTATAATGCCTGAATCTACGCAATGCATTTCACATGGTCGGCCGCGTCTCATAATTCAAAGTTGGTAATGATCGAGAATCTAGCTACATGCTAGCTTCTGTTGCTTCCTAATTCCTAACTGGTTAGCAGTTAGCTAGTCTCCTACAAAATTTCTTTCAAGTCATACATACATAGTGCCTATAAATTAATGTCATTACAATACTGCTATAAATACTACAAGCTAGACATCTATATATCTAGTATTAACCAAAATTGTGAATGGTATTCTAGTTTGACTCTGTCAAAGCCTAAGAAGGCTCAAATGGGGCTGCTGCAATTAATATATAGTAGTACCTGCACATGATTGATTTGATTCTAGCAAGTACCAATAGGAAGAATACTAGCTATAGCCTATATATATATATATATATATATATATATTACCAAAACAAAAGCTAGCTTTGCATTCTTCTCCAGTTCTCCATATTGTAATCAAACACTAACTGCTTTTAAACATACATATATATATATCAGAACATGCCCTGCACAATCAATACAGTGAATCTCAGTGAGCCTTTACAACCTTTTTTTATACATTTGTACATATAAATAGTTGTAATTTTATTAATTTGTGCTTTAAGGTGATATTAATTATATATAATGTAATCATAGAAGGAAGAAACTCTTTCTGCAAGAAAAAGAAATGATGAAAAAACAGAATCTTGATCATCTTTTCATTATGTTGTTAAGAGGCCAGGTAAGTGGGTAACACACTAACACGTGTTCAAATGAGGTTGGTTTGCAATTACACTTTTCCACAATACATTGGCCGGTGATCGAAATAAAACGTACCCCTCAGTCCTCACTAGTGTGTATACGTACATATATAAAACAAAAATGAGCTTTCTCTGGTCAAATTTCTATCATTATAGGTCCATTAATTAGAATTAGATAGAAAATGCATGCACTCTAATCTCTATGGTCACAGATTCATCAGTCATCACAACTACAAAGCAAGCAGTGCAATACTACTCCAGAAGAGCCTGGTCCAGAAAAACCCGTGTGCCTACATGCCAAGAATATGCATGAAACACATTTAGAACCTTTCAAATATAATTTCAACATCTGGACCCACGAAATCAAATTGGGACCAACTGCTTGTTAATTTCTTTCAACTTTCAACTTTCAACTCCTTTGCCCTATTCTGAAAGAGAATCATTCTAAAAAAAAAAAAAACCCTTATTAAATTTTGGTTCCTCTTCTGCCTCTACCTACAAATTACACACAGCATTGAATCATGTGTTGTCATGAATGATGTAGATATATAACATTTTTGTAAAATTTCAAACGACCCAATTTTCTAGCCCAACACACCCTTCTAATTTGATAACAAATGTTTTTCCCTTAATTATTTACTTATTTTTTGTAATTATAAGTGGAGGAGGTGGTCGAATTGGATAGGAGGAGCATAGAAATGTTTCTTGATAGCCAATAAGGATCAAGTGCCATGAGTTCAAAGATATGGAGCTCGACACCAATATGTGATTGAATAGGCTAAACAAGAGGAAAACGTTACTTAATTATTCCAATTTTTTTTCCTCAACCTATGTGGCACATGTTATATACACTACATCATTGCTTCAAAAGATAACAACGTAAGCATGCCATATAAGTTGGGAAAAACAACGTACATGAATTATATACCAATATACTTGCTTACAAAATTGTCCGCCCTTATAGGAGTAGAAGATAATTAACTCTTGAAAAATTTGAGCACCTAAAAAACTTTTTGATCTCGGTAATTAGTTAATTAGTTAGAATACATATATAGGTAATATATTGCAATTACTAGCTAGCTGAAGGAATGGAAGCTAATTTATCCTACAATATTATATCAGTCACATAATGTTCATCATTTAAGTTAAAAAAGTTAATATTGAATTCGTGATGGAGGTTCTTCCAAAGAAAATTACCAGTCATATTTTTTGTTGGTTGGTTATCTAGCTAGTAGTACTATTTAAGTATGATGACATATATGCTACTAACTACTAGGTTTCTTTTACTCAACCCACAGATTCCATTAATAATGGTCGGGCTAGAGTCAATTTGTAAAATATAACTGCTTTTTTGAACAAAATATGGCAATCGACCACTTTCTTTGTGCTTTTCTATTATAGTCAAACATTGGTAGGAAGCCATTCTTTTCGGTGTAATCATCAACAACTTCATGGACGACCAGAATATACCACCTTTATTAATTCTTCCAATACCACTTTTCTTCTTAAGTTCACATTTACTTTTGTACTTTACAATATGTTTCTTTGATTTTTTTTTTTCTTAAGCTGGAAATATGCTGCTTTGTTGGCTAGGAAATTTTTTGAAACTTAATTAGGTTTTTTTTTTGGCCAATGAAACTTAATTAGGTTAAATATTAAGAAATTAATAGTAAAACCACACTATTAAAAACAAGCAACATAGGAACTAAATTTCATTTCACATTAATCAATTGCATTATGATATAGGAAGCAGAAAGCAGATCAACAACATGTTTGTATTATTATTTGTATTATGATTAGAGATTGAAGAAAAATAAGGTCCATTGATTTTAACTATCAAATTGTAATAATTTTTTAGTTAGGTACCAAAATTAAATAATATTTTAGATTAAGTACTAGTTAAAAAGTCAAACAAAATAATAAAGTAAAAGGTATTAGAATTTACAAATATTACATCACATGCCACTATAATAATAAAAATATATATATTACATCACAAATATTACATTAATTTATACTATATTGTATTAAAATATAATAAAATCAATCCAGTCACAACTTAACTGTGACTGTCTTGGTAAATTGAAAGAGACAACTCACACTACTATACTATGTATTATTTTGAGTAAAAGTATTGTTTTAACCTCTATTTATACAATATTGTAGTATAATTTTTCTAAAAAAAATTCAATTAAGTCACAACTTAACTGTGACTATCTCACAACTTACATGTGACTGTCGTTCAGTCACAACTAAATTTGAAGTTGTGAATGTCGTACAGTCACAACTAAATGTGAAGTTGAGACTGCATTAGCAAATTTTCAAGATAATATAAAAGTTTTAAGGACTATTTTGTTAAAACCTTATAAATTTTAATTAACATTTATCATATGTGGGTTAAAGAACAAAAATGTCAAATGAAAAAGACTCAAATCAAATTGGTCAACATGTTTGCGACATAATCTAAAAAACTATATTTAAATTTGATAGTTCAATTGAAATATAGGTCCATTGATTTTAACTACTAAATTTCAATAACTTTTTTGTTTATGTACCAAAATTAAATAGCATTTTAGATTAGGTACTAGTTGAAAAGTCAAACAAAATAATAAAGTAAAATGTATTAAAATTTACAAATATTACATCACATGCTACTACAATAAAAAAAAAAAATACATTTAAATTTAGTAGTTCAATTGAAATATTATATGGTCTTCATGGTATATCAAAAAATTATTAAGATTTGGTATTTAATCTTAATTTTCTATTGAAATATTATATAATCTTCATGCTATACCAAAAAATTATTAGGATTTGATATTTAATGCTAATTTTCTAAGAAATATATTATTGTTTGTATCATCTCAATTAAAAGTTTAAATTTTATTTTGTAATATATATATTTATTATGAGTACGTAGATTACACTTCTATTAAAGAAATAACAGATATTTTATAAGTAAATTACGTGTCTATTAGAGAAATAAAATACAAATTGATCAATTGGTTTGATTCCCCCCCTCATGAGGTCTGCTCTCTCTTTAAGTGTAGGGAGGGCTTTGGGTGTTTATTGGTTTGATTCCCCCCCCCCCCCTCCCCTCATGAGGTCTGCTCTCTTCTAGCTTTCTGCTGATGCTCTTGGTACTCCTTGTCCTAGAGCTGTAGTTGTTTAGGTTTTTTTGGCTTCGGCCCCTCTTGTACCCAAAAAAAAAAAAAAAAATTGATCAATTGAGAATAAATTTTTGCTGTCTTCATCAACTGCGGAAAATACTACAATGGGAAGAATGTGTGTGGCACAAAAGTAACAAAGTGCATGCGAAAATATCATAAAGAGAAAAGTGGAAATGAGTCATGACTGACCCAAATATCATTTTCATAGTTTTGTTTGGCCCGAAGTTGTTGGTATCGGACTTAGCGAAGCAGCTATATAATTTACACATATAGTACCAATGATTGAATACACATTTAGCTAGGGTTCATATACGTAGCTGGCTATATGTAGCTAGCTAAATTAATTAATTAATTAAATAATATATTACAAACAATATGATCCATCCCTTCTGATCAGCACAGGTTTTAAAACAATATCCATTATTTTCAATTAATTAATTAATTTAGCCAACCATATTGCAAATTTGCAACTCATAATTTTCATCATTCATGAATCAAACTAATCAAACAATATCCCACATTAGTAGTAATTACTTAAAAAGTCAACCGTCATTAAATTGATATATGATACCAACAAACAATTAGTTTGATTGATATATTATAGCTAATTCCCCTTTTATTTTTATTTATTAAAAAAACGAAAAAGGAATTAATCGCCAACTTCGCTTCGTATCATGGGTATTAATTAATTGGACACATTAATTCAAAGCAAAACCAAACAAAACCAAATCTAATCGATCACGTCTTCAGTTCTCTAGCTATGGAGAGTGAAGACGGCCATACACTATTGAGTACGTATGGTATGGGCCTGATTAATTGAATATCAAAAGTCAACTGCTCTAATACGTGCGTTGACTTCATTTGCATTCATAGCCATGTTGCATAAATGGTAATGCTTGTGAGCATTTAGACATTACAGATATGGAGGTAGGGGCAAATAAGGAAAACAATATTTTCCTTCGGATTTGGGTGATGTGACGTTCTTTCCAATTTTACCATTGTTGCACGGAATATTCTCTACATATAAATAAAAGTGCATCACAAATTCACATTCATTTTAAAAAAATCACTATTTATTTATTTAATTTGTTTGTATTAGCCATTAGGTAGAAAGAACTACAAGGATTTCGCATTGTGCATGCTTGTTCATTAATTCAAAATATGACATTGTATCTAGTTATTTAAAATCAATGCATTTACTGTTTCTATAGTTATTGTCCAAATCCAATTTTATTCTTGTAAATCCTTGCATATATATGTCCAAATGGAGCCTTGATGTACTTGAAGTTCTAGTTCTTGCTCTTGTAATATAATTCAAGTGATATTTTAATTTTATTGAAAACTTTATCACATGTGGACTTTTGTCACATTCAATAATGATATTTTATTTTATTAAAATAGATAATTAGGCATGCATGCGTATGTCATCATATAGTAGTGTACTTAAAACGATTAAACTAATAAAACAAGTTGAGATTTGTTTAATAAATGTTATATATTTTCATCAAAGTTGACCTAAATCAAACCCCAAAGTAAAGAAGACAAATCCACGTATGCAATTAATTCATTATAATAGATCTACAAGTTATTTAATATGCACACTTTTATAAATCTCAATTGTATTTTTGAATATAAACTTTATCTCAATCTATATGCTCAAATTAGCATAATGCATCACACTTTTAAAATAATGAGGGTGAAAATTACTATTTTTTTGTGAGTTCCGTATAGTTCGACACATAAGATAAAATTTTCTTCTGAAAAAATTCATTTTGAGTAATTTAACATCAATTTAAATTATGAATGAAGTAGATTATTCTAATTTACAAATAGTGTAATCTCTTAAAATATGTCTTATGGAACAATAATGCAGGAGCATAGGGGGCTAATAAAAAATGACATTAACTCAATAAAGGCCAGTTATCTCAAAGATTATTCTCAAAATAACTGTGATTTTTCATTAATTGTGATTTCTTACGTAATTAGTATTTATTGTAATATTTCCTATTATATTTTCCTTTATTGTTTTTCTTTGATTGCAAGGAATCTTATGCAACATTATGAGAGTTTATGTGAATTTTAATTAAATCATTAAAAAAGTGGCATAGATTTACTACACTAAATTGTAAATTTACTTGTTCCTTATTCTTAGTGTTGATTGTTTTGTTGGAGGTCGTGATCGATCCCATCCCTAATCAGACAAGAACATTGTTTTATACTACATGCCCAATTAACCTAAACAAGGGGAGAGAGGAGATTGTAAACGAAAACTCTTCTATACATATATATTATTCCTAAGCGCTCATAAAATGAATTTCAAAGGGTTTTCATTTTTTTTTCCACGTGAGAAACACATGACAGAAAACAGTGGTAGATAACTAGATACACATGGTGAGAGCCAACGTGCTTTGAAACTGGGTGCATGTATCTCCTAAATTGAATGGACTTCCAATTATGTTATACCAACTTTACAACTTAATCTGTAACCAAAAAAAAAAATTTTTTTTACAACTTAATCTTAAAGTAGCTTCTAAAAAACCTTTTACTGCTTAATCTTAGGTAGCTTCAGTTACAAACTAAATATAGTACATCCATTCTCTTAAAAAATCTTAGGTAGCTTCTTCAATCTTGAATTAACTAATTATATTGGGGCCGTTCAAATTTTAGCTGCCAATTAACTATAAGAACAAGTTGGAGTTCATTCGTTGTGGTTGATTTTTTTTGTTTCAATAAAAACTATTTATGACAAATAAAAATGTCATCCACTATTCTTTTGCTCAAATTCTTGAATTTACAATACCCAGCAAAAGATCTAAATCGAAATATACATGTATGAATTGTTTGTGGTGGTCTAGTCGGCAGCCACGGCGGTGCGGCAATTACGAATTTTGTAATATAGCGAGTAGGGGCAGAAGGGTAAAATCCATTTTATCTTCAATGCAAAGGACTCGAGCGCCCATTTCATAAAATATTACAAAGAAAGGAGTCATAACTGTCGAAGGAGACCGAGGGCCTTATTTATAGCGCAAGATATGAGAATGAGATCATAAACCCAAGTGCTAACCAGAGAGAGCTTCGAAACACAGAGCAAGCAATCAATCCAAGCCCACTTTTAGTGACAACTCTGATTAACAATGGAGGGTACAAGAAGTAGAGGGGTGTTTGGTGTTAGAATGTGTGGGGAAGAACAAATTGAACAATTGTCGAGGGATGGTAGCCATTACAGTCTGTCTACTGGGATTTTGCCTTCGCTTGGTGCAAGGTCTAGTAATCGAAGAGTCAAACTAGGCAAGTTTATTGTGTCGCCCTATGACCACCGCTACAGGTTATTTAACTTATTTTAGACCCTTTTGGTTTCTGGGTTGCCTGTGTTTTCTGTTAATATTTATATCAAATACCTTCTCTACGTTAATCGTTTTACACTATATTCTGCGGTTGTTGTATTGACTTAACTGTTTTCCTTCTTATTTTAATGTTACTTTTTATTCTGGGTATGTGCTTTAAAAAGAACGGCATTGAAAGTTTTGTGCTTTGTGTTGAACTCGAACCGTTTATTGCAACTGTGTTCTATTTTCCTTTTTCCTATTTTCCATTTTATTTTTTATGTCCATTCTTTTACAGTTCTGGTTCTGAGGTTGATTCTGGTAAATTCTTTCTGGGATTTTTGCATTGTCTTAAACACAACTGAATCTTTCATTTTAGTGTCTGCAGTTTTTTGTTACTTGGTGCTATTTTCTCTGCTTTCTTGTTTATTCTCTTACTCTGTCTTTTGAGAATTTAGAAAGGACGATCTTGAATCTTGTGGTGCCTTTTCAGTGATTAAAAGGATTAATTTGTTTTGTTTTGCCTTTTTTTTTTGTTTTCTTCAGTTTTTTATTTTATTTCATTAAAGCATGTTTGCTTTTATGCTTTCTGATAAAGTGGCTGTTGGTTTGTGTTTGAATGATTCTATGCTTTTATTTCACTGCTAGAATTCTGGGGACCAATAGTATCGTTGAAACAATATGGACTGATTCTATGTTAGAATATAGCTTTTCTGTTTTCGAATTTCTTGGTTTTTCTTCTCATGAGTTTTGAACCGAGTCTGGATTAGTATTCTAAACTGAAAGTGACATATTGGTCGTTTATTATGAGATTCAGTGTTTTTTTTTTTTTTTTTTTTGGGTTTAAAAAACAAATTCTTTCAGTCAGACAAGAGCAGTTCCGAATTGGAGGCCTGGAAAACATCCTATTTGACTTGTATGGAAAAACAATCCACGTTTTCATTTGTTGAGTTTTGACGTATGAGATGGAAAAGGAAATCACTGAACCAAAGACAACCCATGTTTTAATATTTGCAATAATTGTATTTACTGAAGAGAAGCCCCGTTTGAATTTTTTGTTTGATCATTTGGATAATATTTCTTGGAACTCTCGTACAAGCTGAGCCAGTTTGACTAGTTTGATGTATAACTACCAGGTTACTGTGCACAATTTTAGAAGTTTCTGTGAGAAAAAGATCTATTTTTCTTGCTAAAATTAGCTAAGACGAAATTGGATCTCGCAGGGTATGGGAGACATTTCTTGTTCTTCTGGTCATCTATACTGCTTGGGTGTCGCCGTTCGAATTTGGTTTCCTCAGAAAGCCAGAGGGACCACTCGCCATTATTGATAATGTTGTCAATGGTTTCTTTGCTGTGGATATTGTTCTTACTTTCTTTGTGGCTTACCTGGATAAGGCTACATATCTGGTTGTTGACGATCGAACAAAGATTGCTTGGAAGTATGCAAGCTCCTGGTTGGTCTTTGATGTCATATCCACAATCCCTTCTGAACTTGTTACAAAGATCTCCCCTAAATCTATTCAGTCTTACGGTTTTTTCAACATGCTTCGTCTTTGGCGTCTACGAAGAGTTAGTGCTCTATTTTCCAGGTATCGGGTTTTCTTCATACAAGTGGCTTTCAAGTTCCAACTATAAACATTATGTAAATAGTTTTTCCCTTCAGTTGTTTTGATAGAAAAATGCAGATCTTCAAGAGGAAGTGTTCCTTGGTATTAACTTTCCCATTATTTCTTCTTGAACAGATTGGAGAAAGATAGGAACTATAACTACTTTTGGGTTCGCTGTGCAAAACTTATTTGTGTAAGTATCTTTGATGATTCTGGGATAATTTACATGAACAAAATGCATTTTCTTACACTGCACCATCTTATTGGGATCTGGATTCTCTTTGTAGGTCACCCTCTTTGCGATTCACAGTGCTGGATGCTTCTATTATCTTATTGCTGCACGTTATCGTGACCCCAAGAACACATGGATTGGAGCAACAATGGAAGACTTCCTTCAGGAAAGCCTGTGGATTCGATATGTGACATCAATTTATTGGTCTATCACTACACTAACAACAGTTGGATATGGAGATTTGCATCCGGTCAATACAAGGGAGATGATTTTTGACACATTCTACATGCTTTTCAACCTTGGGTTGACATCATACTTAATCGGAAATATGACCAACTTGGTTGTCCATGGGACCAGTCGAACTAGAAAATTTGTGAGTAAATTCTTATTTGCTTATTGGATTTTGTGTAATTATATGAAGTACTAAATGAGAAAACTTTAATTTATGTTGCTTTTGTTTCAATGCTTCTATTTCTCAGAGGGATACCATTCAAGCTGCCTCCAGTTTTGCGCAGAGGAACCAACTGCCTCTACGCCTGCAGGATCAGATGCTTGCACACTTGTGTCTGAAATTCAGGACAGACTCAGAGGGACTGCAGCAACAAGAGACTCTTGATGCCCTTCCTAAAGCCATTCGCTCAAGTATTTCACATTATCTTTTTTACTCTCTTGTCGATAAGGTGTACTTGTTTCACGGGGTGTCGAATGACTTGCTTTTTCAGTTAGTAAGTTCAAAGCAATCTCAAAATTTTCAATTAAATGCTTCTCTCTACAGTGAACTTGTCCTAGATTGTAACAATCTCTTGTGTGGACATTTAGCTGATTCTTTTTCCCTTAATTCAAAGGTCTCAGAGATGAAAGCCGAGTATTTTCCTCCCAAAGAAGATATAATCTTGCAGAATGAAGCACCCACAGATTTCTACGTACTCGTCAGTGGTGCTGCGGTAATATTTTGATCTTTCTTTTTCAACAAGTTTCAAAGGCCTCTAATTATTAGTTTTTCTATTATTTTTTTTTCCGAGCTTATCTTCTGAATAAATTGCACTCTAATGTTTGAATAATTTAACAGGATTTAGTGGTTCTCAGAAATGGAGTTGAACAGGCAAGTCCAATCACTCAACAAAAGGGCATCTTTTTTCATTTTGTTGTTCCATTAACCTCGGCGACCATCATATTTAAGTTTCTAACTGAAATCATTCTAACTAATTGCAGGTCATTGGTGAGGCAAAAACTGGTGATCTCATTGGTGAGATTGGGGTGCTTTGTTATAGGCCACAGATCTTTACAGTTAGGACCAAAAGATTGAGTCAGCTACTAAGGCTGAACCGTACCACATTCTTAAGTATTGTTCAGGCTAATGTTGGAGATGGGACTATAATCATGAATAATCTCCTCCAGGTGTGTAAATTTGATATAACCTTGCGATTTCGAACCTATAAGTTCAAAATATCTTCGGTTTCTATTCAGAATTTATTTTGATGATGAATTTTGACATGTTACACTTTACATTGGCTTTTGTTTCCCGGTGGGGCAGCATTTGAAAGGTCTCAAGGACCCAGTCATGGACGGAGTTTTGTTAGAGACAGAGAACATGCTAGCTCGTGGCAGAATGGACCTACCTCTTAGTCTTTGCTTTGCAGCAATCAGAGGAGATGACTTGTTGTTGCATCAGTTGTTGAGACGGGGTCTGGATTCAAATGAATCAGACAACAATGGGAGGTCAGCTCTGGTGTGTGAAATCTTCTGCTACTCAATTTACTTTTTTCCTGTGCATCAAATTCTGCATATAATGATGCTAACATTAACTTTAACTTTTGTATTGCCTATTTTCTCTATGTAAAACCAGCATATAGCAGCAGCCAAAGGCAGTGAGAACTGTGTGCTTCTTCTACTGGACTATGGGGCAGACCCCAACAGCAGAGGTACTTTCCAGGCCTTCACCATTCCATAAGTTAAACCATCATTAAATTACAATTGTCAACAAAAGTTTTAATGTTAAGAGCAACCATCTTTAAATTTCTTAGTTAAGTTAAAATGTACAAGATAACCTACTAGTAGAGCTAACCTAGTGCTGGACGCTTCATTATATTATTTGTTGAAGTTATATTTTCAGTCATACGACTCATACTTTTACTGTATTTGGCTCCATATTAGCTTCCCACCTAGACCAGAAATCATTTAATACACTCAAGAGTTCTAAATTATTTTGTCTGTGGAGAAATAATGGTCCAGTTTATTGACTTTTGCTAATAATTCAGAAATACTCTTCTATTAGTATAAAATATTAAAATGGCATAATTCTTCATTTCAACTTTTGTAGCCATGCTGATTGCTGCATCTGTGAGAATCCATGCATTTGTTTTAGTGTGTTTTTTTACTTTTGTGGGTCCAAGTCCCTGTTGTATGTTGGCGATTGGGGAAATGGTCTAACCTGATACTGTTCACTTGTCATAGTGTGTGACTTTATTTGTTCATTTTCTTAAGGGTAAGATAGACTATTATGTCCGTCGACTTTCCCCGATTCAGCTACCAACTATTTGGTACAATTATTTGTTTCATTTCTTATGTTTAATATCTCTTACATAAAAATCAGTTGGCTTTATAATCTGATCCAAAACAGCTCTCCATTATTTTTCATATACATGAGTTAAAGAGGCATGCATGTGCGTCCCACATCTTGGTATTTGACAAAATATATACTTTATTGTTAAGAATAAGCCAATTTGAGGCAATAGAGGATCTGGTCATCCCAATCCTTTTTAATATAATATCTTGAAGATGTAGGACTCTCCTGGGAAAGAGTCATCTTTCTCATAATTTTTTTTGAAGTGTAACTTCTTGGTGGCCATGTTGTCTGTGCATATGTATATATATATGTGTGTGTGTGTGTCTGCATTTTAGAGTGAAGCATGTCAATGCAAATGACCTTATCCATTTTGAAGAATGCTTTGTTTATGTTGACTTGATGACCGAAATTATTTGCAATGGGTTCTTCTGTGTGCGCATGCATGTGCTGTAGAAATTTAGGGTATAATTTTCTGAATATTTTATTTTTCTCCCGGAATTTATAAGTACACAATTACACAAGAAATGAAATAAATCAATCCTAATCAATCAAGTTATCAATTTTAAGTCAAAAACTTTATTAAAACTATAAAAGTCAGCTATACAGTTTGAATTTTGTATTCCTACCTGCCAACATGTACATTTCCTGGTTCCATTATTAGATGCTCAGAACTGTTTAATAAGGTCATATTCTTTAATGTGGACCACACCCTTAGTTGTGGTCCAGATAAAGTTCACTTAAATTATTATAATACAAGATAATAACTTTTAGGATGAGGTAGTCAACTTTGTAGATCTAGAGAGTGATAAATTGTTCAACAAAAAATTCAAGTTTGTTTTTTATGCATTGACAGACTCAGAAGGGAATGTACCACTTTGGGAAGCAATACTGAATGGTCATGAGGCAGTTGCCAAGCTACTGTTAGAAAATGGTGCAAATTTAAACGCTGGAGATGTGGGTCAATTTGTATGCACTGCTACTGAGCAAAACAGGTTGGACTTGCTCAAGGAAATTGTTCAATACGGTGGTGATGTCACGCGTCCTAAAGGCAATGGAACCTCAGCTCTCCATGTTGCAGTGTCTGAAGACAACATTGAAATTGTCAAGTACCTTTTGGAGCAAGGGGTTGATATTGACAAACCAGACATCCATGGTTGGACCCCAAGAGCTCTAGCTGACCAACAAGGCCATGAGGACATAAAGAACCTTTTCCAATCTAGTAAAGATCCCCAAACAGTGCCTTTCATCACCATTCCTGAGCCAAAGAGTGGAGTCCGCTACCTTGGGAGATTTACAAGTGAGCCAACTATCCAAGCTCCATCCCAGGAAACCTCATTTTTGGGAGGAGATGGTGGATCATGGGGTCGAAACCGGCCAAGGCGTAGGACTAATAACTTCCACAACTCACTGTTTGGTATGATGTCAGCTGCCCACACAGGGGAGAAGGATTTGTTTTTCGCTGTTAGGGAGACGAAAACTGCTACCAATAGTGGAAGTAACTCTGCTAGAGTGACCATTAGTTGTCCTCAAAAGGGTGAAGTTGCAGGGAAGCTTGTGCTACTTCCATTGAGTTTTCAGGAGTTGCTTGAGCTTGGTGCTAAGAAATTTGGTGTCACGGCAACTAAAGTCCTAATCAAAGATGGAGCTGAAGTTGATGATATAGAAGTAATTAGAGATGGTGATTATCTTATTTTTGTGAGTGATGGTGAACTGCAAGAATCTAATAGCCAAAATTCAACGATTGAAGGAGATTTGTAGCACATGTTAGTAGTAGTACCACGGAGAACTCCAGATTGGAATGTTGGGTTGAGCTGTGGATAAAAAGATGGCCATGGTTGAGTCCAACAAAAGCTGATGAGGACTGAAAGAAAGAAGATACATTGGTGGATGCTCAGTGGGCATGTATGTATAGCTAGGCTGATTTCTTTTTGTTGTTTCTCTTTCAATGTTATAACATCCACATCCAGTCCCCAATCCAAGTTCATGTTCCATTGGACCTCGCAAGAGAAAGGGATGTTCCATTGGACCTCGCAAGAGAAGGGGATTGCGATGTGCACAAATATCAGTGCCATTGTCACACAAGAACAATTGATATAGGTGTCATTAATTTTACTTGATAGGATTAATCTTCATCTTTTTTAGATTTTGATTTATATGTTTTAGCGTTTAATGTATGACTAAATGTAAGTTGGAAAAAAAACCGTTGACACAAATAGCATCTTCCATTTTGCTACGATATGATAGAATATAGTCGATTCAGTTTAGTTAAGAAGTTTTGCAACGTTAATTTTGAGATATATCATTGTATGATGCTTCCAGCTGTTGGTTGCTTAAAGGGCTTTTCCTTTTTTAAACACATTTTTTTTAGCGTTACTGAATTCCTCTTCACAAACATTGGGGAGACAACTTTCATCCTCGATGGCTTGACTCATACTTAACGGAAGACAACAAGACAGGCATCATAGGACTCGGAGGAGAAGTCCACGAATAGCTCAACCGATACTTGAGATGTTAAAGAACTCCACGTTTGACATTCCCCCAAACATTTGTTCAATCATCTTTTCAAGATCAGGATTACACTCTGGTGAACACAAGGAGAATGAGACTATTCTTCTCTCTCTCTCTCTCTGCTCCTTTAAAGAGTCATCGAGCAAATACACATTGTGGATTTCACATCCTGGTAAATTTAACACTCAAATGAAATCTCCACCTCCTCATCTATCGCTACAATAACTTGAGCATTTTCAGACGGGTTTCATGTTCCGGATCCAATTTTGGTGGGGTATAACAGCCATGAAGATCCTCCACTACGTACTCCTGCAAAATATTGAAATTATAAGGATTTGACTTTTGAAGGATGCAATATCTAGAAAGTAAAAGGTTTTATAATGCAAGCCCATGCTACATCCAAAACATCATTAATTAAGTATGCAGGCATGCAGACGATCAGAGTGCCCAGGACTAACCTTTGTGAGTTCCCTCTTGGTCAGGATGTGGTAATGTCTCTGCCAGATCCTCTGAATAGCCATAGTAGCTGCAAGGAAACCATACGCTATGCCAAGAATGGCAAAGATGACAACAAAAACAATAACAAGGGCAAAGCATGCCTCCATAGACGCAGGGAAACAATCCAAGATTCCCCAGCCATAACAACAGTTCTGGCACCCAGCCATCCGAGGGTCATTGCTATTGAGGGACGAACAGTGTAGTATAAGCCCAAAAAATCCAAGCAGCACAAAAAAGGCCAGTACCCCTGGTATATACAAGTGCCCAGTGGCAAAACCAACAATCCATTCAATATAAGGTAATAGATGCAAGAGATTGAAAACAAGTGAAATATTCTATCCCTATATTCCTTCTCCTTATAGCAGATGAGACAACGACAGGATTTATGCATATCAACAAAAGACATTAGTAGAAAAGAAGTTCAAAGCACGGACAGCAGCAAATATACTGACGATTACCAACAATTAGTTTTAACCCTACTATTATTAAGAAGGCAAGGCCAAATTACATTAGGTAGCAGTAGTACAAAGGTTGGTGAGCGTTTGGGACATATCTCTCATTGATTCTAGCAAGGTCCAAATTACTTTCAAAGAATAAGAAGCGACTTCTATGTGCATTGAAAGAGAAATGGAAAAGAAATTAACATGACTGTCTTCATTCTGTCAGAGACCCTAAATTTCCCTAAGATCTACCATTCTGCCACTTAGGATGCCAAATATTAAGTGGCAACAATTCCTTGTCCCAGTAAGTTAGTCTCATGTTTATTATCAGATATAAGCATCTAGAATACAAATGATTAAAAAAACTACTTAAACTGAATTGTTAATTAGATACTTGTGATTTGTGAGCACCAGAGTTTTCGAACGTTTCAATGTTGCAAAATAAGAAAAAGAAAAAGGAATACATAAATTTTGTAAATAACATTTTTCAGGTGTAAGAGTTTACCTATACAATAATAAAATGGTATAGGATGTTTTGACAAGATACGATCCCAACCATCACTAAATGAATTCCTGAAGGAGCCATCTTTGTCCATGAGATATGCAAAGCCACCAATTGCAGCAATTACCTGGAATATGATTAAGCAGAGAGGTGATGAGGGTTTTTCAACTAAAAGGAAGAATGTATATCATAAGAAGGAAAAGAAAACAAATGCCAGATATAAGAAAATACTTGCTTAACCAGTAATGAATGGAATTGTGTATGGTCATTCCATGAACATAATGCAAAAGATTATCACTTACTGTTTGTACAGCCAAAAAAACGAAGAAAACATCCCTTGCCACAAAAATTCTGAATTTTACTTTACGCCAAGAACTGTCCTCATACGATTCAACGCGAAGGTGAAATTGGGCTTTGCAAGTTGTGCAGTGTGAGAAAGCAAATCCTTCCTACAAAAGAAAAGGGATGTTTTGGGGGTGGGAAGAAGTTCAGTAAATTACAAAATAATATACCATTTCCTCACATTCTAAAAGAAAAGGTCACCAAATTACAACATGATAAACCATATCCTCACAGACTATAGAAAAAGGGTTATTTACCTTAACAGAGCGCCAGTGATCAAGACAGGAGCTATGAACAAACTGCTGGGTGCCTTTGCACATGCAAGGCGAAATCAAATCATCACCTGCAAAATTAAACAACATGATTAGGCAAAGGCACATAGACATATGCCCAAGCAGCAAGATTGAATGCAAGAGACACATTAACCAAAACTTTACTACTTGTTCTTAACCACATATGTCCTATGGAACACTCCCGATGAAATTCAGCTAAACTTAGAACATACGAAACAAAATTCAAAGAGAGCTAATGAATATTGCAGACGTAAAAGATCAGAATTTTACGTGAGACCATCCTACCAGCGCTCTCTTTCATCTCCAATTCATCATCTAAAACATAAAATTATATGCTAAAACTACAACAAGATACAATATTTCAAAGTTCCCAAATATGATATTACAATAACTTAACCAAATAAAATCATCAAAAAACCCAATATTGCTACACCAAAACCTAAAAAGAAAAAAACGTAAATTGACCTGGTTCAGCATCGCTTTCAAGGCAAATGCGACAACATGGAATGGAACCATTTTCAACGTCTTCATTTCTAATCTCACTCGAGCTTCCTGGTGGCGAATGTTCATGGTCCTCTAGCAGAGGGTCAAAGTCAGTAGGGTCTCGTTCGCGTTCACCTGTTGGCTCTAGCTGCACTTCCCCTTTCATTGATCGACCTCAGAAATCCTTCAAAACCCTAAAACAACTCCCGATCACCAACACTCGAAGATCAAAAGCCTGAAATTCATCAAAAAACGCAAAGGCTTTTACAGAAGGGTTTGAGTTTGAGTTTGAGAGTAATTGAAATCAATGAGTCAACATTTGGTTTCTTTTCACAGAAGTTTCTCGGGGACCAAACGGAAATTCAGAAATGAATTATCAAATAATTTAGGATTTAATTCAAACAATACCTGGATTTTTTTTCAGAGAAATTATCAATGAAAAATCATAAATTGGAGATTTTACGAAGACGAGGGTATAGACGTATAGGATTAGGATCTTATCTATCCAGCGCACGGTGCGTACTGCGCACCTCGATGATAACTAGACCGGGTTCTCTTTTGGGTCAAGACTTGACCGGGTCTTTACACTTGGGGCCGTTTTGATGGGCCACGTGGATTTCTCAGTCCGTTGACTTTCACTTTATGTTGGATAGATGGGCCTTACCCCGCTGAGAGATGTTGGGCCACTCGATCCAATTCAGTTTCTTGTCTCTAAACTTCTATTCAATTTTCTTTTTGAATTTCAATTGATTTTTATTTTCAAAGGACTCTAATATTCTCAGAAATTTTTTTATTAAAGCATACCGAATGAAACTATTATACTGTTTCAACTAATTATGTATTGTTTTGTACAAGGCACATTCATGAGTCATATATGATATATATATATTAAAAAGATGATAGATGATATAAATATATAATTAATTGAGAAGATACAAATAACAATACTCAATGTTTATGGAGTTCTTGTTGACTACATGCTTATCTAGTCCCAAATCTGAATGGGCTTAAAGTCATGCTCTGAGGGGCTCAGTCTCTGGCACACTTGACCACTTTGAGGAAGACTTGCTTGCCGGACCCCATGCATGTATGCATAGCTAGCAAGATTTCTTTTTGTTGTTTCTCTTCTTCTCAATGTTATAACATGCACATCCAGTCCCCAGTCCAATTCAAGTTCATGGACCATTGGACCTCGGAAGTGAAAGAGATTGCAATGTACACAAAATATCAATGTGACTGCCCCACACTGTGACACAAAATGTACATGATATAATAATCTCAAAGAAATATATGATAGAATATAGTTCCATTCAGTTTAGTTTGCAAGTTTTGCAACTTTAATTTTGAGATACCATCATTTGTTCAATAATCTTTCTGAGATGAGGATTACATTCTGGTGAACACAAGGAAGAATGAGACTATTTTTTTTTTCTCTCTCTCTCTCTCTGTCTCTCTGCTCCTTTAATGAGTCGCCGAGCAAATACACTTTGTGGATTTCATATCCTGGTAAATTTATCACTCACCATAACTTGAGCTTTTTCAGACGCGCTTCATGTTTTGGATCCAATTTTGGTGGGGTGTAACAACCATGAAGATCCTCTACTATGAACTCCTGCAAAATTTTGAAATTATAAGCATACTTTGACTTTTGAAGGATGCAATATTAATGTCTAGAAACTTAAAAGTCTTGAGATTATATATAAGCATTCTCTATAAGTTATTGGACAAGTAAGGAAAGGCCATGCCACATTGCCACATCCAAAACAACATTAGGTAATGTCTGTACGAGTGGGCAGGACTAACCTGTGTGAGTTCCCTCTTGGCCAGGATGTGGTAATGTCTCTGCCAGATCCTCTGCATAGCCATAGTAGCCACAAACAAACCATAAACTATGCCAAGAATGGCAAAGATGACAACAAAAACAATAAGCAGGCCAAGGCATGCCTCCCCAGGCGCACAAGGCTCCATACCCCCAGCTGAACAATCCATGCCTCCGCAGTAACAGTCCATCCGAGGGCCATAGCCATAGCGACAGTGTATTATAAGCCCAACAAATCCAACCACCGCAAGAAAGGCCAGTACCCCTGTCATATACAAGTGCACAGTGCCAAAACCACCAATCCAAGACAAACAACAATAAGGGACTTGTATGTGTATTGAAAGAGAAATGGCAAAGAAAATAGCATGACAATATTGTCTTCATTTTGCCACATAGGATGCCAAATATTAAGTAGCAATTCAATTACTTGTCCATTAAGTAAGTTGGTCTCATGTTTCTTATCAGATATAAGCATCTAGAATACAAATGATTTAAAAACCATTATTTAAACTCAATTGTTAGTATCCACTTTTGATTTGTCAGCACCAGAGGGTTCTAACATTTCATTGTTGAAAAGGGGTATGTATATATATATCGGTTTCAGGTGTAAGAGTTTACCTATAGAATAATAAATTCGTATAGGAGGTACTTCTGGATTCCTCAAGGAGCCATCTTTGTGATCCATGAGATATGCAAAGCCACCAAATGCAGCAATTACCTGGAATATAATTAATCAGAGAGGTGATCAGAGTTTTTCAACACCTTATTTTAAGGAAGAGGCATTGTGTATGACCATTCCATGAACATAATGCAAGGATGATCACTTACTGTTTGTACAGCCAAAAATACGAGAAAAACATCCCTTGCCACAAAAAATTTGAATTTTAGTTTACGCCAAGAACTGTCCTTAATCGTTTCAACTCGAAGGTGAAATTGGGCTTTGCAAGTTGTGCAATGTGAGAAAGCAAATCCTTCCTACAAAAGAAAAGGGAGAGAAGTTCAGTAAGTTACATATCATATACAATTTCTTCACATTCTAAAAGAAAAGGTCACTAAATTACAACATGATATACCATTTTCTCACACTCGATCTAGAGAAAAAGGGTTATTTAATTACCTTAACAGAGCGCCAGTGATCAAGACAAGAGCTATGAACAAATTGCATAGTGCCTTTGCACATGCAAGGTGAAATCAATTCATTACCTGCAAAATTAAACAACAGGAATCAGGCAGAGAAAAATAGGTAAATGCCTAAGCACCAAGATTGACTGCAAGAGATACATTAACCAGGTGTCTATGAAAAAATTCTTCTCAAACTTTACTACTTGTTCTTAACCACATATCTCCTTACAAGATCAGAATCTATAAACGAACATCATTCTACCCGTGCTGTATCCATTATCGAAAACATTAGATGTGAGCTAAAAGTACAACAAGATACAATCTTTCAAAGTTCTCAAATATGATATTACCATATAAGATAATAATTTAAACAACAAAAATAAAAAAATCAGAATTGACCTGGTTCAACATCGCTTTCAAAGCAAATGCGACAACAGGGAGTAGAACCACTTTCAACATCTACATTCCTAATCTCACTCGAGCTTTCTGGTGACCAATTGTCATGGCCTTCTAGCAGAGGGTCAAAGTCAGTAGGGTTTTGTTCACGTTCACGCCACCTGTTGGCTCTAGCTGCACTTCCCATATCATTGATCGGCCTCAGAAACCCTTCAAAACCCTAAAACAACTCAACAACTCCCACACTCAAAGATTTTTAGAAAGATTAGTCTTTTATTAATAATTTCTATTGTTATAGTTGTGTTTTGGGGTTTCCTTTTAGCTTATGTTTTCCTATTTTGATTTTCATTCTTATTTTGCTTTTATCGTTTCAGTTAGGATTTTTAGCTTTCTTGCGTCTGAAGTTTCCTAGTTGAATTTAAGGTTGATCGGGTATCATTGATTACAGAGGCTTTACACTTAGGGCACCGTTTGGATATGGGCCATGGATTTCTCAGTCCTGATTTTCACTTTATGTTGGACAGGTGGGCCTTACTCGCTGAGAGATGTGGGGCCACCTTACTCCTAGTTAATTTTCTTTTTGAATTTCAATTGATTTTGTTTTCATTTTTAGGACTCTTAATATTCACAGAAGTTATTACTTATTAGGCACACTGAATAAAACAATAGTACGTACCATTCCAACTAATTATGTGTTACGCCCCTACATGAATCATACTTGTATTAACAACAATAAAGTCTTACAAGTATGGATGGTTGAGTCCATGGCTGAAATGGTTCAACAAAATCCAAGCTAGTATGATTATAAGCATCCTCTCTAAGTTATGCAAGCCCATGCCACATCCAAAACATCAATAATATATACAAGTATGAATATATGCAGGCATGCAAATTGCAAAGGATAAGAGTGGCCATGCCAGGATCGACTAACCTTTGTGAGTTCCCTCTTGGTCAGGATGTGGTAATGTCTCTGGCAGATCCTCTGAATAGCCACAGTAGCTGCAACAAAAGCATAAGCTATGCCAAGAAGGGCAAAGATGACAACCAAAACAATAAGCAGGCCAAAGACGGATCGAGGGGAACAATCAATAATCTTCCAATCAAGTCTAAAGTTGTTTTAATTAAATACTACCACGACCCAAACTTAATTCACTGGTTAGCCAGCCTAACGAAAATAGGAAAATATATAACTCAAATCCTTGCTTCACTAAGAAGCCAAAGGATTTGGTTCCTCTACGCTAATCAACGAAACTAACAATAATTCGGGATTTTCCTGAAAACACTTTAATTGCTGTTTTAAGCTAGTAACGATGATTTGGCCTTAAAAGCCGAAAACAAGTCTAAAGTTGTTTTAAATAGTACCACAACCCTAACTTAATTCACTAGTAGTAAGCAAGCCAGATTGAAATAGGGAAATAACACAAATATTAGCTTTATTAGAAAAGCAAACAAGAAATGGAAAAGGAAAACAAAAGGGAAATAACAATAATTCGGAAATTCTTTTTTTTGAAAAAAAGAATCATCAGAAGTGACGTTCTTACTACCAAATCAAATATATTGAATCAACTATATAGGAGATTCCAAAAATAATAATAAATAATAAACCGAAACTATGGAATGGTAGAAAATTCCAAATAACAAAAGGAATTATATATGAGGTAAGTGATTTGACAAGACTCTTTAGGATTAGGAGATAGGACCTTATACTATCAATACAATATGATCATATTCCAAATCCAATTACTGAAAAGCAGCAAAAGAAGTTACCTGGCTAGCAATATCAAGTGCATAGCGTACGTAGAGCAGTAGGCAAATCAAGTCGACTTCTTTAATTGCCTCAAAATATCTTCCAGGTTACCCTAGAATAAATAGCATATATAAAAATCAAAATTGTGAAAGATAAAAGGAATGAGAAAGCAGATTGATATATTGATCATTAAAAGTGGTTTCCGATTTCCAATTCAAAATTTCAACCATCACATGGATCATAGAGGATCGACAAAAGAATGAGTGAGAATGATGACCTTGATCGATAACATAAAATAACTGATCGAATTGTACCTAGCTTATATACAAAAATGGCTTTTATTTGCGCTCATACAACATAGTACATGCATGGTTTTACTTGTAAATATTTTTTTATACTAAAGCAGATTTTTCTAGCTTTTAATAGAAATTCATTGAGACTGACAGAATTACTACATATATATATATGTCATTTTCATTCTAATAATGATCTTAATATCATGAATTACTAGAACAAACTGTGGCATGATCAAAGAATCAACAGTAGCAGAAAACTTGTAAGGTCTTTGTGGTTCCCACTCCTTAATTATCCCCTACTTTCCATTCACACCTAGCATTTTATATATGCATCCTGAAGACTAAGGTACAATAACAAATTAACAATCAGTTACCAGTGATCGATAAAACCGGCCAGCAATAGAGTCTAAATTATACATTAATTGTTGCACAAAATGAACTGAACCTAGGACAGCCTTAAATCCTAGCTACTAGGGGTGCATGGCCACGCAAATCCACCTCCTTGCAATCAAACTGCGCGCCATTTGACAATTCACAAGTACATACATATAGGACTAGACTGACTAGTGCAGCCAGAAATCATATATAAACTGTTACTAATTAATATTTAAATGACTTGCAAGCCCACAAAAAAATAAAATAAACGACTTGCATTTAAATGACATATACGTACATTATCTTAAATATAGTAATTAGTAGGTATATTTCTGTATTCATTACTAAATTACTAATAAATGCAAGAAGACCAATATGTGTGAAACTAATTAAGTTTGAGCTACAAAATAAGTAATAAATAAAAATGAAATGAAAAAACCTTGTTTTACAAGAAATAAATGACAGAAGCGAAGGAGAACCAGATCACAAATTAAGGAAAGAAATATTAATTTTACTTACGAAAGTTACTTTCATCTTTTAAGATGGTCAAATAGCATTTTTTTAACAGATTAAGCATGGAAACCAATAGTGTTTTAAGTTAGTAAATGATGATAGTCGGCCTAAAAAGCCCAAACGGACTGTGGGTCCCGCTCCTTCAAAAAACTAGATTCTGTCTTTCTTTTGCAACGAAGAAGATGTTTTATGAACTATTCCAACATATGTTCTAATCGTACTTGTATTAAAAAGATCATATATAATATAATTAATTAGTTATTAAGAAGATACAAATAACGGTACTCAAACATGTTGGTGAAGTGCGTGTTAATTACGTGCTTATAATATCTGGTCCCAAATGTGAATGCGCTTAAAGTCATGCCCTCAGGCCTGAGTCTCTGCCACACTTGACCAGTTTGAGAAAGACTTACTTCCCTGACCCCATGCATTACATTAACTTCCACACGTACAAAAAAATTCCATACATAGATGACAGATTTGGACCATTCACACAATCACACGTCCACTGCTACATTGGAACTGCATGTGCACTTGACACAGACACCTTCTGGATTTCATGTGGGTTGGGTCGTTTTGAAGTGTTAAAAGAAATTGGGAAATTAATATGCCACACACACACACATCATATGGATAAAAGGATTGGCTAGCTTAGCTCCAAGTTCCACCAAAATAACACCCAATATTGATTTAATACTCACTCTCGACATGCACTATGCCAATGAGGCAATCATCTGAACCAATCTAATAAGACAAATTAATCTCATCTTATTTATGAATTTTAAATTAATTCTTCAACATTATATATATATATATATATATATATAGACAAGTTGAGAAGAATCTTCCAAAGTGCAGCAGCAAGCAGGAAACTTCCTGGTTAATGAAAAGTGTTAAACAACTAACGTCGAATAAAAAATGAAAATGCCATTAATCATATATATGAATAAAATTAACGTACAAGTTAAAACTGAGCAATCAAAAGGTTCTCGAATCAGAATATAATTACAACACAAAATACAATTTCTCCGCCATCAGCTGAATTGCTTCCACCTCATGCACACATATGATTGATTGACCATTCAAAGTAAGCAATTATAAGCCTGGATCTACATTTTCCATATCATACCCTGCACAAATAATCAAAAGAAAAATCATAAATAAACCAATTTAATTAATTGAATCCCAAAAAGAAAGTTGTTGTTTTTATTTTTCTGAGCCATGAACCCATAAATACCAACAAATTCAACTTACAATGGGAATTGGGATCGATCGATGTATTTTTGGATGGATATTGGGATGAAGTAATACCAGGATTCAAACATAGGATCTCCTAATCTTATATTATGATCAATTTTGGTTGGGTTTAATTTGTACGGTTTAGAGTATTGTTATTCGGACCATATCAACTCACTCACACACAGACAGATAGATCTCACTAGAGGAATATATTGTCGAAATAGTATATGAAATGCAGTAAATGATAAAGCAAAAGAGAAAATGAAACTTACTGTTGAAACTCGATGTTGATGGAGGTAGCAGTGGAATTGGCAATCGCTGCGAAAGCCGTCTGGGACAAGACCGTGGTGGTGCCGGCAGCGGACGGCTTCGAAGCAAGGTTGGCAGCAGAATCGACAATTCTGATCTGAATAGTCTTGTCAGGAATACACGTCCCCGTTTGTGCAGCGCTTATGCATCTCACCAAGTACTGTCTCCCGCACGACGCCCCATTGTCCCAAATCCCGTCTCCGGCCGCCGCAAACAGATTACTCGACGGAAACTTCGACGAATCGCTGCCGTAACATGCCGTCGCTAATAATATATTAATTTGTAGATCACCGAGTTCAGTACATATATATATACAAACCTAGCTGCATATGCCTTACTGGCATATATACTTGTTATTATATATTATACATATACTTACGTAAATATGGGGGAGAGTACTGGGCAGCAGT
Source organism: Dryas octopetala (assembly GCF_963921425.1). NCBI lineage: Eukaryota > Viridiplantae > Streptophyta > Magnoliopsida > Rosales > Rosaceae > Dryas > Dryas octopetala. The sequence continues at coordinate 20,515,535 of NC_141370.1, read as the reverse complement.
GCCAACGTCGCCTTTAGAGGTCTGAAGAAACTGTGGAACCAAGAGGATGATGAATAGTGAAAGCCATTGCCATTGGATGTGTGGTTGAGTTCCGAACATCATTTATTTTGGCAGAAACTAATTAAAGTGGGTGGGATCATGTGGAGGATGTATATGAGGTCTTTAATTAATTAATTTGTGACGTGAATTAAATAATTTCTAGAAGATTTTATTGTACAATATTCCAAGTCAACGTGTTGGCTTAGGAATTGTTTTCTTTTTTTTTTTTTTTTGGGGATTAGGAATTTTGAATTTGGATGAAACACATAAAAATTGAGAAGGCGGCTACCTATGGGACATCGCCAACTCACAACGCGGCTTTAGCCTTGAATTGTCAATTGATCTCACACGTTTACTACGAGTCTACGAGTGTCTAATAACTTACACATTGACAACGCGGCTTTAGCCTTGATTTGTGTTGCTGTCTCACAAATCCCATCCCACATTAATTCCATAATGCATCGGACATTAGAAAATTCTTACTAAACACAAAAGCTGTTACTATACACTTTCGCTCACACACACAAAAGCTGTTACGATCTACCATTCGGGTATACTAGCATGAGTAGCCGTGCGTATATGGGTTACTTCCTAGAGGACAATTTCTCTCTCTCGGATAAGAAGCAAACCAAAAGCCAGTAAACCACCCACCAATAAAGTTTGACTTGTATAATCTATCTATAATTCAATGCCATTTTCATTTCACGATCCAGTAAGCTCAAAGCGGTTCCTAATCCTTCATTATCAATCTCACACATTGACTTGACCAAATGATTGCTCTAAAAAATAAAAAATCAAGGTGGATACTCGTGTACAATATCATTCATACGGCACAAATTGCCCCTACAAATGATATTCTAATATCTTTTTTGTTTGGTCAAATTGACTAATACGTAGCTTACATCATCTACCAAATACAATACATAACAAATTCCCTCAATCAAGTTGCGTGTCTCTTGGCATACAGGGAAAAGCTGCATGTTTCAAGCATGTGAACCTTCCCCTGTAACTGGCATTGATCATAATAATAAATGATTTGCATCACAATCAATCAATCATATTGCTGCTAAGAAGATCCCTAACCGAATGCACTTCTACATTGGAACCACAAAGTCATAGGCTCATTAATCATTACTGTAAAACATTCCAGGAAAAATGCAAGTCCAGTTGATACCAACTACCAACCTATGATATTCAAATGAAATCCAAGTCCCTAGAAGAGGATTATCTTATCTATATTACCCATGTTATAACTTATAACTACAAAAAAAGTGGAAGATTGAAGAACAGAACAAAAGGAAACACATAATAAGGAAAGGCCGCATTGACTTTCCCATTAGAACGGGGGATGAATCATTTTCCCCAAATCTGATTCAATGCATTAACACAAAAAAGAAAAAGAAAATTTGAGGTTAAGGACATTATATAATTAAAAATGATACCACAAGTCCTCAACCCTTTGATGAATCTTTAAGTAACACAGTTTTTGTCTATTTTTAAGTCAGGAAAGTGGTATGCATCCAGACATACACTTAATAGTCTACGACTAAAAACATCATGGTTTTAACCCTCCACCCTGTAAAGAAAATTCAAGCAAAGTACCAGGCAAGATTTGCGTGCGTGCGAATATCCCCGTAACAAAGAACACATAATAGCGTAATTACTTCCACAACTTCCGCAATGACATGTTCTTCTCAGTCTCCTTCTTCATCACCTTGGCAACTGCCATCTCAAAATCTTCTTGCGTTACATGAACTCTTCTCTCCCTCAAAGCAAACATCCCTGCTTCTGTGCAAACCGCCTGCAGGAAGGAAACAGAACCAAACATAAACATCTAATACGTGCACACAGAACCCTGACTTCCTAACAAGTAACAAACCCCTGAGAAGATAATAACAATAAATGAATAATACCTTCAGCTCTGCACCAGATGCACCATTCATCTTCTCTGCGATCTTCTTCAAATCAATTCCACGCATTAGATTCATTCTTCTTGAATGTATTTTCAAGATATCCCAGCGTGACTGTAATTTGTTAAATGTATTAGTAAGTAGTGTGTTTAAGAATTGACAGATAAAATAGGCAAATATGATCATGTTCATATCATCAAAAGTATAATCAAACTGGTGCACGCATATTTATTTGCTTATTTCACTAATTCATTATGCATATTTCTCCTGATCAGACATCTACTACACTCTAAATAAGGGGACTTCAGTATTTACAGAAATGAGAAACCATTTACCAGTAACCAACCTCCATTTATAACACACAATGAATACATAAAAATAAAAAAAAAGGGCTAATTACAAAGTACCCCTCCCAGGTTTAGTGTCATCTTCAATTCCCCCCATAAGGTTTCAATTTTTTCAATGTGGTACATATAGTTTTCAATTTAAGTCAATGTGCAAACTGAAAAAAATAAAAATAAAAAAAAATTCAAAGAATCAAAAGTCAGATGATTTCACTAAAAATGAAGAAACAACTTTTGACTGTTTTCAGAAAAATGAAGAAATATAACATTATTTATAAGAGTATGATACTAACTTGAAAACTCAAAGGTAAAACAAATCTTTATTCATTTATTTTTATAAAAACATACTTTCACTAAAAGAAAATAAAGGAGTACACTACAGAGGATAAATTATTAAAAATAAACATCTTAAGAAAGACTGCTAGAATCATATATGCCATCACAAGATAGCATATTTGAGTCTTTTGGCTGCTCATCTTCATAATATGACATTTTAAATATAATCAGTGCCCGTCACATGCAGATCATAGAATTGCACATGTACCCCAAAGTGAAATACAGAAAGTTATTGTCCATTAACCATACTCGCTTCTGCCCTAGGAACTGTATCTGAATTAAACACTTGAGAGCCTCAAAATATTTATTACTCATAAGGCAATGTGAAACAGATCCTTAAGCTCAACAAGAAATGATAAAGTCTACCAAAAGATTGACTCCAAAATCAATAGCTACACTTTGAGAAATCAAGCTGCTAACAATACATGGAAAACATTTGACAGCTAAGTTCATGGAGAACATGTCCAATCAGGAGAAAATTTATCATGGTATAAAGCATTCTGAGGCATTTGCCTGTCTGCAGGAGAAGGCCCCCTAGGTTTATGCCATTAGTATACAAGGAAATCATCTGACTTTTGATTCTTTGGTTACACACACATACAAGGAAATCATCTGACTTTTGTTTCTTTGGTTTACCTTTGAGTTTTCAAGTTAGTATCATACTCTTATAAATAATGTTATATTTCAGTTGCACATTGACTTAAATTGAAAACTTTATGTACCACATTGAAAAAATTGAAACCTTATGGAGGGAATTGAAAATGACACTAAACCTGGGAGGGGTACTTTGTAATTAGCCCTAAAAAAAAAACCTACTGAAAAACAGCAATCAAGGTATAGTAGTGTTTGGCTTACCTCTCCATTGGGATTTGGAAATTCAATCTTCCTGTCAATTCGTCCAGGCCTAAGAAGGGCTTGATCCAGAATATCAATACGATTCGTGGCCATTAGAACCTGTCAAAAATGCAATTGAAAGATAGTGGTGGTCAAATGAAGGATAATATTTAGGGAAATTATAGTGTTTCCATACTAGTGAATCCACATTCTATGCAGTACCTTGATCTTGTTTGATGCCTCAAATCCATCCAGCTGGTTGAGAAGCTCCAGCATAGTCCTCTGCACCTCACTGTCACCATTGCCACTACCAGATTCCATACGAGCAGATCCAATGCTGTCGATTTCATCCATAAAGATAATAGACGGAGCATGTTCCCTGCAAATAATATAGCATTAAAATTAAAGTGAGTAAATGGCAAGCGGAAGGATGAGAACAAAGCAGATTAGGAGGAATTAGTGTATGCATCCCATAATCATTTTTCAATTTATTCAGACTGTCAAGTGGATCATTGGATGATTACATATTCATCAACAAACAAGATCTTTGCAGCCGAGAAAGGTAAACATATATTGAACAGTTCAAGGACACTCCAAAAAGAAATTGCTTTTCTTCTAGGTGCTACCAGCAACGACACAGGTAGAGCAACATAAATTTAACAGAGTATCAGAAATCAAGACTAGGTTCCATAAACAGATATCAAAACAAACCTGGCCATGACAAACAGTTCTCTAACCATTCTGGAGCCTTCCCCAATGTATTTCTGAACTAACTCAGAACCAGAAACCCTGATGAAAGTGCAGTCAGTGTGATGGGCCACAGCCCTAGCCAACAGTGTTTTCCCAGTGCCAGGTGGGCCATAAAGCAGGACACCCTGTTGTATGGAAGAGAGAGATTAAGGGCACATATACAACAGTCAGTGCCTACCAAGTAAGCAAATAAAATCAAACATAATCACTTGAAACATGATTTTACCTTTGGTTGAGCTATACCAAGACTCTCGAACAATTCAGGATGTTTAATTGGAAGTTCAATGACCTGGGAAGATGATCATATATCATTTACAACACACATAGAAGAATGTGCAGAAGTAATATCACAGAAACCAAGCGAAACCACATAATCTAGAAAGCATGAAATGTAAGTTGAAAAAAGTAAGAATGCACAGAAGAAAACCTCCTTTATTTCTTTGATTTGCTGATCAAGACCACCAATCATATCATATGTAGAATCAGGAACTTTTTCAACTTTCATAAGATTGACCAAAGGGTCCACTTTGCTTGGCAAGATTAAATGAAGAACATAGCTGTCATTGCGGAGAGCAACTCTTGTTGATGGTGTAATCTTTGTGACATCAATGTTTTTATCAATATCAACAACATATTTCCCTTCTGGATGAACCTGGAAATTGAAAAGAAACAAAGTAAGTAAAATAAGTATCACACAATTTGGTTAGTATTACTAATGAAGAATCTGTAATTAAAACATGTACATAATATCAATTTGATGTCAGTGAAGAAAGTACAACCACTCACCTTAACCAAAACCTTGTTCTTCCCCATTACTTTGACAACTTCACCTACATAAGAACCAGGCTCCTGAAGCAGCTGAAGTTCTTCTCGTAGCATTCTCACTGTTCAATTTGCAAATATATAGATACAATTGATCAGCCCAACAATTCCAACTTGACTGACTGCCAAATCTTTAACGGAAGAAGAATAATAAATAAAGGAGCAAAAAAATTGTTGAGAATTCCATGAAAACCAGGTCACGCATTACATTCACATTGCAAATAAGCAGAAACACTGACTAATTTAGCTTTGCATAATCAATAAATAGCACCAGAGAGTCAGAATCAAATACAAATAGCAAACCCTAACCCCAAAAATCCACCAGAAAACCCAAATTTACCCCCTCAATTAAGAACAAATCCCAATCCAAAGCAACCCTAAACAGGCTAAACAAAAATCCAGGATGAAGAACTAGGGTTAGGGCATAGAGGGAGTGAAATCAGAAAATCGCACGCACCTCGGGAATTGAGCTCGTTACGCTGAGCTTCGAGGCGGTTGAGATTGTGGGTCTTCTGGCGGACCTGAAGCTGGAGCTCGTGGATGTGCTGGAGGTAGTACTGGCGGAGCCCCTCCCCTTGCTTGGACGCCTTGGCCGAGCAGGCCTCCTCCGGAGCGGAGGACTCCGGGTGCTTGATCTCCACGCCCACTGCAGCCATCGGAAAAACCCTCTCTTCGCGCACACCAAGATTTTTTATCTCAGATTTGGGAAATTTTCAAGACCTTTTTCTGCTACTGCCCCTGTGGCTTTTAAGTCGGTGGTGAATGGTGTGATTGTTCTGGCGACACTTCGTGTCCTTCAAGTATTCTATTTTGGCTTTGGGTTTTTTTTGCGTTTGTTTTATTGCCACGCAATGCCGGTTTGGTTGTGATTATTATTGGGCCAGGGCCCATCCCGTTTGGGCTAAAGAAACCCCATAGACTTCTTTTCCCACCCCACCTAAAATCTTTTTTTTCAATATTTCACTTTTGTTCTCAACAACTAAAACCCCATATGAGACCTGCTATATATGCACCACCGGCCAACTGCCAGGTACTCTTTTTATCTCACTCACTAATTCTAGGGCTAATAATCTTATTCAACAAAATTGATTGCTAAATACTAATTCCATTCATAAAATTACGGTTGTGATTATTGGGGCTGGTAGGGAGGGACTGGTTTTACATATATATATATATATATATATATATATATATATATAAAGCAGTAAAGCCAAGTGTTTTTTTCTTCTTTTCTGGTTCTAATTGTTCTCTCTCGATCTTCCTCTCTCTGCTTCTTCAATTCTTTCATAATTGTCATAATCTACTATGTTCTTTTCTTCTTTTCTGGTTCTGTAGCTTTAAGCCTTTAAGGATGATGCAGGTGAAGCCCTGTGGTAGGATGAAGAAGAAGAAGAAGAAGAAGTCATGTGGTATGAACATGTCATGCATGTGGCGATGAGGCTCTCTTTGTGGGTGATCATAATCCATTATGTCTGTTTTATATATATATGTTCATATCTCTGAATGAAATGGGTACAAATTACTACAAAGGCTTATCCGAGCCTATGCTTGTGCACACAAGCATCATATATGCAAGTGAGGTTTTTTAGGACCAGGCTGACCAGCTTGTGCATAACCAGAGGTACTTCATCATCTATTTCTGTATTTGTAATTGCAGCTGATCAATTCATAGCAACGTACTCTCGGTTATAAGAAATGATGCATTTTGATTTCGTTGCTATATATGATTTTTTAAATCAATGTATCATATATACATGCATGCAGTAAATTTGGTCAATGGAAATTAATAGAATCAAAGATATATAATTATATATAAAGGAATCAATAAAGATTTTTAGTACGATTTGTGCCTTAACCAGAACTATTATATATCTTCCTCTCTAAAGCTATATATATGATTTCTTTAGATTAAGGACACAATTAAGCAAAGCTGACTAGCTGAAGTTGGGTAGTTGGGCTTGGAGTTGGAGTTGGAGTTGGGAATATGTCATTGATTTTTCATATTGCTCTCTCCCTTAATTTGTTGGAGGCAAAATATGCTCTTCCAATGTTTGACCAAATTCCCCAGCCAAATGCTGCCTCAGTTAACCACGTACTCTATATATATTTTCTCAACTGCATTTTCTGTAAGCAACTTCAACAATGTTTCCCTCAGTACATCGATGAAGTTACCGTTACCTTTGCTGTCAAGGCTTGTCAAGGGGACCCCAAACCCGAATGCCAGATTCACGAGTTTGGGGTATTTTCTGAGTTGTTCGTATGTTATGGCTTCAAATTCTTTAATGAGTATGTACTCTAAATTATGCTCATAAATTATCAAAACGACCACCCTGTTCCCCACCCCACCACCTACGCACCTTGTTGTGACCCTCTTATTTTTTCTTAATTAATCAGAACAATTAGGAAGAGGGAGATTTTGTCGGCCTCTAGATCGAAGGTCTGCCGACAATAACATCACCAATAATCAGTCATGGAAACAAAACATGAACAATATAATTAAGATATATTGTGAAATTTTCAGATAGGAGAATGCTAATTTTATAAGAAATTTAATTTTTATAAAAAATGATTTTACCAAAACTAATTAAAGTCAATCCAACGCCAAAATTTCCTTTTACCTTATTTAGTTTCATTTTGCTAAAACAATTCTAATATCAAGTATAGTGCTCGACTTACTATTATATGGTGAGTCTCATATTTTGTACGTGAAAGTCCATGCACTTCATGCAACATGTGAATTTCTCATATTCTATCTTATTTTAAACGACGTATCATTTGAAATATTATTTAAAATAGTAGGAGTGTATTCAATATTTGCGAAGGGAAAACCAATAAAAGGAAATGCCACAAAGAAATGAGAAGTAGATTGCATGCTTGAAATCCAAGATTTCTATAATTAAACAATCATTATAGGAATCCTTGATTTCAACCAGATCTCCAAGAAAAAAAAAAAAAAAAAAAAAAAAAGAAGAGGATCTACCGATCTACTGATCTAGTACCGGCTTGGTTATTCTGATCCGGGTCAGAAAGCCCATACAAAAAGTAGGCTGCTTGGTCCAGAATCCATGGAGCAAAAAAGCCCAGAAAGAGAGGCTATAAAAAGGAGACCCAGTGCCCAAACTTGCTCTTGCGCCTAGCCCTTTGTTAGCATTCAGCTCTGTTCTCTAACATTTCGATTTTCTTCTTTTAGATTTTCAATTTAGGTTTCATCTGTTAATTTGCATTAGATTTGATTCAGTCAGAGCCATTGTCGTCGAGGGTTAGGAGGTGTGGATTCATCTCAGTTTCTCACTGTATATCGTTTCCCACCTGTGTCGAAATACCGCCACTTTCTCGCTCCAAAATCAACATCTATCTTTATGTACTATAATCCCCAAAATTAACACCCAGAACCTTTGTCTCAGGAAATTTTTAATCCTTGACCGTTTGTCAATTACGCTTAAATTTGTATAAAAAGAAGAGAAGATTGTTAGGGTTAGGTTTTTTCTTGTTTTTCCTTTCAATTTTTTGGGATACAGATCAAGAAAAAAAAAAGCAGAAAAATCTCTTTTGTGAGATTTTATTGAATTAGCTTGTAAGTGATGGATAAGAAGAAGGTGACCGTTCCGTTGGTTTGCCACGGTCATTCCCGTCCGGTTGTGGATCTGTTTTACAGTCCAATCACTCCAGATGGCTTCTTTCTCATCAGTGCCAGTAAGGGTACGTATCATCGATATCCAATGGTTCTCTACGTGGGTTTTGAATTTTAGCTTGAATATGATCCCCGTTACTGTATAAGTTTGCTGTATATATATTTATTTGTTCGTATAAGCTGATGGGTATATATATAATTGTTGAACTGGCATTGGGTTCTCATTGAATTTTAGTTTATTGACTGGTGCCTGTGACCTTTCCACTTTATAGGCTAATGGTAATGGTTGTGAAAATGTGATGACACATGTTAATGTTATTAGGATACATGGCATAAGTGAAAGATAAATGGCTTGGATGCATTAGGTTGATTTTCCTTCTGAAACCTGGGCGCTACAGGAGTATCATAACTTATTTATCTACAAGTAACATTACATATTTAATTATATTGGCTTAATTACGAGTCTGACAACAGTGTATTAGTGGACTGTTCAATATTTTCCATGTAGAATGAAAGTACTGGTAGGGAGTCTCTGATAGCCCTTGTTAACGTTCATAAGTATACCCAATTTGCGTTTGGTCATTTTACTTTTTATTTTAAAATATTTTTGTAATCTATTGAAGTCATTTACTGGAAAAAATTTTATATTTAAGTTTTAGTTGTGTTGTTCAGATTCTAGTCCCATGCTGAGGAATGGAGAGACAGGAGATTGGATTGGAACATTTGAAGGACATAAGGGTGCAGTGTGGAGTTGCTGCTTGGATAATAACGCTCTACGTGCTGCAACTGCTTCTGCAGATTTCTCTGCGTATGGCTTTATCCTTGTATTGATTTATTTTTCATTGTTAGATGGATGGTCAGTTGCTTTTGTTATTGTTTTTCTTAAGTTCTGTATACTGTTTTGGTTAGACTTAAGTGGGTTTTAGTGGGGAACTTGGCTTGGCAATCTGTATGCTATTACTTTATGTATACATACATAATATATATATTATATTTTTAAAAAAATTTGGAAACAATAGAAATTGTGTGGACAACTCTATACTCAAGTTGAAAATGAAGATCTTCATAGTGTTTCTTACATATGCTATATTCATTTTCAACGATTTCTATGGGATCTTCACTGTTCTTTGTATTTCTTATTTAGCCTTACCTCTTCACTCTATGCTCTTTACAACATTGCTCATGTGTAATCTCTTTCCCAATTTGTAACCGGCTATGTCACCTGCTACATTTCTTACTTTTTCATCTTACCTCACCCTTTGTTCTGTACCACATATCCCATATGTAACATATCTGTTTCCAAAGGTAGGAATTGGCTGGTGCACTCTCTAGAATGCTTTGGTTAAGGAACCCATATAAACATTGGCAAATGTCATTTTACATAGTTCAATCATGCTTGTTCAATGACTTTCTCTCACCTCAGCAGTCATTCTTGTGTCCTTGCTTGTTTGGTTAATTAAGTTGTAGTTAATTGATCAGTAGTTTTTTTTATCAGTGCTTCCAATTCATATGCAGGAAAGTTTGGGATGCATTAACAGGAGATGTGCTACACTCATTTGAACACAAGCACATTGTCCGAGCCTGTGCTTTCTCGGAGGTAGGTCCTTGTCATCATTTCATTGTCATCAAAAGGATAAACCTGTTTTAAGTGTAATGAAACATTTAAAACATGTTATTTCCATTTATGGGATCTAATGTGCTGTGTAAATTTCATGCTTATGCTAAATGTGATATTTTGGATTGGTGATACATCTGATTATATTCCATGGCACTTGCACTGGAATTTCTTCTAATTGGGGTTGGTGCTGTTATGCTGGGGTAAGACCGTAAGAGGGATTTTTTTAATATAATGCTAGACTTTTGGAGCTTATACCTAGCAAGCTTAGCTGTAAAGTATCAACAATTAAAGTTTCACGATTGTATTCAGCCTTGGATGTCATGCTGGAATCATTCATTGTTTATGGCAATTGGTTAATAGGTGCTGACACACTAAATTATGGTGTGCCCTCTTATTGTGTGTGTGTGTTTTTTTTTTTTTTAATCTCATTTTATTCCTATTAATCTGGTAACAGGATACTCACCTTTTGCTTACTGGAGGAGTAGAGAAAGTTATTCGTATATTTGATTTGAATCGTCCAGATGCCCCTCCAAGAGAAGTGGATAAATCCCCTGGTTCGGTCAGAACTGCTGCGTGGCTTCACAGTGATCAGACCATATTAAGTTCTTGCACTGATATGGGGGGTGTCAGGTGTGCATGTCTGTGAAACATTCTGATGTTAAAGCTATTCTTTAATTGTTTTTTTTCCCCTTAAATTACTTTTATTCACACACACACGTGTATTTTTTCAAAAGCATAACTTGGTAGTGGGTGATGAATATACAGATTATGGGATGTAAGAACTGGTAAAATAGTCCAAACACTTGAGACCAAGTCATCTGTGACCAGTTCTGAAGTAAGTCAAGATGGTCGTTATATCACTACTGCTGATGGGTCCACTGTGAAGTTTTGGGATGCAAATTAGTAAGTTATGAGTTAGATTGTTCTTGTATTTATTTTGGGAGAGTTTCTGCTTCAGTGGTTATGATATTTTACATGTTTCCAGCTTTGGATTGGTGAAGAGCTACAACATGCCGTGCACAGTAGAATCAGCTTCACTGGAGCCGAAGTTTGGGAACAAGTTCATTGCTGGGGGAGAAGATATGTGGGTCCATGTGTTTGATTTCCATACTGGTGATGAGATTGGTATGTGCTCCAAAACAAAAATCCTTTCTAAATGAATTTTATTGGAGGAATAAGCTGTGTTATATGGACTTAGTGCTGTAGATTTGTTGTCCCTCCCCCCCTCCCCCCTCATCTAGGGTTGAATCTGTTAGAGGCTTATTGGGTATATCAACTACACTCTCACATTTCTTAAACTCCGTAGTAAAGGGGGATTCAATTTTATGCCTTTAATATAATTTTAATAGCCTACCAGTTAGGTTATCAGGCTTCCATTGAGTCATAGTCCATGGTAGGTTAAATTTCTCCTTCTGTCTGGTGTTGTTATGATCCTTGGTCTGGTTTTTTATTCTGAATCCTTGACTGATCCAATTGTATCTGGATGGTGCAGCATGCAATAAGGGTCACCATGGTCCTGTTCACTGTGTGCGTTTCTCGCCAGGAGGGGAATCATATGCCTCAGGGTCTGAAGATGGCACCATTAGAATATGGCAGACTGGCCCTTTGACTCATGAGGAAGCTGAGGGACTGGCAGCAAATGGGTCAGTTGGAAAGGTGAAGGTATCTGCAGAAGACGTTTCTCGCAAGATTGAGGGTTTCCAAATTACAGATGAGGGGATATCCAAAGAGAAGGAAGAGCCGGTGAATGAGTCATGAGTGACTGGTCCATAGAGTATATTAGCCGTGCGTGGCATCAGTGGCCGAGACATAGTGGGGGCAATGGGGTCTCCCGACCCCTATAGCTTTTTTTTTTCAAAAAAAATTTGATAATGAAGTTGATAAATATAGTACACATTTGGCTAAATTTGTTTTAATATCAGATTAATCATTTTGAGTTCTCATCTCTTTTACCTTTTTTTTTTTGGCAGTGATCTATTTATCCATTTTAAAAAAATATATATATATATTGTGAAAGTGACACTCACTGTGAAAGTTTGGCTTGCACCCACAATTGGCTATTGACTGTTTTGGTCGTGGATCGCATAATTTGAAAAAAAAAAAAATAAAAAAAATAACCTACTACGGGTGTATGTATTATTTCACTGTATGTTGACAATTGACATAGAAGTTTTACTCCATAATTTTCATTTTGAACTGTAACTATTATAGTTTTAAGAAAAACTGAAAAACTAAGGGGTTGTTTGGTAACGTTTTGTAATATCATTTTTTATTTTACAAAACAATAAACACACGTAATTTACGTTTGGTGTGCTTGCTTGCGAAAATACGGAATACAATATTTGGAAAACAGATTCAAAATTGTCTGTTAAGTTTGAAAACACCACAAAGACGTTTTTATTGTTTTTAGAAAACGCGGGATACAAAATTAAAACACGGAAAATCTCTTCCTCTATTTTTTCCTGCCGCTCACTCTCTTCTTCGATTTCTCTTGTTCCAGTTCATCTGCAAAAATTCATATGACTGTAAATTACATAGAACAACACCATGGTTATCCACCTCCTCTTTCGTCTTCTTCAAACCTAACCATAAACACCAACCCACGAAGAAACACAACTCTCTCACCTTCTATTAATATTCTCTCTGATAGCTAACTCACATCCCCAAACCCATATATCCTCTCTCTCTCTCTCTCTCTCTCTGTGTTAGTTTTGATGGGCTCTATTCATGGAATTTGTTTGGTGTCGGTGGTATTGGCTGGAAGATGATGAGTTTGACCTTGATGATGAGTCTAATTGATGCTCTTCTAGTTTGGGTCTCTTTTCAAGCGTCTACAGCATTGATGGGCACTAGACAAAGTTTATAGGGCCTTCTGGTTTATTGTAGACTAATTGAGTTTTTTTGGTTTGTTTTTTGTTATTTTTTAATTTGATTAGAAGGACTAGTTTCTTATATCTACTAATAAAATAAAAGTTTTTGTTAAAAAAAGTCATTGAAATTTCATTTTTACATATATAAGATGATGAAAATATAACTCAATTTCTTTAATTCGAGTCACTCATTTGATAAAAATAAAATGCCAATTTATTAATAAATTTATTATTTGATTATATGTAACATGCTAGATTGAAAATTATATGTAGCATTTCATTAAGAATACGTTTTTAGGTTTATGCTACCATATGCATTCTACTGTTTTTATTTTCAGAAAATCGTTTTTAGGCTAATCTCAAATCTTAAAAATGCAAAATTTAATTTCTCATATTCATTTTGCAAAACAATTTTTAAAAAATGATTTTGTAAAACGTTACCAACATACCCTAATATGAAACCGAAAAGAAAAAAAAAAATTTATCCAAAATAAAGTTTTACGAAGTTGAAGGTGGTCAACTGGTCAGTGGTCATCCAACCTCTAGCATTAGGCCTTCTACTATGATGATACCTAATATTTTGTGACTCAACCAAATTCTGGCCAACCAACCTCTAGCATTACAGAATAAGTAAACAAAAGAAAATGGGAATAAAAGACAATAATACCAGCATCGTAAATTGTAAGAAATAGGAGGGTTAATGTAGTCAAAGTGGGCTTGAATAAGTAGGCCTCGAAATCTCTGGCCGACCATTTACGATTTGCAAATTGCGAACTGCGACCCTCTCTTTTGTGTTGGTGGTGCGGGAGAGAGAGTATAGAGAGTGCCTGAGTCTCAGTCTCAGAGTGCCTGCTTGCCCATTAATCAAATCCCGCCATAAATTTAACCTTTCTTAGCAAAAACCCGTTTACTTTTTCGCAGGAAAAGATGTCGGGGAAGGGCGCGAAGGGTCTGATTACCGGCAAGACTGCCAACAACAACAACAACAACAAAGACAAGGACAAGAAGAAACCCATCTCTCGCTCCTCTCGTGCTGGTCTTCAGGTTTTTACTTCTTAATTGCTCTGTTTCAGTTTCTTCTTTACTTCTTTTGGGTTCTGAAACTATGTTGAGGCTGAGCTTCGACTAAATCTATGAAACACGATGAAAATTTAAAGCTGTCTTTTGGGAGCTGGGACGATATTAGCCTTTAACAATGGGATTTGCTTCTTTTGGTATTAAAAGCAAAATGAAGTCCCAACTTGACCAAGCTTTATTAATTTTGAAGCACTTAATTGGTCCTTTTTTTGTTCTTTCTTAATTTCGTAAGTGTTCCCAGTTTCAGTTTTGGTTTGTTTAATGGTCTGTTAAACGCTTTGTGGAATTAATCAGGGTTGTTGCACTCATTTCACCATTTTCAGACTCAATTTCCTTTAGGATCCATATGGATGGAATGATTCCGAGGAAGGATTTTGATTTTTACAATAAGGCCGGATTGGTTGGGAGAACCATATTAGTTGGAACCTTATATTGTTTGACTTTGGTCTACAGTAGAACCAACAGAGTGATGGAATTGAGCCTTGACCAGTGATATAAATAAGAGCATACCATTGATTAACATAGAGACAATGAGATTAGTTGCTTTGATGGGTTTTAACATTGTTGTTTATATTATGAATGTTTGGGAGACAATATGTTTGAAGAAGATGAGTGTCAAAGTCTGGAGTAGACAATTTGGTCAAATTCATGGTTTTCATCTGATTGGGTTAGAGAATGCTTCTGAAATAAATGTGTTGCGCCGCAAGGAGTCTCAACATTAGGGCTCCCCACTCTTATAACTGCACTTACATTAGCCCACCTTGATGGTTTTTACATCCCATTGAATATATTTTGTTCTCTTGGTTTAGTTCTACAGTAAACTAATGTGTTAGCATATTAAAACATTAGTTAACCCAATTTCCAACAGCTTTAGCTTCTTTTTTTTTTTGGCCACTAACAGCTTTAGCTTTTAAGAGTAGTGATTAGTGGTAAACCTACAAAACTTATCATTGTACTGTAGCTTTCTTTGATAATACCAATTGGCCTTGGTGAATAAATGTTTATATTTCTTTGTTTTTTCCTTGTTGGGAGGGATGTGCCACCATTCTCTAGTGTATTGCCTTGTTCTGAGCAAATAACTTGCTTAACATTTACAACATATAGTGCTGGCACTGGCAGCAATCTTTTTGTCCAGTGATCCATTGCTTTATTTGGACTGTAAACCTGTTCTGTATTCATGCCATTGCTCTTTTTAATTTGTCCCTTCATTCCCTTCTGTCTAGAACAAAGATTGTCGCTTTTTAAACCAGTGACTATGCTGTATATTATCTTCGCTGGATCTCTCTTTTGCTGATGATGGACGTCAATAGTCATTGTTGTTCTAAACTGTATCTTTCCAGTTATTTTATGGGTTTTCATCACTCGAGGCCTGGGAAGCTTGTTGGATTTGATGCCATTTATTAATGTATTGTGTTATGAATAATTTCTAGTTCCCTGTGGGTCGGATCCACCGTCTGCTGAAGTTAAGGACCACAGCTAATGGGAGAGTGGGAGCGACGGCTGCAGTTTATTCTGCAGCTATCTTGGAGTATTTGACTGCGGAGGTGTTAGAGTTGGCAGGCAATGCAAGCAAGGATCTCAAGGTGAAACGTATCACTCCCAGGCATTTGCAGCTCGCTATCCGTGGTGATGAAGAACTTGATACCCTGATCAAAGGAACCATCGCTGGTGGAGGTGTGATCCCTCACATTCACAAGTCACTTATCAACAAGTCGACCAAGGACTAATTAACAAATGGCTAAAGCTGCAGACAAGTGCCAAATTTCTACAAGGAACAGACTCTCCTAGGGACTTCAACTTATATGCTTAATTTGTTATTTCTGCTGCTTGATCTTCTAGATTCTGGGCGTGATCTGTCTCTGATAATATTTGTTGTCATAATGTCATTATCTGACAATTTTTTCTTAATTAATCTTAGGCTTACTTCTAGAAACCTTGTTATCATGTGGTATTGTAGCATTGACATCCCCTGTATTAAAGAAGTTTGGAGTACCCATTGTTACATTTTCCTTTAGAGAGAGATTGTACCAGACTACCACCATTGCCAATTCAGCTGTTAATGGCTTACTTTTTGCCCTTTAAAATTTTGGGTTGCACTTTTTACGTGCTATGTAAGAAGATTGATCTTGCGCACTGATTAATGACTACAAAACTGTTAATGAAATTTTGGGTTGAACATGGCAAATTAGAAATTTCACGCAGAATGTTCCTGCTCACTGATTAACGAACTTCTGGCATAGAATCATGGTCGCCACTATGCATGGTCAAAATAGTGTAACAAAACTTGCACCAATTTTATGCATAAAGATCTATAGCAATAACAGCACAAGCAAAGATAATAAAACAATAATTAGAAGAGGCTAGATTCAATTATTTCCAACTTCCAATTCCATCCAAAAATATGATTTACAACATGCTAACCAATCCTTCCATAACCCCGGTCCTAATTTGAAATGCTCAAATTTAATGACCTAAACACCAATAAATATGTCCTCAACAATCCTAACAGCCCAACCCACTGCACATTCCACTTGATCGATAGAGACAGAAAAGCCCATTAGTACATAAGTGAAATTATCCCTGCTCTCCAACCTAAAACCACCAAAAAACTGCCCTAAAAGAACAATCAAATTCCTAGAACCAAAAAACAAGAAAACCAATTCTAACACCTCAAGGAGAAAGAAAGCTAGAAATAGCCACCAAAATGTGGTGGCACAAGAATGGGGAAAACCACTATAAATTTAGAAGGTTGACACCTTTGGAACATCTACTGGGAACCGATCAATTTCATCCATCCATGGGTTCTTTTCCTTTGATGGATTTATGTTCCTCAGAGCCTTCCACACAGCACTGTTACACTTGAATCCCGACCCAAAAGCTATCTGCCATGTTCTATCTCCTTTCTTCATCCTTCCCTTGGCTTCTGTATAAGCTAATTCATACCAAAGAGAACTGCTTGACGTGTTCCCAAATCGATGGAGTGTCATCCTTGATGGCTCCATATGCCAATCAGATAGATGCAGGTTCTTCTCCAATTCATCCAAGACAGCTCTTCCTCCAGCATGAATGCAGAAATGCTCAAAAGCTAGTCTGAAATCTGGGATATACGGTTTGACCTTCATCTTGAAAAGTTTCTTCCCAACCAATGTAGCAAAGAAAAGCAGCTGTTCGGACATTGGCAGAACAAGAGGCCCCAATGTGGTGATGTTGGTCTTTAAAGCATCACCAGCTACTGCCATCAGATCCTTTGACAAAGTAACACCAACATTCCCAGCGGAGTCTTCTTCTTGGGTAACACAGCTAAAGCACTTTTCATCAGCACCCTTGTGAGTGCGCACAGTATGAACCAATCGATATTTGGACCTTCTTCTGTCTGAGCTTTTGTTTGAAAGCAGTATAGCAGCCCCTCCCATCCGGAATAAGCAATTTGAAACAAGCTTTGAGCGATCATTCCCAAAGTACCAGTTTAATGTGATGTTCTCCATGCTGATAACCAGTGCATAAGAGTTAGGATGCACCTGAAGAAGATCTTTAGCAAGATCGATTGAGATCAGACCTGCACTGCAGCCCATCCCACCAAGATTATAGCTGAATATGTTCCCTCGAAGCTGGTAATGGTTGATAACCATAGCAGAAAGAGATGGAGTTGGATTGAACAAGCTGCAGTTTACAATCAAGATTCCAATGTCTTTAGGTTTTACAGATGTCTTGGCAAAAAGCTCATCAATGGCACCAAACATCACAGCCTCGGCTTCTTTTCTAGCTTCTTTCATTGAAAGATTTGGAGGAATGCTGAGTACAGCCTCTGGAAGGTAAGTTGAATCCCCAAGGCCGGATCTCTCAAGGATCCTTCGCTGGAACTGGAGATTATCCTCTGTAAATGTACCAGCCAGCCGAGACTGATCCATAAAAATCTTTTTCGTGCATTTTCGAGATTCTTCTGGCTTGTAGCAGGAAAAGTTAACAAGGTACACAGGGCGAGGACGGGTAAGAAAGTAGACAGTGGATAGGAACACGAGGAGAGTCGAGCAGATAATCACTGAAATTAAGTTGTATTGGAGATGCTCCCAAAGATCATAAAGATCTTGGAGAGAAAATGATGACATCTGGGCTGCGATAACGACTACAAGAGGGGAAAGAAAGAGGTACATTCCATGGGTGATGAGAATATGGTACCCAAGCTTTACATATTTAAGTTTAACGGATTTTTTGAAGTCCGGGAGGTTTCGCGATGATGATGGTGGTGGGATCAAGGGCGTATCTGGTTTTGGTTCTGTCATTTTTCCCTGATAAACATACAATAGAATGAATGAGATCAAATGCATCAAAAACCATAACAGTCAATTCTAAGCAAACGAGGAACAACCAAAGGATAAAAAAAAATAAAATAAAAAAGAGGTTCTAAACTTCTAAATATACGGGCAACAGAGTAGATTTTGAATTGAATATATCAGTTCTACAACTTTTAAAAGTCAATATAAAGTTTTGAAAAGATATGGTTCCTCTGATTTACAGCAACAGATCACTGAGATATTGAAAAAGTGAAAGCAAAGATACTTATGGCACCTAAATCCAAGGACCAAAAACATAGATTACACATATGGTGAGAGAAAACAAAAGCAAAGATTCTTTCACACTTCGATCCGAACAAGTTCCCCCTTTGTTAATTGTTATCATTTGCAGATTATGTTTAGCTCCAACTAAGTGATCCCATATCATAATTTCCCATAAAAATTAGTTCTTTCCAAAATTCACCAAAACTAAAAGAAGATTTCCGATAATCGGACGAAACCCAGATGGAGATTCACATCAAGGACTGAACTTTTCAAAAGATTCGAAGAAAAAGTCACAGCGAAAACCATATAAAAACTAGCATGGATCAAAATTCTAAGAAATAAGACAGAATGAGGCAAAACCCAGATCGAAAAACTCACCTTAATTTCGAAATCCCACCGCCAGATCTCGGGAATGTCGCCGGCCGGAGAAGCCAAAGACAAAGGGCGAGATAAAGGGAGAGAGAGAGAGAGACGTATAGAAAGAGTGAGGCAGAAGAGATCTAAGAGGAACGTGCAAACGGTAATAAAGAAAAGAATTTGAAAGTTGAATGAATTGAAGTTAAACTAAAGTCTATAATTAGGATTAGTGCGTGAGGAGAGGCAGGTTGGTATACTCTATATTTAAACACAACTTCAGTGGAGAAGGTAATGCCAAGCCATGAAAGCAGCGAAGAGTACGCGTTTCGTTTCGGTTCGGTGTTTACAAAGCGGCGCAAGCATTAGCCTTTAGCCTGCTTTTTCACTATTTGACTTTTCTGTCCTTCCCTTCCCATATCATCAACTTCCAACTCAACTGGATTTCTCTTGGGAAGAAATTTCCACGACTTGTCGTTTTCTTGTTTGATTGTGCATTCGCAAACTACTTTTTCAATCTTGATTTTGATTTTTCAATTATTTGGGTTTTTGTGTTTTTTCTTGAATTTTTTTTAATGGTCACTAACTCCTGGATTTAATAAATCTGGACAAACCAGCATGACCGATTGACAAGTTGTCAATGTTGGTGCCATAAATTTGAGATTCCCTATCAGATTTTAATTGGTCAAGCTCTCATTATGACCAACTACGGGTCTACAAACACATGAAACATATGATTTATATACTACCAGTCAGACCATACCTTTTCCTAATAAATAGATTTTGAATTAGCCTTTAAAGTAGGCAGGAAATAGAATTTTGATTTACTTAGTTCTCTACTTATGTGTGGATAGTTATCAACCGTTTATGTAAGTAAGATCTATAAAAAAATCTTAGGTACATCAACAACAGTGATTTATTAATAAAAATTTAAAATTTACTCTGAAATATAATATTATAGAAACCAACTTGAGCATAAAAATATCAAGTGTCATAAGATTCTTAATCGGTTGCAACAAAATGATGACTCATAGCTTAGTAGCTTACCTCTAATATTTTTGTCTTCAAATGATATTAAAAGAAATATTGATAAGAAAAATGGTTATGATCAAAATAAAGATGTTCTAAAAATATTCTAAGATAAAAAAGCCCTTTGCAAATCAACCTGAGTTATTTTTTTACTAAAAAATTAGTAAAATACATTAAAGTAATGTGCAAAGCCCGAGGCCCTGAGCATGATATTAAATTTCATTTGGGTATTGTACATGTATACGGTATATTATCATTTTCACTTGACATGAGGGACCATCAGGCTGATGAGTTGGTCACATGGTTCAATGGATACACCTCTCTGTCTCTGTCTCTCATATGGCTGTAAGAGGCCAAGTTGTCAGGGTCCACATGCTAAGCTGTTCTTCAATTGCATCCATGAGCTACCGAGGGCATTGATTCAACTTCAATAATCACCTTATTTCATAATAAATATATACATGAGAATAGTATCAC
The DNA here is from genome assembly GCF_963921425.1 of Dryas octopetala. Lineage (NCBI taxonomy): Eukaryota > Viridiplantae > Streptophyta > Magnoliopsida > Rosales > Rosaceae > Dryas > Dryas octopetala. The sequence continues at coordinate 20,494,888 of NC_141370.1, read as the reverse complement.
AGACACAGCATTTGAACATTGAAATGAAAGCACTAAAAGGGATATATTACATACAAAAAAAGATGAATGCAATAAGAAAGTTGTAAATTTCTTTGTTACGTACTTTGTTTATTTGCTTTCTTTCTCCATAATAATGGAAAGCTTTCAAAAAAAATTGATGATCGATTAGAACATATGAGGGATCCATTGTCAGCATTAGCAACAGTAAGTTTAAATAGTGAATCGAATCCTCAAAAGAGTTGAAAGGAAATGTCATCAACTTGTAGGTTGGGTACTTGGGTTGCCAATCACTTTTTTACATGCACACGACCTTAGGCATTAAGCGTTGCAATCTTTATGCTTTTTTCAGATGCCAAGGCACATTTGCAATATGGTTCTGGACAGAATATGATACCAAGTTGTGGATTGGTTTCAAGAATTGTCTGAACATTTGAAGCTGCAGATAGTAAATGTAATTTCACAACTCAAAGGAACACTTAGTGCTACTTTAATACTGCTGATGAAGTATCTTTTGAGCATGTTTGAGCATAGTTCAGTCAAGCAAATTTTTACAGTAACTTGTTAAGGGGAAATAAATTCTTACTGTAACTTATGGTGGAAAATGATCAATAGGGAGAGTTAGTCGAAGAACGGCTATGTCCAACATGCATGCTAGTCCAATGTAAACTCCTCGAGCCATATTAGCACTTCATTCCTCTTCAATGCAATCAACCCCAAAACAAATTCAATGGTCAATAGTTAGATAAAATAAATAAATAAATATAAGTAAAGTGAAGACATCCAAATAAAAGCATAATATGGAGCAAATAGGCATGACTGGTCAGTCTAAAGTACATGCACAAAGGTGAAGCCTGAAAAGAGAGGTTACTAGTAGACACCAAGACTTTTTGTCCATCATCCTATATGTAAACCAATAGCTCATGATCATGAAACATAAAAAACCACGTGAACAGTCTAGCCCATTACATATTGCTCTGTACATCCTCAAGCTTGAAGGACAATGTCTTATGTGTGAGGCTTTGATTTAAGCCCATGAGATGTTGCTCTTTACATGCTCACTTTATGAAATGTTTGCCTACCATTGGTTGTGCTTTGCCTAGAAGGCAGCAGAAGTAATACAAAGATTACTACTACGATTAGGAATCAGGTCCCAAAGTCAAAGATACAGAACAACTGTTAATTCTTAGTTGAAGCTTTCTTAAAGAAGGGTTGACACAAGTCATTTATCACATAGTCGAACTGGTTGAACTCAGTTCTCAAGGAAGAAAGCAGGAACAGATGAAAAGTAGTTCAGAAAGAAATTAAAAAAGGCCATGAAAAGGAGAAACAACTAGGGATATCTAAGAATTATGAGCTTTGTGGTTACTGCAACATACCATTACAAAGCTCCAAGTTCGGCCTGGATCATTGTAACGAGCAAGCAAACAACCCATCTTAGGTTTGAGACCATCCATAATAAGACTAGAGCGCAGCACTTTCTCCTTCTCACGAACAATATCTTCCGTAGGCTTTCCACTGAACTTCAGAACGGCAGCAGTGCCTCCCTCCACCTTCTTCAAGCTAATTGTTTCTTGATTAGGATCTGGTAAACTGGTCAGAGATAACTTAATTATTACTGACTGCTAACATGGAATGCAAGTACAAGTTCATCACATATGAATAAATTAATGAAGATTGATATATCATATCTATTAATTTCCCTCTTTTAAATATTTTAGAGCAAAAAAAGAAAATGAATCTCACCTGCTCATATCTTTCTCCAGTGGAAGACATATTTTGATGGATACTTGGGAAAATTCAGCATCAGATGCCTCAGTGAATACAGGAGTAGTCATTGGTATTCTCTCCGATTTGGAGTTCTTTCCAAAGATGTACCTAAACAGATTCCATTATCCCTTTCATCCAAGAGAAGAAACACACACCAAAAAAAAGAAAAACATGATTTGCTACTAAATCACTCACCCAGTAACATCACCGAAACCAGCCGCCCCAGACAGCTTGTCTACAGTTCCTTCTACCACTATAAAAGGGGCGTACTTTCTCACCTATAGAATCAATGCAGGAATCTACTTAAAACCAAAATCACACCAAAATGGAAGAAATGAAGAAACAAAGGTTTATTCTACCTGAACCCATATAAACACATGCCATACTAAGACATATAACAGAAAACCAGTTGTGGATGGAACCGATTTCCAGTAATCAATACAATTATAAATAGGGTGAACAATTTTCAGTGAGGCAAGAGAATCAGATATGTGTGGACAAGTTGACCAGAAAATTCTGCAAGGTAATAATAGAAAGCTCATACATAATCCTTAACATATATATCCATATCCTGTATAATAGAATTTCACTTTTACACAAATCAAGTTAAAAGCTTAAAGTTTTGATGAATACCTCATAATTTGCCGTTCTTTTTAATATCTGATATTTGGGAGTTTCCAAGTCTGGAGTTTTGTAAATCCGCAGCTGCAGGGTTGTACATACAAGAAGGGGATTAAGAATCTTTATACATGATTCTGATCATCTAATGGAAAGTTAACAATGAGTCAGTACCTGCTTGAACACATCCCACAAACCTTCTAAAGAAAAATAATCATTCTTCCTTATAGAATCCCAGAAGTCCTACACATTGAAGGATGGTGAATTACTAAAATTTTATACAAAATATATTCTGTTATCTGCCCTTCGTATAGAAGACAGGTGGATCTTACCACGTGGCTGCAGAACTTCCCATTCTCTGGGTTGATGCCCATAACCGAGGTTCCTGTGAAGATCAATTCTGGTTTCCAAGGCAGAGGGGTGACGTTCATAACCATAGTCCACCTTGTAGTGATTTCATATGGTCCTGTCTATAGAAACTTAATCAGTGAAACAGGCATAACATAACCATATGAAGATTATATCATTATTCAAGTGGACATCAACATGAATGCATGATTGCAAACTTAAATTTAAGAGCCTGAGATAGCAATGAGATCTCAAATCCTGAAATGGTCATCATACAAATGTCAGAACTCACATCCAAGTCTCTGAAGATGCACTAAAAATTTCACTAGTTGGGTTTAAAATTAAATGTCGTCCATTCAATGAAGACGAAGTTTCTTGAACTCAAATAGTTACTTTGATTAAGTCTTTAACTCATAATTTGACATCAATTTTTTATTCTTTTGTTCTTTCCTAATATCCAATCATCAGAACCCAGGTTCCAAACAATAATAATCTGAGATATAATGCATGCACTTGAAGGTGGTGAAGGTGTTGGGGCGCATTCGAGGCAGGCATGTCACTATTTCGAATTCTTAACTAAAATATAAAAAAAAAAAAAAATTTAAGAATAAAAGAATAAAATCTGGTTACATCATCCCAAATATGCAATTACATCATTACATTCTCTGAAAGTCACTGATCAAATGGCCATTTAGATACTTTTTTTTTTTGGCCATTGCCATTTAGATACTTAAATAAATTGGGCCAACGAAACAATTACAAAATCCTAAGCAAATTATAAAACCTGGTACCTGTTTGACCCAGTGCAACTGGAACCTAGGCGTGAACACTGTCTTCAAGAATGCTATGTTCAACAAGTACCCAGTTATACTGTCATGCTTGGTAATTGGGTCCCTGAACTTTACACGCTCATCATAGGCCGTCCGATCAATTCCCTGATCATCAAATAGATGGACCAGATCCTCATACAAAAAACCCACTAACCGTTCCACATCGACCGTTGATGTTGGGGGGCTCTGGTCCAGTAAGCTAAGTCTAACAGCCCACTTGGAGGAGTACTTTTGGGCTGGTTGAAGGGCCAAGTACTGTTTATGTTTCAAAGCTTTAGGACGTGGGCAGGGCAATTTGGTGGGCTTGGTGGTGGTTAGCCTCCGCAAACTGACACACACGGCGGGGATTGGCCTGCAAATGTGGTCGGAAAGTTGTGTGCTGCTGGCCATTTTGCTAGTTTGGGTGGCTGAGGTTGTTGTATTTCTACTTTGTGCATTGCTTTGGTGTATGAATCTTAGCCAAAATATTGATTGGTTGGTATTGATTTCAAAATAAGTGTGAGCCATCATTCCCTTATGGGCCCCCATCTGAAATCAGAGGATACAATGTGTATGAGCATTCCTTTTCTGCCAAGATGTGTCAATTACCCGATTGGGTTCTTTTTTGGGTCATCTATATATGTCAATTGGGTTGAAAAATGTGGGATTAAAGTGCACCGCATTATATCTTTAGTGTGCCACATTTCAAATGCATGCTAGCACACCCTTGAAGCACAATTCCACACTCTCACCACGCGACTACCTTGTGCCAAAACGAGCCAGCATCCATCTTCACTCTATATATATGGCATCATCTCTCTCATTCATAGTTCATAGCCGAAAGCCAATCAATCCAAACCATACAAGCCCATTAGTCCAATTGTTCCCATATTTAATCTTCAGATTCAGAGTACTCTTTCAAGGAATGAAACCAATCAAACTCTAAATTTGCCTTGGTTCTTTTTCTTTGCTTTGCTTCCTACTGTAGCCTATACCCAAAAGATGAAAATGTTTCCCCTTTCGAAATTCGGTACTGCCCTTTCATCATGGTGCAAGATGCATGGAGATGGAGATGGCAATGGTGAAGGTGATGATCGATATGATTATGCCCCGGCGGCATGCATGGATTGTGATGGCGATGAAGATGATACGGACTATGACTATGCTCAGGCAGCATGTATGGAAGGTGATGATGACGACGACGACGATGATGGTTATGATTATGCTCCAGCTGCATAAGGAAATTAACATAGATTTGCATCATGGGGATGTTTTGTTTAATTGCAAATCCCATATTGAGGAATATGAAAATGTATTAGTAGCTAGGCTTGATTAATGTCCCTTCCAAAATTTATTAAGGATGAAGGATTTGTAATTGAGATCTATGTAACTTAATTTAAGGGGTCATCTATATCTACAGCAATATTGTTGCGAGATCAATCGTTTGTGGTTTCCCATGACAGTGATAAGATGGCTATCATGGCTATTTTCATTTTTTACGTGTTTGAAAATGGAGAATGCTAATAATTAATTATAAGCACTATGTGGTTTATGAGAATAATTCAATGTTAATTGCCTTTCTAGCTATTATATATATAGAGAGAAAATTAGGACTTAATTACACCCATGAAGTTTGGGGAGTTTCACAACTTGCACTCTATCGTTTCAATTTTTTCTAATTTAGTACTTAACGTTTTGATTTACTTACAATGAACTATTGTCGTCTGTCCAATTGTCTAATCAGACGTTAATTGATGACATGACAATTGCAGGTCCTATATTTTGTTAACTTGTATTGCCGAACAACCTTCTAGACTGCTTCATAAGAAGTGTTTCAGCAGTTTAACATAAATTTTTTATTTTTAAACGACCTTCCAAAATCTATATCAAATTTGCTGTATTGAAAATGCACATGTAGAAAGGTTATTCGGCCTTACAAGTTGACAAAAACATGGGATCCGCAATTGTCAAGTCATCAATTAATGTATAATTAGACAATCAGAAATATGATAGTAATCAATTGTAAGTAAATCAAAACATTAGGTACTAAATTGAAAAAATTGAAAAAATCGAAATTATAAGGTACAAGTTGTAAAACACCCCAAACCTCAAGGGTGTAAATTGTAATTTGCACTATATAATATTCATATGGATATCCGACATAATGGTCTAATTGGGCCAAGTCAGAGCAATTCAAGCACACTAGCTTCTTCACGAGTTTTGTTTTTTTCTTTTATGGGTTTTATGATTCATTAATAAACCAAGGAAAAATTAGATTTGAGTCCTTCTAACATTTTTTATTTTTTAAAAAAAAATCTTATGGTTTTTTTTTTTTTTTTTTTTTTTTCAAATAAAGCTCTTTGACCATTGCTTTGTCAAAGAAGTATGTCATTATTTTTTTTTATTTTTTGATGGTATAGGATACAAGTTCACCTCATACCTTCCTAGGATATAGAATGAGATTTGTGGAGACAAACCTAATATAAAGTCGACAAACTAGAGTTTGAGGAACAAATAAAAATGCACTGCCGAACACTTAAAAATGGCCACCGAACACTCGACACCTGTTAATATGGCCGGTATGTGTGAAAAAAATAAAAACTAATAGACTAATATTATGTAACATTGAATTATTACATTAATATTATTGGACTTTAGTTAGAATTTTAAAAATCATAAGACTTTAGTCAATAAATTATAAAATTAAAGAACTTAAATAAAAGTCTCCCAATAGAACAAAATATCAATTTCAAACTTTCTTTTGGATATTCGCATCACCAATTAAGCAATTAAGTATTCCAATGAATCAACACACACTAGCAATTCAGTAGTAGCAATTAGTTTGCTTCGATTCCATCGGTTTGGCTGTTCGTTTGTGCAATGGACTGCGGCTTTGTTTTGTTTTTGACCCTCTATAGATGGCTTTCATTTTGTTACACCATTTGGAGAATTAATTATATCCCTTGAGACTCCAAAATTAAACAACAACAAAATGATCACTAATTGAGAGAGGAGTTGAGTGAGAGAGATTACTATATCTAAATTATAATAATCATAAGCAGACCCAAATCATAATCATACCCAAATAAAATTGGGAGAGAAATTGACTGCGATCGAGAGAGATTATTAACTTCTAGGCGTGAATAATTCAACTTATGGTGGTGCTGATGGGAGATGGGAAGAGTCTTAGGCTTTGTAGAGAGAAATTGACTAAGATTACCAATTGAGAGAAACTGAAAAAATTAAAAGTCTAAAAATGAACTTTGGGAGGTGAATGGTGTCTTCTAGGCCCAGCTCCTCCCCACGTTCGTCCGCCCATTTCTCTCTTTTTTATTCCCACTGTGGTTTCTAACGTACAGTAGTCTTTTTTTTGTTTTTTAATTTAACTTCATTAGTATTTTTACTTTTTCATCCTTAGTCAAAACAAAATTTTAGCAGTACCTTTATTTTTAAATCGGGGGCAGTTTTGGAATTATTGAAAGTTTGACCTTACCGGCATATGGCTTTATATATACTAGCCTCTTGGCACTTACACGTGTCAATTAACATTTTTACTATATTTTTATTTTATTTTATTTTTGTTCTTAGTTTTATAATTTTTCACAACTATCTCCATATTTTAAAATAGTGAGTTGTTTTTCTTTTTATTTTTTAAAGTTTATTTTAATAGTTGTATTTTATAACTATGTTCTCATTTATTAGTTTTTGTTATAAGACTGTTTGTTGAATGAAGGATAATTTAAGTAATTTTATTTTTAGTAAAAACATGTAACACCAAACTTTTTTTTTTTGACTTTATAATAATAATTAAAGATAGATAAAGATAATATATATATATATATAATTGAAGTAGTTATAAGAATTTTAGATATGTAAATTTTTAATTCACATAATAACTATTTTTTGGCACGACATGCATATTACCTTGAACTATTATAAATTATAAAATAAAAGAGATATATGTTGCTTTCACGCATCTTATTATTAATGACATATTCATAATTTTAAGGAAGTAAATTTTTAATTCACATAATAATTATCTTCTTGGCACGACACATGTTATCTTAAACTATTATGAATTATAAAATAAAAGGGATATATGTTGCTTCCATTATGAAGACATATCTTAGGTTGTACAAATTGATCACACGTATCTTTGTTTGTGTAAAAAAATATTCTTAAATATTGATCACAAGTATCTAGCTTGCTTGTGTATGTTGAGAATTTAAACAGTCAACTTATTCCTGTCCATATCTCTATTGACTTTACTTTTGGAATGTCAAACACACTATATATATTAGAAATATATATTTTGACACTTGAAATGTCAAACGCACTATTTATATTTTGACTTTTGAAATGTCAAACATACTATATACATGGGTATGATTGTATGAATATATATATTCTGAAGAAGCCAATGAAAATGAATTTATATAAACCCCTATAATATATACTGCATGTATGTGCTTCAGAAAACGAAGGTGCAGGCAATTGTTGTTGAGAGTTGAGGGCATGATGATCGACTTGAGAATGAATCACGCCTTTACATGAATTCGATCTGGCCGGAATATATGCTGCCGGCCGGATATACCGGTATATTGCATATATGCTTACGTCCGAATTAACGCGTCTAAGACTGAAATCAGTCAGTATATATGTAAGCCATCATAGTTTCTCAACTGATCATTCCATTATTCCAAGTGTTCCGATCATAATTTTCTTAATTTGCTAGGTAATTCCAAGTGATCCATATTTATATATGGCTCCCATGTTCAAGCTCATAGCTCATTGCTGTTGTACCAACCATGATAATCATGGTGATGGGCATGAATATGATATTTATGCCCCAGCAGTACTATGCATTCTTGACCAAGTTGATGATTCAGACTATGACTATGCTCCAGCAGCATGCATTGATTGGGATGGTGATGATGACGATGACGACGATTCAGACTATGATTTTGCTCCAGCAGCATGACCATCATGGCTACTCCATGATGTTCCTGTTGATGATGGCAATGGTTACCACATTATGCAGCTGATCTCACACCCATATATGCATATATGAGAATAAATGAATAATTATATCAATTCATCATATTTCTAGAATATATTAAATAAATCTTTCAAATCCTGATTATTTTGTATCGCTACTGGCCTCTACTATCAAGGCGTGTGTTAGTGGCCAAACCTGTGTATGTACGGCTAGCTGATATCAAGTGCAGCAACCAGTGAATTCATGTTGATCATGATTCATGATTGATGGCTATTAATTGTTTTTAATGATCAATACATAATAAGAGATCAAGTAATATATATTGTTAATTTATACAGACAGTGCAGTGGCGCGGATCTTAATTATATATATATATATTGCACATTTTAATTAATTAAGCACTCCTTTCATTAACGTGTATATATATGTGGAAAATTTTAGCAAAATTACTTCACTTATACCCTATTCGCAGTTGAGGATGCCACTTTCATTTTGTTCCAATTAAAGACTTCAAATTATTGTTTGTCTCAATTAAGAGTATTTTGTCAAATCCGTCAAAACATCCATTAATAATCGATTATATGACTCGCAAGTGATCAATTTTTAGTGACAAATTTATCCTCTCTATCACTATTAAAAAATAATTCTAAAAACGAAATAAAATGATAAAAGAAAAAAAAAAAAAAAGGGAAGGAGGATGCAGAACCCTCTCCACCCCCCAGTGACCCTCCGCACCTCCACCCCAGCTCCCCCTCTCCAGCCACCGGCTGCCAACCACTCCCTCCGCGTCGTCGACTACATTCTGCATGCGCCAGTCTCTCTACATTAGGGGTGGGAATTGGTCGGTTTTTACCCGACAACCAACCGACAACCGACCCATTTTCTCGGCCGACAATCAACCAACAACCGACCCACAGTAGTCGGGTCGGTTGGTACCAACCGAACCACAAAAGGCAGGTCAGGTGGTGGTTGTCAAATATGAGAAAGTTGGTTGCCCGACAACCGACCCGAGCAACCGACTTTATGTAAAATTATGGACTTTTGTTCTATTGTTTGGGGTATGTCATGTATGTGTGAAAAAAAACCAATCACCTAGGCCCAATCCCTGCCCTATCAGTATCACTCTGTATCAGACTATCCTCTCATCCCTATTCTCTCGACTCTCTCCTCTCTCAGTTTCACTTTCTCATCTTCACTCATCTTCACTCATCACCGGCGACGACGACCATAGCACTGACGACGGCAACCCTATCACTATCAGACTCTCACTCTCACTCTCATCTTATCTCCTCTCCCCTTCGTCTTTCTGTTCTCTATCCTTTCCCTCGTTCTGGTCTCCTTCTCCGGCTCGTGTGTCGTTGCGATTCCTGGTCTCTGATCATCATAGCCATCTTCGTCTTCTCTTCTTCCCCGTACCATCGCGCACCTTCGCACACTCTCTGCAATGTTTCTGCCAGCCCGAGCTCACCTCTACGTCGCCATCTGCCAGAGCTTCCCAGCCGGCGCCGAGACCACCTCCGAGCTCCACCATTTCGTCTTCTCCTCCTCCCTCTTCCTTTAGTCTTCGTTGTGTGTGGCAGGGATTGACTGTACTGCTTTTTTTAATGGGTTTTGATTGGAATTTCGATTTTTGGATTTGATTGGAATTTCAATTGGGTTTTGATGGATTTGCAGGGATCGACACTGCATTTTTTACTGGGTTTTGATTGGAATTTCGATTTGCTGGATTTGATTGGAATTTTGATTGGGTTTCATTGGATTTGCAGGGATCGACATTGCGTTTTTTATTGGGTTTGATTAGAATTTCGATTTGCTGGATTTGATTGGAATTTTGATTGGGTTTTGTTGGATTTGTAGGGATCGAAATTGCATTTTTTACTGGGTTTGATTAGAATTTCAATTTGCTGAATTTGGGCTGGATGGATAGCTTGATCACAGTGCATTTTGTTAGAGGGACAAAAGTCGGGTGAAACCATTATCGACCCGCCTTATATCGGCTTTATCGGTTGCCCGACTCGCAACCGACTCACAATAGTCGGGTCGGTTGGTGGTTGTTGAAAATGGCCAAACTCGGTTGTTTGGGTGGGTCGGTTGTTTGGCCGATATGGGCCCGACTCGACCCATTCCCAGCCCTACTCTACATACTCTGCCACATCTCTCTCTCTCTTTTGGTGTTCTTCACCTAGAAGTAGGGGTGGACACGAGTTGGTTTGGTTCGGTTTGGCCCCCAAACCGTAGACCAAACCAATGCCTTCAGATTGATGATTTTTCAAACCAAACCAACCCAATGAAAGTGAAAAAACTGAACCAAACCAAACCAATTAAAGTCAGATTGGGTTGATTGGTTTAATCGGTTTGGGCTTGGCCCAATATACAATTAAAATTTAGGCCCAAATAAAAAATGAATAAAACTTTCTTTAAGTTATAAAATTAATATGTCTCTATTTTCTACACATGAATTCAATTCAATGCATGCCTACTTTTACAGTGGAACATTTACAATCACAAGTAAAACAATAAAGCCATATATGTGAAACATTAATATTAATATATATATAAAAGAACAAAGTCATGTGAAAGATTAATATTAAATTATTATTATATTGAAGAACCTAGACCATGAAACTAGGGAAGGTAAGATGAGAAACTAGACATGTCAATATTTAATTTAATTTTTTTATTTTTAGGTCGGATTGGGTTAGGTTTGATAGGTTATTTGGAACCTCAACCCGCTAACTAACCCATTTGAGGTAGGGTTGGTTAGGTTATGAATCGACCTCTCTAAATTGGGTGTTAAAAACCAGACCAATCCAACCCATTTTGGTTGGGTTGGTTAGGTTGGTCGGGTTGGTCGGGTTGCATCGGGTTATGTCTACCCCTACTTAGAAGCTAGCAGCCACCTCCACATACTACTTCAGACTTTGACGTTTTCCTGCATGCAATGCCAATCCCTCTCTTCCCACCTCATGATCTCTTTTGATCTCACAATTTCTTCCCTTCTATATTAAATTTAGTTCTTGCCAATCCCTTCAAATCCAAGTCGTACAACTACGGTATCGCTTTCAGATCTCAAATCATCTCTCTCAAATATCAAGTTTGAACCAAAATCTCATATGTTTTTGATACAAATCTATAGATAGATTCGTTGGACATTGTGGTTTTTAGTTATGTTTATCCATCTGGGTTTTATGTCTGATATGTGTGAAAAAAATAGAAACTAATGTACTAATATTATGTAACATAAAATGATTACAATATTATTGGACATTAGTTAGAATTTTAAAAGTCATAATTAAGGTTTTAATTAATAAATTTTAAAATTAAAGGACCTAAATGAAAGTATTCCTTAAATTTATACAGAATATGACCAAACTTCTTTTTGTCCTTGAACAATGCGAGATTTATAGATGGACTACAAAAGGTAACAACTTCAGTGTATCGATCTCTTACATTAAAAATAAATAAAAATAAAAATAAAAATAAAAAGACCCCACGAAAAGGTCATCAAACAACATATCCTTAAATTCAAAGCATGTCCTAAACTTCTAATTATAACATTGATATATAGTCCTTAATTATCTGTTTTCAGTATTAATATTATATATTAATTTTGACTTTTTAAAGGTCGCACTATGGAATAATTCGTACCAAAATGGAAGCCTGGGGGTCCATATATACATCATCCGTTTTGACTTTTGATATATATATATAGTAAAATCGTTTAACATTGGTACATTAATTAATCTAATTTCATGTATCAAACAAAAACAGATATATAACCAATTATATTTGAGATCAGAAAAAAAAAATAAAAAAAATAAAAAAGCTATAAATTGAAACCCAATGAAATTAATGTGAATTGGACCTTCCTTAGAACGGTGACCATTGATGGAGGGCAATGTGTTTCGAAGCATGCCTTCTTCAAAACGCGTCGACAAGTCTGATCAACACAATGCCAACTTCGCAATCCTCTATATATAGCTACAAATATTGCTACTTGCTAGCCATCAAACCCTCTCATTCAATTAGAACTCACCCTAGCTATATATAGCTAGCTAATTTCCAATTCTTCTTCAAGTCCATAGTATTTTTACTCTCATAACTATTTTCTTTGCTAGCTCCAAGTCAGTGCATGTGCATATGGCTCCCATATTCAAGCTCATTGCTCATCAGTGGTATACCAAGCATGATCATAATCATGGTGATCATGGTGATGATCTTCCAGACTATGACCATGCTCCAGCAACATGCATTGATTGGGATGGCGATTACGACAACGACGACGATCCAGACTATGACTATCCTCCAGCAGCATGCATTGATTGGGATGGCGATTACGACAACGACGATCCAGACTATGACTATCCTCCAGCAGCATGCAGTGATTGGGATGGTGATGATGACGACGACGACGATGCAGACTATGATTTTGCTCCAGCAGCATGACCATCATGACAACTTCATGATGTTGATGCTGATGGCGATGGCTACGATTATGCAACTGATGGCTTCTGAAACCTGTGTGTACGTGGTAGCTAGTATACCGGCTGGCAGCCATAGATTTAATAAAGGCTTGTGTTAGTGGCCAGGCCTACGGGCTCCGGCTACTTTCAAATTCCGTTTCTGTTTATTATTTTGTTCTTTCTGTTTAATACACGTACGTCTTTAATTTAAGCACTGCTGCAACCAGTGAATTAATGTTCATGGTACGTTGATGGCTATTGTTTTTTCATCATTATCAATACATAATCAAAGATCAGTATTAATTGTTAATTTTATTAATTAAACACTTCTGCGCACTCTTACTCGCTCATTAGTAAAACGTTTGTAATTAAGAGATGATGTTCTATCTAGCTAGTTGCTACTATTTACATCATGTATGTCTATATTAGTTAATTATTTTCTAATAAGGATCTTAAAAGATCACGAAAAATAATTTTAAAAGTCGACGCATAAACTAACATGAAGAAAGTCTACTTGTAAGTTGATCTCCTTACATCTCACGTAACAATAACATTAAAGTGACCAAATAATGTATTTGTATGCATGCATAGTATGATACTAATATCTAATTTTTAAGATATATATAAAGGAGGTTTAAACTTTAAAGTAAGTTCATATTCAAATAAATAAAACATTGTGACACATCAGTTCGTGAATGATAAAGCCATTGCTAGAGCCTTAAGGGTCCATATCAGAGTTAATTTGTCTACAGTCGATGTGGAAGTAGGTGATGGCCTCCAGATTTGGAATTTTCTTGAATCACTAATATGGAGTTGTTGTGTTAATTGTTACTGTCGAACAGTAATTATCTGGAACGATAGTTATTGTTGGACAGTGATAATTATTTGTTATTGTTAAAATTAAGATTTTTTATTCCAAAATCTTATTTTTTGTGTTTTGTGTTGGTTTTATATTTTTTTTACATGTTTATGGAGAAAAAAAAAAAGAAAAAAGCAGAAGACAGTGGCAATTATCTGTTTTTGGGCATTGTTTGCACAGTGAGGATTCCTACTGTGCAACAATGACTATAATTGTCATTGTCTAACAGTGGCAATTCTCTTGATGTGAAAAAAAAAATAAAAAAACAAGGCTGGGCACTAATGGCATTTACGTGAAAAAAAAAAAAAAAAAAAAAAAAAAGCTGGGCGCACTGGGCTCTATGCCCAGCGCATTTTTCTAAGTGATTTCATTAAAATGAACTGCATTGGAACTTATTTTTTGGTAGTGGTCCTTAAAAAAAAAACCTATTTTTATAATAGACTTTAAAAAAATTCTAAATCTTATCGAATGAATTGATGGTACGTGAGTTAATTGAAAAATAAAATTTGAAAAAAAGTGTCGACAAAGAGCATTTTTCTTATATTATATGTATATATATGTATAAAAATGTTAAAACATGCTTCCTAGCTCCCTCGATCGGAGAGGTGCATGGCCAATTTTTGTTCCTTTAATTCGATCCACTTCATTAACGAGATCAGTTATTCAGTGGGAGTAGTACATAGAACTGTTTCCCCACGTACCATCACTCCAAATTATAAAAAGTCCACACGTCTATACAAATTAATATATGGAGAGAGAGAGAGTCATATATATAAATTACAATGTCAACTATATTTAATTAAAATTAACAAATTAATTAATTAATTAAAAGCAAAAAGAAATTCCAAGTCCACACGCCTATACACATCATCGATCGGGTGTACGTGGATGCATATCGCTCTTTCCGTTTCTGGTCTTTTGTTCTTTCAAATGTCAATGTGCCATTTGCCATTTCCAAACTTCCAAAGCATATATATATATATATACACACGAATAGTAGAAGTGTGCAAAAAGTCAAAACGCTGTTAAATTTGTGTTTGTCCGTTTGACTTTTGCAAAAACGCGTTTAATTAGTACTTTACTAATGAAAAATCTTACTTCCAAGCTAAGATCGTTGCACTTAATTAAGCACCTAAAGAATAAAGATCATGTTTTCTTCTTTCTTTCTGTTTTTCCAATTCGCCGACGAAAATAATCCCTCAAAACTGCATATTATATAGTTATATATATATATATATATATTACGCTCCAACAGATGATATATAGTGCAGTGGCTACCAAACTTCTAGAAGTTTGTTCAACATCGAATATATAGCGCCTGCAGCATGTTTTGATCGGATGTGTCATGATAAAGCAGCGTTGTGTTTGACATGATCAAATATATTTTGTGTCGTGCGCACAATTAATATATTCAATTAAGCAGATGATGACTTGTAACGCGTAATTAATTGTATAGCTGGCTTGTGATATATATAATGTGCATGCATGATAAGTACCAATCCTCCCAGATACATATATCTAGCTCTCTGACTCTGCCCCTTTATATATATAAACTGATCGATCTGATCATTATCATCATTCTCCATATATTCTCATTCTCAAAGTTGTAACTAGCTCTTAATTCGAAAATGTTTCTCATTATTTCATCCAAGTCCTCATGGTGCAAGCATCCAATTGGAGATCATGATGATATTGATGGATATGGTTATTATGATGGCCCAGCAGCATGTATACAAGCTATTTGATTAAAGATTAATGGCAACAATTAGTGATCATTAGTGATCATGATTCATAAAGACCCACGAATTGAGGTATATGTACATATATCCCTGCAGCTGCTAGTTTTTTTTTTTTTAAATAAAGTGGAGAGAAATATTATTAAACTAGTAGTTAGTTAGTCTGTGTAATTGCTTGTGCAATTATTATTAGGTGCTCTCCATATGCAAACTTGAACTATCATATATGCGCTTGTGCAATTGCTTATACATGTCAATCGGGATTTTTATAGTCTATATATATATATAATACAATTGAAAGTTTAATAAGTTATGGTACATTTTCTTGTATAAAATACTAAGCTATTGTAGATTAATGAAAAAAAAAAAAGTATTTAATTATACAATCTCAACTGATTGAGATCTGACTATCTATAAATTATTGAAGATGAGATTTATCTGTATGGACCCACTTATGTGGACATACTTGACTCACTTATGTGGACATATATGCTTACTTAATTAGGTGTGTCAAGGCTTTTCAATCTGATGACAAGGACTGCATATATGATATTGTTTTTTTATAAAAAATATATGCATGATATATTGTTAATATGAGAATTCTTTTTTTAGAAAAAAAAAAATTGAGGATTCCTCTTTAGAGCTGGTGGAAAGGGTCACGTTGTATAATCAATTTAACGTATAAGAGTATTATTTGATAATATATTTATATTTATATTAATATAATATAATATTAATAACATATATTCATATTATGACACATATACTGATTACATTACATAAAGATACTATCAATTACATCAAAAAATTTCTGATCAAAAGGGTCTCTTTATCTTTAGAAGATTCTTTTTAGAGTATATATATATATTGTTAATCCGAGGAAGAAAAATATATGTATTGTATATGTCATTTACAATTAATATATATTATTCGATAGGCGACAAGTGTGTGACATGATGCATGGTTCGGTACGTAGTTGACGATCATGACAAATTAATTAATGATCTAATTTATTTTACATACTGTTCAGTACTTAATTCGTTGGAAGAATAAAATCTCCTTCAGTTAATTGGCCAGCACATATATATATATATCCAAATTCCAAACTATATATATAATTGTCTTTCTTGTCCTTCAGCTAGATGACGTTTATACCACGACCAACTAATTAAGTGACGTTTCCTAATGAAAGAGATTTGATTTGTTGACCTTAATTTATATATTAATTACAGGTTTTACATGTATGGATCAAATTAATATTAAAATCAACAGATAAATAATCTAATTATTTGGGGACTGTTGATCACTCCATATATAATTACCAGAAGAAATGTAGAAAGATTCGTCTTACAATATGTGGCACAATGTGTAATTAATTACTAGGAGAATTAAATTAATTAATCGACTGTTGATTACTCCATATAATTAGCTCCTAGTTGTTAGAAATTGTCTAGCTCCACCCCTAAAATGATCAATCACCTTTGTTTAATTTTTGAGGTGAATAAAGCATGAGCATCCATCACTTTCAGCTTCCAATATATACCACCACAGCACATTGCCAAATAATAAATCTGACATTAAATATTGATCATCATATATTCATATGACCCAAGGATGCACCCAAAGGGCCAAAGTTCTCTCTTTGGGTCGCTTTTCGATCATGAACTGTAGTTGTCAGGTACAGAGACTAAGGTATGTAGCCAACGTGGTTGATGAATTGTCACTTGGATTCTGAGGTGGCTGGACCACATACCACCACCTGTCACGGCCAATGTTTCATGCACACTCTTCATGCATTACTCACACTCCCCACGTGGATGCCTTGTGCTCGAACGAGTCAGGCCAACATCTTCTTCGATCAGTTCTTCTCCCTCTATATATATAAAGCTAGCTAGCTTTGTACCATGCATATCTCAGAACCTAGCTTTGACAAATTAACTTGCTAAGAAACTCGATCGACCAAATCCAACTCTTTCGATATATATATATATATATATCTCTCTCTCTCTCTTTATCACTTTTCTTTCGTACCACACAATGTGTCCAATTTCCAAGACCAATATTATTAATGCCTCATGGTGCAAGAAGAAGCATGTAGATAGAGATGGTAAAGATGATCATGAGAAGTACTATGATCTTGTTGCCGCAGTGATATGCTCAGATGGGGATGACGATGATGATGATGGCGACTATGATTTTGCTCCAGCTGCATAAATAATAATATAGCTAGATAGACTTCTTGTACTTGATAATAACTTGGTAGTTGGTAACGAATATATATATATATATATCACACATCGCATTTTATTTGTCACATCAGGATAATATATTATTGTTCAAAGATTATATTGCCCAGCTCAAATGAATGACTGAAATTATGACCTAATTAATAAGATATTTGTATTCTATATTCTCTATGATTTTAAATGTTACCTTATATAATACGGCTTTTCTCGAATTTTATGTTGCTGATACATATGGGAATAATGGTTGTGGTCTTCTTGTTTGACATGGCATGCAGATATATATACTGATTTATATTTTGAATCATCTACTGCCATTAGAGCATATCTAAACCGTTAACCCATGGCTACCTCAATTGATCGACTTAATGCAAAGGACAATTTAGATCTTCATGTTTAGTATTGAAGTTTATTGATCTTGGATTTTTCACCATCCATGAATGATTTCGATCACATGGCTATATCTATGTTGTAGACTTACTTTCTATCAAATACAAAATTGGGAAGGGAGATGAGCGGTAAAGGAGAGTAAGGGAGAAATAACAAGACACATAATGAGGGTTTTCAAGAGCAATCACAGTTAGATCATTTCAAGGGTGAGGGATCTCTCGAAATGCAGACAAATTAAGGCATACAACCCAGATCTTCCCCTATAAAAAAAAAAAAAAAAAAAAAAAAAAAAAAAAAAAAAAAAAACCAGATCCTCAACTATTAATTTAATATGAGAAATAACAATTCTTTAATTATTTTAAAATTACAAATTGACATATTGTAATTAATATGATTTTAAAAAAGGTATTCATGTATCCAATTTTAAAACCAAGAACCTTCACCGATCAAATACTAAGCACACCTAGAAAAAAAAAAGTTCCAAAGGAATTTTAATCACAAAACTGTTGGGAATAAATCGCTTCGGCAAATATTAGTAATGTGATGGAAGAATAAAATAAACAGTCTTTATTCCACTAATGATACTGACTAATTTCCCAACGTGGGTCCAGGCCTTCATGCAACAAGTAGGACAAATCTAGCTCACAACATTTTGAAAAGCAAATTACCTGAATCGTGCCGAAGTACGACAATAGCTGATTTATTCATATGGTAGCCCGAAGTTGATGAGTTTATCTTGTCACTTTGAGTGTCCAACAGCGCCACGGCTCGACTTGAGGATTAACTTGAGGCTCAAGTTTTGAAATTTCATCTCGACTATACTCTGATATTAATATTATTCTATTAACAAAATAACAATTCATTAATTACCTGATATTATTTTCTCCCAATATCTCACTTCCTTCTATCTGATTTTTAAAATATATAACTCTTAAATTTATACTTTCTTCTAAATGATTTTTAAAGTACATTAATCCTATTTTTATCTTAAAGATGTCCTAATTAATATCTGATTCTTAATTAAATATAGCCTTCTCATACAAATGTGATGACAACATCAAAAGATAATTTTATGAAAAACAAGTCCTGTTTATATAATTTTTTCCATAAAAAAAGAAAAGAAAAAGAAAAACCATGTTTGCCATGCCAATATATGCGTAATAGAAAAACATCTTGGCACGCACAGAGCGCTTATAGAGAAGCAAGTTTATTTATAACTAACTCTACTATTTAAGCTCCAAACATCTTGGCACGCACAAAGCTTGCACTGAATCTTGCCTTAATTTACATTTCTATGCAGCCTCAATTGCAGTAATTAAGAGCATCCTTCGACCATGTTGTCGTAAATCAAAAGTTTAACATATGACAAGGGATGCAACATATTACATATATACTGGCAATGGGACACAACGTTTTCAAAACACCTACATTCATCATATACTTATTGAAATTGTGTGTTCTCTTCTAAACCTAACAATGGCTTTATCAATCTATGCTACATACAGTTATCTCTCTCATCTCTGGGTGAGAGGGGTTCCCAACAAGAAAATCATGGACAATGCCATTAATCTCAATTGAACTGCACCCAGGCACCTTTTTCACTCCAAAATCTTTCATTTTTCTTGTCACATCTGTTACATCTTCCCATCTTTCAGCAGAGGCATAGATATTGGTTAGAAGTGTGTGAACACTAGACCCACTTGATTCATTATCCACTAGTCTTTCGGCCACTCTTTCACCCATCTCCACATTGCCGTGAATTCTGCAAGCACTAAGCAAAGCACCATAAAGTGGAACTATAATCTCATTGTTTTCACTTGGAATCCTTTCTATCAACTCCTCTGCTTCATCTAACAGTCCAGCTCGACCAAGAAGGTCAATCAGATGTCCATAGTGCTCTAACTTTGGCTCAATCTTATACATGTTTCTCATGGAGTTGAAGAACTTACGGCCCTCCTTGACCAACCCTCCATGACTACAAGCACTTAAGACACCAATGAAGGTGATATCATCAGGGTTGATGCCAACCTGTTTCATTTCTGAGAACAACTCAAGTGCTTTGCTCGTCTTGCCATTCATTGCAAGCCCACAAATAATTGAATTCCAAGAAGCTGCATCTTTTTCCTTTAATCCACCGAAAATCTCCAAGGATTTGTCTATGCACCCACATTTTGCATACATTTCTATAAGTGCAGTACCAACAACTGCATCAATTTTTATTCCATTTTCATCTATGTACCCATGAATCCGTTTCCCTTGCTCTAATGCTCCCAACTGAGCACAGCCTGTGAGGAGAGAAACCACTGTAAATCTATCCCCTTTAACTCTTCTAAATTGGATCTCTTGGAATAGAGCCACAGCCTCATTAAAACGGTTATATTGTACATACCCATTAATCATAGCTGTGAAAAGAACGACATCCTTAATTGGACTCCCATCAAACAACTCTCTAGTCTCATCCAACTGACCACAATTTGCATACAACTCAGACACCATACTAGTCCAAGAGATCACATTTTTCAGCAGCATCTCATCAAAAATTTTACGGCCTTCACTCAAACAACCACACTTAGCATACATATCCAACAATGAATTTTCAATTATAGTAGTTAATTGAAGTTCACTTCTAACATAGTCATGAATTTCTTTACCAAGCTCCAAATTTTTCAATGCTGTGCAAGCCCAAAGGGTGCTTACAACTGTAGCTTCATCAGGCTTCTCATTGCTTTGGCATCGCATTCGCTGGAACACATTCAAAGCATCCTAAAATCTCCTACACCTAACATATCCTGAAATTATAACATTCCAACAAACCGTATCTCTCTCAGGCATTTCCTCAAACAGTTGCTCGAAATTCTCAATCTTACCCAATTCAGCATACATGTGAATGAGGGAGTTACCTACATACGTATCAAACTCAAGCCCAGTCTTGACCACAAAGCCATGAACCTTTGCACCTTCCTGAGCCTCTCCCAAGCATCCAATGGCCTTAAAAACAAATGGGTACGTGAAATTATCGGGCCACAAACCATCTTCCCTCAACCGCCGAAAGAGCTTAATGGCACTTCTGAAACTACCCTTTTTTGGAA
The DNA here is from genome assembly GCF_963921425.1 of Dryas octopetala. NCBI lineage: Eukaryota > Viridiplantae > Streptophyta > Magnoliopsida > Rosales > Rosaceae > Dryas > Dryas octopetala. The sequence goes on along the minus strand of NC_141370.1, from coordinate 20,473,567 downwards.
AACGCTTTAATCATTACATTGTAAATGAACAAACATGGATTTTGGATGTGATTGAAGACTTACTGAGCATAATGTAAGTCTCCAAGAGATGGGTCCGTGCAAAAGACCATGAGCTTGTTGAGAGTGCCAGAGTGGCTCTGGTTTGGTGTAGTCCCAGAAGGAACATCTGGGACTGGATCTGTTTGAGCTGGGTCATGGATTTGCAGCTTTGAAGGAATTGAATGCATGATGCTTTTGTTAATGTGGGCTTGTGATAGGATCTTCAATCTTGAGAAGGGGAGTGGTGTAGAATGAAAATGGCGGGAAATGAACCTGAACATTTGACCAACACGTTTATGTTGGGTGAGCATGTGAGCTTTTCTGCTCACTGCAGTTTCAACTGAAGATAACTTGTCCTACATTTGCTACCCTTTGATTTAGCCTTGGTTGGGTTTATTTGGGTCTGAGTTGGCCTTCAACTCGATGTGTCGGACTGACCTAATCTGCGTTCATTTGGGCCTAAGTTGGGCTTAAAACAATTCGCATTAGTCTTAAATACACCCAACAAAGGATCAGTGCATCAAATACTAAATTCAGTTTATATTCTATCAGCCAGCTATGGCTGGATTTTTTTTGAATTTCAATTCCTTTAATTATCTGTTCAGCATATGTAGGGATGCATTTGAAATTTTTTAAAGAAAAAATTTCATTTACATGTAGGAATAAATTAAGAGGTTTAAGTAATAAAGGTACATAGGGTAATAGATTAGAATAAATTCAGATTTCAATTTGATTAAAGAGATCTACATACCGAATATTCAGATTTCAATTTGATTAAAAAAAATTTCGATCATGTCTTAAGTTTGGAGCACGTGGATCCATATTGTTGGATGCATTTCTAGATTAATTTAAAAAAATTATTGGATGCACGAACATGGAACATTGAACGTGGGTTCATCACAAATCTAGCAAAGGCTTGGCTTTGGACGTGGGCTCACGTATTGCTGTATGAATGGCTCAATGCCAGTTGTGGAATCAAAAGCTCCCTTCTTTCCTGCCTTCTTGGTCTTTCACTTCACTTTTCAAACCCACACAAAAGAAGAAAAGAAAAATGTTAGATTTGACGACATCAGACACATGACACATGTTTTTTTTTTTTTTTTGTCATTTGACTGAAATTTTTATTATATTCTGAATTCACATTGATCAACATATGCAGAGATCTTCAACAAATCTTTGATATTAAATGAAGGGCTACTATTTGCATACATTTTTTTTCTTTTTACACACCTTTTCTTAAAAAAAAAAACTCAAGGAAAAAGATCTTATACTCCATCTATTTTTCTTTTTGCACACCCTTCCTAAAAAAAAAACAGCCACACACCCATCCCCGATCACCTCCCTCCCCACCTCTCCTCTCTCCGGCACACACTCATCCCTGACCACGCCGAGCAGCCTACCACCACCGGTGACCACCCCACCCCTTCCATGCCCCTCTCTCCTTTCTCTATTTCTCTCTCTTACTCTATCTTTCCCCACCCCCACTCTCTCTTCTTTTTCTTCCCCCTACCCCAACCACTTCCCTCACCCCTACCCCAACCCTAACCCGACCCACCCTCTCTCTCCTGCCCACTCCACAACTGCTCCTCCAGCTAGCTCATCATCGCGCGCCGGAGAGAATAAAACTTTAAAAAAAAAATGAAGCGGGTTCGGTGGACCAGTGCCGAACCCGGTGGTTTCGTTCGGTAGGTACCCACCGAACAATCCTATTCTATTCGGAGGATACCTGTCAAACGAAACCACCGGGTTCGGCACTGCTCCGCCGAACCCGTTGCAATTTTGTATTTTGTATTTTTTTTATTTTTGGTTGTCTGCTTGGGTGAGAGGAGAGAGGGAATGAGAGAGAGAGAGAGAGAGAGAGATAGATAGATAGATAGATAAATAGATGGGAAGAATGTGGTGGTGGCTATTTTGGCTGTCTGTAGGTGATGGCTATTTGTAGGTGGTGGCTATTTGTAGGTGGTGCATACGGGGAGGAGGGGGGGAGGGATTGAGAGGTGGCAAGGAGAGAGGAGTCGGAGAGGAGAGAAGAGGAGAGGAGAGGAGGGGAGGGCTCGGGGGGAGGTGGTTGGGGTGGGCTTCGACGGTGAAAAAGAAAAAAAAATGATGGAGATGAAGTGGAGATGGGGATGAGGTGTGTACCGGGGGGGGGGGGGATGGGGTGTGTGGGTGAGGGGAGGGCCAAATGGTCTTTTTTCTTAAGTTTTTTTTTTTTTTTTTCAGAAAATGTGTGTAAAAAAAATTTAGGGATGTGTAAATAGCAGGCCTCGTTAAATGTTACCCCATTAACTACGGCATATAAAAGTATAAAACACACGACATAGTCCAAAACGACCTCAAAGGACGCCGTTTTACCCTCCCCTATATGGACTAATCAACGCCATAGAAACTCATTTCAATTCTATTCCGCCATCGGTCTGGTCTCTCTGTACTGCACGGCTCTCCTCTATCTGTGGCTCTCCCATTTCGCTTCACTGAAAGCTTTCCAAAGCTCTGTTTTGGATCTCAGTCTCCACAGAAGGCCACCTGCTTCGCTTTGGTTCAAGATCCGTGCTTTTCTACGTGTCGGTGATGTACAATTTCTTCTAAAACTATCTATTTCAATCCAATACATCGTCGTGTTTTATGTGTTAATTTCCTGCCCAGTATAGTAGATCGGCACAGTCTTCAATACCCATATTTAAGATTTTCCATGAAGTTCGTACCTTATCATTTTCGTTCATTTCCCTTTCTGGGTATTATTGTCTTTCCCTATCTATAGCTCTTGGTATCTTTGAAGATCTACTAGATTTTGCTCTGAATCTGAATTGGGTATATTAGTTAGTCACAATGTCTTCGCTTAGACTTGATTCTACCAAGCAGTACTACGCCACGAGCAGTCTCGTGATTGGGTATGCACTCTGTTCTAGCTTGTTAGCTGTGATAAACAAGTTTGCCATAACCATATTCAACTACCCTGGCCTTTTGACCGCACTGCAGTACCTTACTTCTGCTTTAGGAGTTTGGGTTTTGGGAAAGTTTGGACTTTTGCACCATGATCCCTTCACATTCGAGACAGCCAAGAAGTTTTTGCCTGCTGCCATTGTGTTTTACCTTGCAATCTTTACCAACACCAATCTTCTTCGCCACGCAAATGTAGATACGTTCATAGTGTTTAGATCCTGTACACCCCTTTTGGTTGCACTAGCTGATACTGCATTTAGGAAGCAGAAGATCCCATCTAAGCTTACCTTTGCATCGTTGTTGATCATTTTAGGGGGAGCTGTTGGGTATGTGGCCACTGATTCGGGTTTTACTTTGACTGCATATTCATGGGCGTTTGCATATTTGGTGACCATTACAACTGAGATGGTTTATATTAAACATATGGTCACTAATCTTGGGTTGAACACATGGGGTTTTGTGTTGTACAACAACTTGTTGTCACTGATGATGGCACCGGTGTTTTGGTTTGTTACTGGAGAGTATGTTGAGGTGTTTTCTGCTTTGCAATCAAATGGTGGGAATTTCTATGATCCTGGTGCATTATCTGCGGTGTCATTGTCATGTGTGTTTGGGCTCCTCATCAGTTTCTTTGGGTTTGCAGCAAGGAAGGCAATCTCTGCAACAGCATTTACAGTGACTGGTGTTGTTAATAAGTTTCTTACGGTTGCCATCAATTTGCTGATTTGGGATAAGCATGCCAGTCCCTTTGGTTTGATCTGCCTCCTCTTAACAATTGTAGGGGGGGTTCTTTATCAGCAGTCAGTAACTATGGTTAACAGTGCTCCATCCCAGCGTGAATCAACAGTGTCTAAGCAGACTCACAGTGAGAATGTTGGTGATGATTCTGATCAAGAAAATGAAGGCAAAGGCATCTCTGGTAAACTGGCTTCTATATGACAATTGGTATCTCGTATGCTCATTTTTTAGCTACTGGTGAAGAGGCAGAGTATGTCAGAAGTATTTTCTTTAGTATTAGTATTTTAGGGAATTTTTAGTATTTGATCTGCACAAGTATTATGTTCTTATAATTTTGTATCTAAGAGAACTTAAGCTGGCCTTTTCACCACTGGTAAATGACAATGCCTTTGTCTTTTTTTTTTTTTTTTTTTTTTTTAGATCTGGCAATTGTTTGGTGACGCATTCTTATCTGTTACAGTTAAGGCTGCATGCTATCTGGCGTAGCCCTAGGACTGCACTAAAACCAAGCAATATCAAATATGTATGCCAAAAGCTTTCATGTTTTTCTTTTTGTGTAGATTATTTCATCCTGTTACCTTCTTGTCTGTCTTCCTGAATTATGTTTGGGGTACCGACCTATTTGGTGATGGGGTACCCTTGTTCTAGCACGTTGATAGACTGACTTTATCCCGTTTCATGCAAATGTTTACTGCCAAATGCCAGTAGGATTGTTCAATCAAAATCTAGTTATGATGACTATCTTCAAGGCTTGAACTGAGGTCCTACCTTTTTTCTGATATCACTCACAGCAACTAACCTAGGCTTGTTGGTATCTACCAATACAAAGAGAAACCCCGGCCTTTTTGGTTAAGGAAATTTGATTTGTCCCCTGTCGTTTATGATGTTTATCAAATAAAACATAATTCTTAGTGTAATAAATATTGTAAGTTGCATTTACACTGAATGCTACATAACTATTTTTAACAGAAAAAGGGTGCATTTTTCAGTTACCTCTACTGTGGATAGGGCTAGCTGCAATTACTTCAATATTGTTAAGACTAATCAATGTTACTGAATTGGATTATGCCTCTCTATACCCCTAGTAAAGGCATTGTAGTTGTTAAGTGCAAGAAACATTGTTACGGCCATCTTCTTTGACCTTTGTATGATTGTATCTATATTCGAGGCCCATTGTTTTGCTGGTGATATGGGAATCCCTTGGAGATGCTGATCACTGTTCAATGTAAAATAAAGAATTCTCATCGCTATTGTGATATTGTCTATATAATATATTGATCCGTTATTTTGGAGGTGCTTTGAAAAAAAAAAAGACACTGAAGCTGTGTGAATTCGTATTTGGTCGACAAATCTTTTTTGAAGTTTCCTATTACATTAATTGTTGTATCACCAGAAATCCTTACAAGAACAAGATCCATCCTTAAACTGATGAAATCGGTTCCTATCCCGCACGATTATTTCCCTGTTGTAGACTTTGGAGATGAGCTTGGTTGCAGTGTGACAATCACTGCATACACGAAGGTTTTTCACAACTCGTATGGTTGTCCCGGGGTTTGTGCTTATGAGCCCAAATGCAATTGCCAGCTTTTCACTGTGGAGGCTAAGTGCAGTCTCCTTTTCTTCTTCATCCATATCCAACAACACCTCTGATTTCTCAGGAACATAACCAGCTTTTTTTAACAGGCTAATCATGTCTTCCAACATTTCATAGATGTGTGTGGATTGTGGGTGAGATGAATCACCCTTCACAAATTCATGGACAATTCCATCAACTTCAATCCGACTGCAACCTGGAGCTTTCTTTACGTTTCTGTCTGCCATGAGTTCCCTAATTCTTTTAGCCTCTTCCCACTTTTTCATGGAGCTATATAAGTTTGACAGAACCACATACGTTCCATCATCGTCGGGATCAAACTCTAGAAGTTGTTGAGCTGTTCTTTCTGCAACCTCAAGGTTACCGTGGATTCTGCAGGCACCAAGAAGCCCTCCCAAAACAAAACAATCGGGTTTCATTCGCATCTTCTGAATCAACTCCTCTGCTTCAGTTATGCGACCAGCTCGGCCTAATATGTCAACCATACAGCCATAGTGCTCAATGCTAGGCTGAATGCCATACACTTCAGACATTGAGTTAAAATGTGAAATTCCTTCATCCACTAGTCCAGCATGACTACAAGCAGCCAGTACCCCAACAAAGGTTATGGCATCTGGTTTTACTCCACTCATCTGCATCTCATGAAAATGCTCCAAAGCCTTCTTCCCTTGTCCACACATTGCAAAACCAGAAATCAAGGCTGTCCAAGTCATAACATCCGTCTCAGGCAGCTTTCGGAAAACTTCCGATGCAATGTCTATGGTCCCACACTTGGCATACATGTCAACGAGCGTCGTCCCAAGAGCAACATCTACCTCAATTTTCTCCTTTTCGATATATGCATGCAACCACTTACCAAGCTCTAGAGCACCCAAATGGCTGCAAGCAACCAATAAACTTACCATGGTCACCTTATCGCCCTTTTCTCCCTCAAGTTGCATTTCACGAAAGAGTAGGAAGGCCTCATCATAATTACTATCTTCAACATATCCATTGATCATGATGTTCCAACAGACCAAGTTCTTTTCCGGCATATTGTCAAACAAATCCCGAGCAAGCGACACACATCCACACTTGCAATAAACATCCGTAAGTGCCGTATTGAGCTTCAAATGAGACCGAAAACCATAGTCATCAATGTACTGGTGCACCTTTTTCGCAGTCTCCAAATCCCTGGCCCTAGCACACGCAGTCAAAACATTAAGCAAAGTAACCTCATTTGGACTCACATTTTGACTCTCCATCTTAGCAAAGAGCTTTAAAGCTTCAATGGGTTGATCCCACTGCGCATAAGCATCAATCATGGTTGCCCAAGAAACCACAGTCTTGTCCATCATTTTGTCAAACACCTTACGAGCAGAGACCAAGCACCTGCAATTCGAGTACATGTTCATCAAAGTGTTCTGAATGTACGAATCCGAAGCGAAACCCAACTTGGTAGAGTGGCAATGAAGCTGTTCTCCTTCACACAAATCCCCACATGACTTGAACAAGGAAGGGAATGTGAACCTGTCAGGTACCACCAAGCCTTCGGCAATCATTTCTTGGTAGAATAAAATGGCCTCGCGGGAAAAACCCTTGTTCGTATAGCCTCGAATAATCGAATTGCAAGTATAAGTGGTGGGATTGGGGATTTGGGTGAGGACTAAACGGGCATAACGGAGGCTTCCGGAGGCTTCCAGAGCGGAAAAGGCAACGATTTTGCTGGCGGTGAAGGCGTCGAAGAAGAGGCCGGTTCGGAGGAGTTGGGCGTGGAGTTGCTTGAGCTCGGACATGGTGGAGCATTTGTCTAGTAATGTGAGACATGGGTGTGGTTGAATTGGGTTGTTCATGCTAGTCTTGGTGCTGCTGGTGGTTGTGACGGCAATCGCGGTGGATGTGGCCGCGGGTTTGTGTAAGAGTGGATTTTCAGAAGAGAAGGGTGGTCTAATGTGGTGGTGGAGGGAAAGAGGAGCAGCCATTGCTGCTCTGCTCTGTGGACGGTGTCCGTTGTTAGTTATTACCGTTTAAGGAAGGTTAATTACTTTAACATGGAATGTATGGATAATGTTATAACAGTAATGCTATATTTACCATATTTTTATACCATATTTTTATACCATCTTACGTGTCATTATTTTACTGGACCAAATTTTTTTTTTTCTTTTTGAATTTTTGTTTTTATTTTTTAGTGTCCAATGCATGAATGCTATGTAAGTTGCCACATAAAATGGTATGAAATTATGGTATAAAAATGTGGGATGTCTAGCACTACTGATGTTATAACTGAAACCAATTGTGATGACTAGCTGGTCACATGACATGCATCTTTTTTTTTTTGGTTGGGGAGGGGGTTCACATGAGTATCTGTGAAGATTCCAGAATCACAATGGTGCTATCCACAATTGAATACATTATGTACACCAAGTGTTGCAGTTGAGTTGCTAAGTATGACATATACAGAAACGTTAGCTTTGCTGAGGCACTGATACTCTGCTGAATATGGTAACGTTGGTTGTGCAGCTTAGCTGGATGCTGAGGTAAAGTGGATCGGATTTTCTGCCAAATCTAAGGAATCCCCAATATTCCTACGTGGGCTAGCTTTATTATGCCCATGGTGATCACATGCATCTGTTGGCCCAATTCAGTTAGTTACCACGTACCAATGAGTTCTGAAGAACTGTAACAAGCTAAGGGTGTAATGTCTTTCAATTAACTAAGGTCAAATTTGGGGTATTTGCTTAATAAAAACGTTTTTGATTGAAATACGCAAGAGTACGTACTTTTCGGGTTAGAGAATCACCTTTTAGGAAGTGTTAATTTGCAAGAGAGTGTAAGAATACTTGATATTAAATTTTTTATATGCTTGCACTTGCAGTTCCAAATCTAATTAGATTGTGTAGTTGTTGGGTATAGCTTGTAAAGGGCGAAGGCCGGCAATAAAAGAAGAGAGAGATATATAGAGGGGGTCTCTCACAGTCACAGTGTCACACACACATGTGAATATGTGATATATGATATTTATGATTATGATTATGTATCGGTGAGAGGGGCAAAGCAATAACGTGATATTGTCAGCATAAACAACGGAGTGGGACACACACAGGAATGCTGAGAGAGAGAGAGAGAGAGAGAGAGAGAGAGAGAGAGAGAGAGAGTTGGGACCAGAGCATTCCTGTGAGAACATGTTGTGTTTGGGACAGACATCAGACCTCTCTCTCTCTCTCTGTGACTCTCATGATCACAGGATTCACAGACAGAGTGAGTCACAGAGTGAGTGAGTCTCACCCCCACCATGACCATACCACCCTTCCTCACAGTGATCACAGGCTGATAGATCGATCACCTTCTGGATGGCCAATGCCAGCGAAGAGACATCAGATATATTCAAGTGCAGTCCCCCCTTTTGGTAATTCCCAAAGAGTCGCAGTTGATACGTGTCCATATCCCATTCCTCCATCCCAATCAATCAAACTATATATATACAACTTGGGTCCTCATGACTCGTTGGCTATAATATAACACTTCCCTAGCTAGCCTTCACTTAAATTCATGCTTTAATTTTTGGGTTTTGCGATATGTATTGCTCTCTTTGGTCCCAAATTCCATGCATGCATGTTACCCACTGGACCACCTAGCTACCACACTCACACACCCTCCTCCCTATTCAATCTTAAGCTTAGCTAGCTACCACCTACATACCCTCTTACTTCTAATTGGGGAAATATCCAGTTGTTCGATCTTATCATTTTTCTTTTATTTAATTTCCTCAATGCTCCTCTATTGCTCTCTAGCTAGCTACTTAGTACTTACTCTACTCTAAGTCTAAAACTAAATGATGACTAAGTCTAAGTATGCCATTATGCACAAATTAACTCCCATAATCAAACTCTAATAATCTTAGTGTTAGAGCTTTTTTGGGCTTGTAATACGGTCCCAATTATTCCCCATAATCTAATCTAATGGACCACCCAACCTCCACCAATACGAGGAAAAGCTTTTTACACATTTCATGGAAACTTAATTTTCAACCCTTTACTCTCGTTCTCTCTCTCAAAATATTTGCCCATTTTTCAAGCTATCAATCTTTTCTGACTTCTTCCTTTTCCTAAGTCATAGAACTATGAGAGGCCTCTCATAATTAATATTATATATATGGTTTGTAAGTTTTTATTATATATTATTGTGCTGCCTTGATGGCCACAAAGTTCACAGGTCCTAAGAATTATGAAGAGGCGCATGTCAAGAAATAAGAATTGACTCGTTGAGCTTTTCATTGGGCGTTGCATATATATATATATATATATATATATATATATATATTTGCATGAGCCTCTGTCTTTGATTCGCATTTAAATTTCTCTAAACAAACTTAAACAAGCGTGCGCAGATCTGATGTTGCACTCCACACTACATATGGTTTTGGATTAAAGTAGTAAAGTACGTCCTCCAATTACAATATAAACAAAGGATCATAAATATGATTCGCTTGTTAAATAAACAACAAATTTAATTGTACTGAAGTAATAAATATGCCAATATCTATTAATAAAACATAATAAATTATAGGATACAATGGAATTATAAAAGATTTAGGATATTTATGTACTTTCAGAAAATGAAAAGTTTGAAAAAATGTGTTACCTCTTTATATCATTGAAATAACATGTTTGAAATAAAACTAAACCGGCCTGGGTCCATTTTCATTTAACTCAATTTGATGGATGAGTAGGTCCATTAATAAAGTCCTCCTTCTTTAAAATATTAATTTTACCTTTTCCCTTTCTTTTTCTTAATACTATGCTCATGATAATATGATATGACATGCCTATATACAGGCTTTAATTAATAGCCAAGTTGTGGTTATTTAAAGAAAACAATTGAATCTTTCCTTGTCTTAATTATGCAATTAGAAAAACTCTTTAATCTACTGTTAGTTTATAACACTTTAATTAATCTATCATACATACATATAATATGATTCATATTAACAACAACACCCACTAGGAAAACTAAAAAAATGGAACTAACAGTGACAAGTATTAGTGTCTTTATATGACACATGTGTCACTGATGTGGAATATTCGTTCTTACAATGACACATTATAACTTTAACAAAAATACTGTCACTGTAGAAGTTGCATTGATTTTTTGTAGGTAAATTCAATAACTCCCATCCCATCTCTTGCTTCAAGGGCTAGCTTGGACATTTTTTAAGCCAACAGAACGACCTTTTTATGTGTCCAAACGCCATTGTGAAGTAAATTAATAAGACTAATATAGAATCGTAGAGTAGCATTGTCTTATTATTAGACACTTTCACGTATCATATCTATTAAATTATCAAACTAAATCACCAATTCAAAATTATTTAATAGACTGATAATATAATATATAATCAAACTGTTTAACAAAAAGATATTATACACTTATAATACGCAATATTACTAATTATGAGAAATTTAGAAGAATGAGTCAATTCAATGTGTTGAAGTAGAAGTCTGAATTGTTTTTATCAACTTTGTACCCTTTTTTTTTTCTTTTGGCTAAAGAACGACATTAGAAGATTTATTTTCAGTCTTGAATATTCAGATGATAAATTATATATTTGATAGGATATTAATATGTGAAGATGAGTACGTACGTACTTTCTGCTGATCGTATTCAAGTGATATGGTCCCCGTGATGGGTTCTACTGGTGGAGCCAATCATTTAAGTATTGTGTGCATAAGAGATCAGCACTACTACTCCTTAATTATTGCTTAAATATTAAATCTATGCTGGGGGACGAGCCTAATGGGAGGGTAATTAATTAACTTAAACGGTAACTGTCAATACACCTAATATATCTCTTTCTAGAGATTAGACCAAAATTAAAGTAAGGGTAATCATCCAAATAATTAATTACTAGGATAATATATAAATTGCTAAGATTGAAGTTGAAGGTGTGGCTTTGTCTACTCAAGGGCTATAGAGATCAACTTATAGAAAAAAAAAAAAAAAAAAAAAACTGATGCGGCATCACAAACAAAGAATATAGACATTTGGAACTAATCATTATCACTATTAGTGATGCACACCACATTAGCTATCTCGATTAAAAATAAATTTTTCTCCGAGTTATATAAATAAGTAAACCTATTTAAAGAACCCACTTAATTGGTTTCCCATTCGTTTTTTAATGGTAATTGGTAACAATATATGAATCAGGATTCATCTCAGCTCAGGCATTTAATACTGCAAAAGGTCATATTCAGCATTCAAGTTAATTTACGTTAATGTAAGATGCATTTGAAATATAAATGTATTACTTATAGACTACAGATTGACAATTAATAATACCAAACAAACAAAGTGTAATCTGAAGAGGATCAGCGAATCTTGGTTCTTGAGGCGCTCTTATATTCTCTTCTCCCTGCAGGCCTGCACTGAGCACATGGAGCTAGATCGAAGTATTAGAGATTAATTAAGGCTAGCCATCGTTGTTTAAACAGAGATCATATATATAAGTTTTAAGAAAAAACAGTTTTCCAATTAAAGCTTTTATTTTACATGGGCCATTAATATTCCAATGATTCAAGAAAGAAAAAAGAAAAGAAAGCGTAGTAATTGCATGGAAAAAGCGTTCAAAGAATCAAGATGAGTTCAGCTACATAGCATTCGTTGACCCGGCCAGTCTCTTATTTTGTGCCGGCAGATTTGGAGACACTGTGGACTCCTGCTGATGTGGATCCGTGTCAGTGAATGCACACAATTACGGTGCAATTGATATAAGATTTAACATTCAAAAATTTCATAATAAGTAGTAAACAGTGGAAGTTATAAATTATTATTGAAAAAGAAAAAGGTCCATTGATTTTAACTATTAAATTTCAATAATTTTTTAGTTTATGTTCCAAAATTAAATAGTATTTTAAATTAGTTACTAGTTGAAAAGTTAAATAAAATAATAAAGTAAAAGATATTAGAATTTACAATATTACACTACATGCCACTACAATAAAAAAATAAAGAGCAAATTACAATTTAGTACCTCAATTTTACATGTTGTTTCAATTTAGTACCCCAACTTTGAAAACTTGCAAAAAAATATCTTAATTTTCATTTTGTGTCAAAATAGTATCTCTATTAGTTTTTCTGTTAAATAAACCGTTATCTGCTGACGTGACAGAAGCATTTTCGTCTTTTTCTCTACATTTAAAAAATAATAATATTTTTAAAAACTTTTGAATAGAAAAATTCTTTAAAAAATTAAAACTTGAAAAAAAAAAAATGGGGGGAGATGGGGTTTGGGTAATAGGGGGTGGGTCGGGGAGGGGCTGAGTTGGGTTGGGGGGAGAGAGGCAGGGGGTGGTTCTAGGTGGGGAAGAAGAAAGAGGGCGGGGGGCTGGTGCTGGGTGGAGGGTGCGACGAGGGGTTGGGGCGATGCTGGGTGAGGGCGACGGGGCCTAGGGAGGGGGGAGATGGGTGCGACTGGGTTTGGGGGAAGGTGGGTGCGATAGGTCGGGGGGCAGGAGGGTGCGACGGGGGTTGGTGCGGTGGTGGATGGTGGCGACTGGGCTGGGGAAGGGGAGGTGGATGCGACTGGTTAGGGGAAAGGTTGGGCTGGTTGAGGCTTGGCTGGGCTAGGTGAGGGGGTGGGGCTGGGAAGGGAGGTAGGTGGGGGCGACGGGGGCTGGGAAGGAGGGGAAGGGGTGAGACTGGGTTTGGGGGGAGGGTGGGTCGGGTAGGGAGAGGGGGGCAACAGGGCTGGGGGCTGAGATTGGGTGTCTGAGGCTGGGTGGGGTGGAGGGGACTGGGGGTGTTGCGTGGGGGTATGAATGGGGAAGGGGGAAGGGGATGGGGAAAAATAATTTTTAAGAAATTTTTTTATTTTAATTATTTTACGAAATTTTTTAGGAAATTCTTTTATTCAAAGTCTTAAAAGTATTATTATTTTTTAAATATTGAGTAAAAAGACGAAAATATCTCTGTCACATCAGTATATAACGGTTTATTTAACAGAAAAACTAACGGAGGTATTATTTTGATACAAAATGAAAGTTAAGGTATTTTTTTGCAAGTTTTCAAAGTTGGGGTACTAAGTTGAAACAACATGTAAAGTTGAGGTACTAAATTGTAATTTACTCAAAAATAAAAGTAATATTACATCACAAATATTACATTAATTTATATTATATTCTATTTTTAAAAAAATAAATCCAGTCACAACTTAACTGTGACTATCTTGGTAAATTGAAAGAGATAACTCACACCACTATACTATGTATTATTTAGACCTCTATTTATACTATATTATAATATGATTTATCTAAAAAAAAATTCAATTAAGTCACAACTTAACTGTGACTGTCTCACAATTTAGATGTGACTGTTGTTCAGTCACAACTAAATTTGAAGTTGTGAATGTCGTACATTCATAACTAAATGTGAAGTTGAGACTATATTAGGAAATTTTTAAGATAATATAAAAGTCTCAAGAACAATTTTGTTAAAACCTTATAAATTTTAACTAACACCCATCATATGTGGGCCAAATGACAAAAATGTCAAATGAAAAAGGCTCAAATCAAATAATCCAACATGTTTATGACATAATCTAAAAAACTACATTTAAATTTGGTAGTTCAATTGAAATATTATATTAAAAAATTATTAAAATTTGATATTTAATTCTAATTTTTTGAAAAGAGAAAAGCAACTAGGCTGAAATGCATATATATATATATTAAAAAGAAAAGAAAAACAGTGAGTATACAGTTGGTGGGGAGTGGACCACTGGAGCATGTCAGCAATCAGCCCCTCTCCCTATCTCCCTCTGTCCTACACTCACTCACTCTCTCTCCTTTCTTAGTCCTTCTTCCTACTCGTATCAAAAACCCTCTCTTGGCTCTCTTTTCATTTCAGTATTTCACCCATCTCTTTCCGCACACAACCTCTCGATCTCTCTCTCTCTTCATGTCTTCCTCCAGAGTCCAGATGGAGATTATGAACAGCAAAACCCACATACACCCACCTCCTCGTATCTAATCCCCCTCCTCACCCACCAAATAAACAAATTCCACACCCACCAGATCGATATGGGACCCTACGGTTCCACCATTTGTTCCGGCGGCGTCAGCAGCAGCGCCAGCTCTTCCTCCTCCTCCTCCTCCACCGTCACCAAACCCCCGCCTTCCGAGATCGACGGCTATCTCGCCGACGCCGGCTACAAGGTCCGCTCCTCCGACCTACGAAATGTCGCTCAGCGCCTCGAACGCCTCGAGACCGTCATGGCCGTCAACTCCCCCACCGACCTCTCCCAGCTCGCTTCCGACGCCGTCCTCTACAACCCCTCCGACCTCGCCTCTTGGGTCGACTCCCTCCTCTCCGAATTCAACCAGCCCATCTCTCTCCCCTCCGATCTCGATTTCTCTGACGTCATCATCAATTCCCCCACGCTCCCCACCAACGACACCTGGACCGACCACGCCGTCTCCGCCCCCTCCGCCGCCTCGCCTCAGCAGCACCAGCTCACCGCCCTCACTGCCATGGAAGAAGATTCCGGGATAAGGCTGGTCCACTTGCTCGTCACGTGCGCCGAGTCCGTCCAACGTGGCGACCTATCATTGGCCGGCTCCTTGATCGAGAACATGCAGGCTCTGCTCACACGTGTCAACACTGGCTGCGGCATCGGCAAGGTCGCCGGCTACTTCATCGACGCCCTCAGCCGCCGCGTCTTTGCGCCGCAGAGCATCGCGTCGGCCGCTGCCGGCTCGGCTCATGAGAACGAGGTTCTCTACCATTACTTCTACGAGGCCTGCCCGTACCTGAAATTCGCCCACTTCACGGCGAATCAGGCAATTCTCGAAGCGTTTCAGGGCCACGATTGCGTCCACGTCATCGACTTCAACCTGATGCACGGGTTGCAATGGCCGGCGCTTATACAGGCTCTAGCTCTACGCCCCGGTGGGCCCCCCTTGCTTCGATTAACGGGCATTGGACCGCCGTCACCAGACGGCCGAGACTCCTTAAGAGAAATCGGAGTCCGACTGGCCGAGTTGGCTAGTTCCGTCAACGTCCGTTTCGCTTTTCGCGGCGTGGCGGCTTCGAGGCTAGAGGACGTGAAGCCGTGGATGCTTCAAGTGAGTCCGAAAGAGGCTGTGGCAGTGAATTCGATCATGCAGCTGCATCGTTTGCTTGGATCGGATCCGAACAGGAATTCCCCGATCGAGATGATGCTGGGGTGGATCCGGAACTTGAACCCGAAGATCGTGGCGGTTGTGGAGCAGGAAGCGGACCACAACAAACCCGGGTTCCTGGACCGGTTCACGGAGGCTCTGTACTACTACTCCACCATGTGCGACTCGCTGGAGGCTTGCGCGCTGCAGCCGGAGAAAGCTTTAGCCGAGATGTACATACAGAGAGAGATATGCAACGTGGTGTGCTGCGAGGGGTCGGCTCGGGTTGAGCGACACGAGCCTTTGGTTAAGTGGAGGAGCCGGCTTGGACAAGCCGGGTTCGGGCCTTTGAATTTGGGGTCCAATGCGTTCAAGCAAGCGAGTATGCTTTTGACTCTCTTCTCGGCGGAAGGGTACCGTGTGGAAGAGAACGAAGGGTGTCTCACGCTGGGATGGCATAGCCGGCCGCTCATCGCCGCTTCTGCTTGGCAAGTCATTCCCTGTTTGCCCACCATGCCCGACCCGACCACCAACCCGCTTGGGATTATGAATCATAATGCCAATCATGTCTAAATAAGTTTCACTTTCCTTTTTCTTATTTTTTATTTTCTCAAATTCTACGATTTTCTTGCTCTTTATTATGTTCTAGTTGAATGATAGATAAATGCTTCTAATATGGCAAACCATGCATGCTGCAACTATCTATATATGGTTCTATAAACATGGTCCAATTGGTCAAAATTAACATAAAAGGTTCAGTTACAATTCCCAAAAAGAGCCAAAAACAAGCTCATTGACCCAGTAATTTTTTATTTTACCAGATTGTGAAATAAGATTATTAGTGAAATTCTAGCATAATTTTGGTTTGTATTATATTATTCTCCTAGATAAATCTTTTTCGTTTTTGGTTTTGAATTTTATACAAAAATATATGATTTAGTATAATTTGAGATTCCAGAAGTTCTGGAATCGAGGAAGAAGAAATAACAAAAATGAAGGTTTATGGTATTTAGTATTTAGGTAAGAAAAGCATGTTGTTCATGTTATGTATGGTCCAGAAACAGTCAACGCTGGAAAAAAGTGGTTGTGGGAGGCTGTCTGAGTGTCTGATAAAAAATAAGAAATAAGAAATAAAAATGGGAATTGAAATTGAAATTGAAAAGGAAAGCACAACTGGTACCTGACGTAATTTCAATATATAGCAGGCGGTCCAATGTACACGGCACCTTTGGGTCTATTTGTGTTCTCTATGGTCTATGGACTATGGACTCTACACTCTGCACTATATACCCCTAGATTGCTACCTGCGACCAAACACTAATAATTTTCTGCTTACGAGTTTGGTGTCCGTGTCACTGAATAATTATGAAATTGAAATATCTGCATCTCCACGTCACACTGCTACACACGCATTATTCTCTAATTTTATGATTTTCTTTTTGTTTTGGATTTGAAAGCCATTTTGGTTTGAACCACCCCTTCAATTGTCTTCAACGGTCGTTCTTCTTCTTCTTCCTGCGTCAACACACCAGAAAATACGCAAGTGGTGTTTTAGAAAATAAAATGTCATATCAAAACAAATGGACCTTATAAAGTACATCAAGAAATTAGAAATGTCATTTTCAAGCAGTATAATTAATTAGGCCTCAGCCAAGGAAAAAAAAGAAGAAGAAGAATAGTATAATTTCGTATTGGGAAATATTATTTCCATTATGAAACTAAAACCAGTGCAATCATAATTATAACCACTTACACGAGCTCCATTGAATTGTTGAATATTTTTCCTTGTAAGAAAATTAGAACAACAATCCATGATTTAACTTTTGAAGTTTAGGAACATATATGAATGTACAAACACCATTTTCATTGATTCATTGATTCATTGATTGTGAATCTAATTAAATGATATTATATGTACGTGATATCTCTTTAATAAATATAGGCAAAGAGAGAGAGAGAGAGAGAGAGAGATGTATGCAGGGTGCATATATGCACAATTGCACATGCAGTACTAGTACTAGCAGTCGTGCACAAACAGAACACAAGGATACCCCATTGACCATTTGGTCATTGGCATTCACTGCTTCACTTTTCTGTACAACCTAAAGAAGACGTTGCAACACTTAATTAATCATGTAGATGGGTGCATATGGCTTTGCTAAGAATGTAAAAAAAAAAAAAAAAAAAAAAAGCTACAAACCAAACGGTACCCAAACCGTAGCCCCCCACCCCCTCAACGTAATAATGCCTCACATGACATGACACCCTCAAACTCAAATTGTGGCTGCCTTCTCCTCTCTAGCTCCAAATTGATCACGCGTTTAATTATATATTTTATGTGTTTATATTTCTTATTATGTGATAAAATAGATGCAATAAATGTAAATACCTGTTGCTTTTCTCAAACACTCAAACGCTCAACCACTAAATAATTTCTTGCTCACAACTAATGTTTTCAATCCACCTTTCACAATAAATAAGTGATATTGCAATACAAATATATAGTCTGAATTGAAATCGCAATATATGAAATTCACCTAATTAATAGTCCTACTAATTAGGTCTCTTATTTATGTTGTTCTATATCAATTCTTCTAGTTGATGCATTTTAATTCCTTTAAACGAGGAAATAAAAAAAAATTACATCTTTTGTAAGAGATTTATCCTCCAATCTTCCAAAGAAATTAGAAGTTGGCCGCTTAGCCGAGCCGTTGAAGAGAGGAGTCGCATGAGGAAAACCGTTAAAACGGGCCGCTCGCCAGCGACCCGGAACCGTAATGGCCTTTTTTCTAGTTCCATCCCATGTGATCCCATTTCGGAACCTAGAGAGCAAGTTGTGGGCTGTGGCCCACATTTAATTTTTTGAAATAGGGAGGGGACCACTTTGCCTACAAGCCATGGGGCAGCATATTCACGTGTCAATTGGCTCCCACGTGTTGACAACGATAGGATCATAGGAATAGGATCTCCTCTATCTGTTTTTTTTTTTCTTTGATCTCCCCTATAATACCATGTAATCTTTCAAATTTTTATTGACCAGGACGTGTCTTAAAGTAAGGAGCCACATCATATTATTATGATCCATCAAAGAGTGGGTTCCACACACTAATTGGCCATGACGTGGACGCCTGATTTTTCCACTAGATCATCATAAACGAATCTCACTAATTAACACCATCCTACATTCCAACTAGGCTACTAGTGCAATGAATTAATGTACAGTTCTATGTGCAATACAATTAGAAAATTAATTTTTGAAATTAGAAAACCACTAAACACTCGGACCAGATTTTAAATTCAGTGTTTTTTCCTTATAAACAATTTCCAATAAAATCGAATCAAGTAAAGGATTAAGTTTTTTTTAGTGACCAAATAACTTATGGTACCTGTAGCAAACCAAAATCTAAAGTATATATAGATTAATGAAGAAAAGCATTTATTCTATAATAAGCTCTGTAAATGTGGATAAAAGAGGTATTTACAGATATTTCAATGATTCAGACCTTAAGTCTTGATATGTAAATAATTAATGATAATATAAAAAAAGTAAAATGAAATATATATTGTTGTGTCATGCACAAATTCAAACTTATTGAGTTATTTGAAGTAGTATAAGGTTCAAGTAAAATAATTATGAAATAACTAGTCTATATATCATCTCAGAATCTCAATTGATATATAAAATATAGCTAGGTTAATATTAATTTTATTATCTAAAATGTATATAAATATATACAAATTGTAGGATAAAAGAGAGTGAACATGAGAATTCAAACCATTTATTCTCTAACAAAGTAACAAGTCGACAGACTGAGTTATGCATGCTTGACTTTTATTGCCTGCAGGATGGTGTTAACATTGCTATTGTTGGTTGCTGCACACTAAAAGTAGAGGACGTAAAAGCAATTGCCTTGATGGCAGTTGAACAAGGAAATTGAAGGGGGAGATGTTTTAGAAAAAGTTGCTGTTTATAGGCATGCATGCGAGGAGGTGAAGACGGTATCCCTTGAGATTTTGTACTGAGCTAGTCATACAGTTTTCTTTGATTTAGTGGCATCTATAATTGTTGGTATTTCACTTTGCAGATTGTTGCTGCCACTTATGGTCTTCGGCGTTATCGTATTATCAGAAAGTCTGTTCTAGCGGCGATTGGTAAACTTCAGGTAATGACCTTATCTGGAACTTCAATTCATTGAAATACTAATTAGGTGCTCGTGCTTGAAAATTGAAATACCCAAATGGAAAGAGGGAAATGAAAAATAAACAGTAGTACCCTTGAAATGCATGTGTATTTCTTGCTCTGGACCTAATTTCTTTCTGGGATGTAGAGCCTTTTGACAGAGCTGAAAACAGATCTGGACATGGCAACAAGAGCCTTTTGCATACATATACAAATATATGGATAGCGAGGGCTCCTTTACAGGTGAGGCGAAGCATGTATTATTCTAATATCACACAGATATTATTAGTTGTTTTAGGAATGAAAAATCAGATATTTATATGCAACTAATTTTGACTATAATTCTAAAAGCTTATTTTTCTGTGTATAGCTATAGATGCAACTGATTCTGCAAACTTTTCTGTTTCTATGGGATCAAGGTCAATTGTAGCCAATTTTTTCCCACAGCACTTGCACAAGCTGTCAGCTCCGATAGTTGTATGTAATTGCCTCCCTTATCAATCTTTGATCCCATTTTGTTTTCCTAACTCTTGAAGCTTCTTTGCTATGAAACCACTTTACAATTCGATCTGCAGTAGAGGGTGAGACCCTCCTTACACTTGTTCTTAGTTTGTGCAGCATATAATACACCTTATCACCTTTACCAACTCCCACACTCACTCTTAAGAGGGCCTCTAGTTCAGGCTCTTCTGGATATGGCTGAACATGATTAAATCAAGACACACTACACCATTTCCCCCTTATCATCACTATTTTTTTCTGTTAGCTATTGCTGCAGCAATCACTATCATTGGTTGTGATTTAGAAATTGCCACCCTGCAGTCACCTTTAGGCTGATAGTTGTTCAGAATGGGGTGGCAAAGTGGCTAAGCAAACCCTTTTTTTGGAATGGTGGAGTTTGGAGACAAGAACTGTCTTTCACTGCTGACAGCTTGTGGCTCCACCAATGTTGCAGATAGTTGCTAATAGGGGATCACCATTGATGGAAATGTTGCTGTATTGGTGTTAATCAAAATGTCTTTTTCAACCAATTTTTTATTAGAGTGAGATTGAATTATATTTGATAAATTGGCAAATGATTTTGCTGCTAATTGCAATGCATAATTCCAGTGGTTTTTGCTGCTATTTCTAGTATATTTGATGAGCTATTTGCAGATTCTAACTCATCCATTATTAATCAGATAGAAGCAACCAGAAATGTGAATCTCATTGAATAAAAATCAACTTGCTACTTACACTTATATTAGAAGATACATAAATCGTACATACAGCAATATCAAAAGATGCATAAATTGTATGGATCCTTGCCCTTCTTCACAATCTTCTGTCTTGGCTCTCTTTGCCTTTGGTCTGCAGAAAACATACATACAACAATATCAGAAGAGACAAAAATTGTACAAAGCCACTCAAATGGAAACAAGGAATACCTCTCTGTGAAAGGTTTCTTAGTCACTTCAGTGAAATGCCTGATTGATGAATATGACTGAATTCGGGTTGCACTGCTTGATCTATCAATGCCCCCCAAGGATCCAGCGAAATCAACCTTTAGGCTGAAAACATGGAAGGTTCCCTTGTCACTCAAGACGGCAAGACATTGCGCAGTTGAAGAGAAAGCAAGACTGTAAATCTCTGCTCTGTCTGCTCCTCTCCTAACCTTCATAAAAATACAAGTCATTTCTTCAATACAAATATTTTGTAGTGGTTACAAAAATTCATATATTTTTATGATGTTCATGCAAAAACGATGAGACATGTTCATCAAAACTTGATTTTATGATATAAACACACCCCCTATTCACATACTAAAATCAAAAACCACATGAACAGACAATCAAAATTTTAACTCAGATTCAAATTTCATATACATACATTTATTAGAAAACAAAAAATGAATTTAAATACCTCTTGGAGCAATGAAGCATCAAAAGTATTGAAAACCCGAATCAAAGTCCCTTTACTGCTGGCCGTAGCGAGGAAGCGACCCTTCAGTGGACTTCTCCACAACTTGAGACTCTAAATATATCAAACAAATTAATCAAAGCAAGTCCAAATCATATTCACAAACAATTCACACAACACAAAACCCACCCAAGTGCATCTTGATTTTGGCATCAAGGCTACAATTGTGCATGCTGATTAGTGCCATTGGCACATCCTTGTTGCACTCCTCGCTGCAAAATAACCCACAATTTTTATTTAATTTACATTGTGTTGATTAATCAATTGGATACAAACAAACAAAAAAAATCCTGAAATATGAACAAAATGAGATCTACAAAGAGATGAGAGAGAAGAGAGAGAGAGAGAGAGAGATCTACAAACAGAACCTACCATGTATTTTCAGATCTACAAAGTATAAACCCTCGTCTGGTTTCGATCTAGCTTCATGGCTGGGTTTTTGGGAAGACATAGATCAGAGGGAGAGAGAGAGGAGGAGAAGAAGAGTTTGGCGATAATCTCGCCAGAATTCTCCACCATACGATGGTGGTTCGATCACAGAGATGAGAGAGAAGAGAGGGTGCGGCTGGTTTGGGGTTTGGAGAAAATGAAGATGAATTTCTGGAGTTAGTTTTTTATCCTCCATCAACCCTAAGTAGCAAAATTACATATTTACCCCTTAAACTAAAATCACCATATTTTGTTATCTATCATCAACACAGGTGTAAATAGTGACTGAAGGGGTGCAACCCAAATTCATGGTGCGCTGGACACTGTAATAAGTGAAAGAAATTTCCCACTCTTCCAATTTTTGGTTGAATTTGTGGTGGGAAGAAAGGATCTTAGAAAATGGGTTTTACCACCGCAGCCCAACGCAACCCATTTAGTTGTATTTAGTATTTTTTTTCATTATTTTAGTTGTATTTAGTTAATATTCAACTGAATGAGTTTTTTTTTTTTGTCATACTACCCTTAAGTCAACTAATATATCTATTAGTGGAACATATGGCAACCTTTAACTCCACTCTTTTTTTTACCCTTACTAAAATATTAATTAGTGATGAAAAAAAATGTTAATAGCCACTAACTCTAATCTAGTTTCTTTTCAAGGTGATCATTGGCCATATTTGGTGTAGTGACAGATATAAAATCCAACTAACAATTAGCAAAACTTCCTTGTGCCCTCATTATCTCCTATATATTTTGATTGTAATATATAGGCATACACAAATTATTGCCAAGAATTCATTGTTAATTCACAGTCCAGTAGAGTGTGTCGGGTGGGTAGATGTGCAAGTATAGTTTAAGTCGTAAGAACAATAATTTGATGTGCAATCCATTCCTTTACTTAAAAAAAGATTCTTCTGTTTTGTTTTTTTTTTTAATAAACTACTTGTAGACAACAATTTGCGAGGATTTCTTCAAAAGAATGTATCTCTCCTGAAAATAAAAAAATCATAGTTTGGATAAAACTTAACACAATGCTCACTCAGAAGCAAAAACTGTAAAGCAGCCAACAGAAAGTCAATCCATACATAGTGCAGAAGACATGTATACAATCAAATCAGAGAACACAGATAACTAAAACTCAATCAAATGGCTAAAGAATTTTAATCAAAGTACAAAATCCCAATGCTGCTGTGCCGGCCAAGCTGTGAAAACAAGAAAACTTGAAATGTTTTGAATAGAATGTTTAAGTTGTTATGTGACTTTATTATAGAGGAATTCAAAATTATATCACACTTGAACAACCATTAAATCAACGCAACTGAAAGCTTATTTTATCCCAGGTTCAATAGCAATATAGCATGAAACCGTTTTAAGTTTTTCAGCAGACTGCTACCACATTCCACAGAGCCAAACACCGACCCTTAATAAGTAGATTACATTGTCAAATAAACAAGCAGATGACATGCATTTTAAAGTAAAAGGCTCACCTTTACTGCCATGCCAATAGATGCTCCTATCCGTCACGCAACGTGATGAAAGCTTGACCGGGGTCTAGTCAACAGGGTGAGGAAGACATCCCACGCTATATTCAGTTCGAGGCTCGAGCTGGCGTTCCATGTGGTTTGTGAGGCGAGTGTAGTAAATCACTCGGTGTCCAGGCGGTAGATCTGATAGCCAGTCAGGTGCGAGACACTTCCGCTGGTCCATCTCCTCAGTAAATACCGCATCTCCCTCTCTAAAATCTCAAAGGAACCACATAACTCTGGAATAATTTGTCCAAAAAGACTGGATGCTTCATCATCCTCATTCTCATGAATGTCCCGTCTTCTCTGGATCCTTAAAATTCTTCCTCTATCTTCTTCAGTTACATAATTCCATTGATCTCTCTCCCACATCCTAACACAATCTATCCTCCTTATAGCTGCTCTTAAAGCTAGCAGTCTCTCATCTGTGTAGCAGAAAATTTGCCTGTCACCTGTACGGCAGCGTATGATATCCCAGCAGATTGTGTGGCGATGTTCTCCTCTCCCCGTCTTGTTCCAAGTTCGATTCCAACATCTCTAAAACATGTTCGCCCATGTCACGAGGTGACCCTAACCAAGAACGTCGCACAAAACCCATTGCATGAGGGGGATCCAAACCTTTGCGGACATACACCTTGATTTTGTCGCCTCCACCTTCATCCGATTCATTTTCAGATCCAGAGCCCAATTTGAAAACCCAGAGTTATTTTTGCAGAGTGTTCTTTTTGATTGATTTGGGTTTAACAAATAACAACAAACCCAAAAGTCGCTCTGTAGTACATGTCCTATAGGGTACCCCAAAATCTTCCTGGAATTGTTCCACCTTAACCACAAATTGAGGATGATGGGGACTCCGGCGTTCGGTGGTGGTGGGGTGAGGATGAGTGCTCTCATCTCAAAGAAGATTCAGCGCATGCACACTTCGGCCCTGAAGTTCTCCAGAGGGACCGGCCGTTACTTGTCACCGAGCAGGTAAAATTTCTGTTAAAAAAAAAAAATGGATCCTCTAGTTTGGGTTTTTTATTTGGGTTTACAAGTAGAAATAGGATCTTTTTCAATTTCCCTTTCTACTTGGGTTTTCTTCTATTTGGAACTTTTGTTATGGTAAATTTTCAGCCCTGAAGTTCTCCAGAGGGCGTTACCTGTCACCGAGAAAGTAAAATTTTTGTTTTAAAAAAAAAAGGATCCTCTTGTTTGGGTTTTCTATTTGGGTTTAGAAGTATAAATAGGATCTTTTTCAATCTCCCTTTCTACTTGTGTTCTTTTTTGATTGATTTGGGTTTAACAAATAACAACAAACCCAAGAGTCAAAAAATAAATAAGTATGAAACTAAGCTCTGTAGTACAGGTCTTATAGGGTACCCCAAAATCTTCCGCGAATTGTTCCACCTCAACTGCAAATTGAGAATGATGGTGATGATGGGAAAATGGAAAATGAATCGAATGAACGCTTTGGATCTGAAAATAAATCGAATTAACGCTCTGGATCTGAAAATGAATCGAGCGTTCATCCGATTCATTTTCCATTTCCCCATCATCACCATCATCCTCAATTTGCAGTTGATGTAGAACAATTCGCGGAAGATTTTGGGGTACCCTATAAGACCTGTACTACAGAGCTTAGTTCCATATTTATTTATTTTTTGGTACAGTGGAGGCTATAGGCCCGAAACAAACAAATTAAAAAGAAATTAAGCGACTCTTGGGTTTGTTGTTATTTGTTAAACCCAAATCAATAAAAAAAAAACACTCGCAAAAATAACTCTGGGTTTTCAAATTGGGTTTTGCTAAGCCAATTTATGCTTTCTATTTGGGCCCTCCAGCTTACCAAAACAAAAGGTCCAAATAGAAGAAAACCCAAGTAGAAAGGGAGGTTGAAAAAGATCCTATTTGTACTTGTTTGGGTTTAGAAAACCCAAACAAAACAAGAGAATTTATTTTTTTTTTTAAACAAAAATTTTACTTGCTCGGTGATAAGTAACGGCCGGTCCCTCTGGAGAACTTCAAGGCTGAAAATTTATCATAACAAAAGTTCCAAATAGAAGAAAACCCAAGTAGAAAGGGAAATTGAAAAAGATCCTATTTCTACTTGTAAATCCAAATAGAAAACCCAAACTAGAGGATCCTTTTTTTTTTTTAACAGAAATTTCACCTGCTCGGTGACAGTTAACGGCCAGTACCTCTGGAGAACTTCAGGGCCGAAGTGTGCATGCGCTGAATCTTCTTTGAGATGAGAGCACTCATCCTCACCCCACCACCACCACCGAACGCCGGAGTCGGTGCCGGTGCCGGTGCCGTGGGTATAGCTTGATCTGTCCGTCTTTCATGTCTTCGTTGTTCTTGAGCGAAGTTGTTCTTGAACAAACCATCATGAAACCAAGATATACAGAGTAAAGAGCAGAAATAAAACTTATATAGAAGGAATAATAAAAAATATATATATAAGCTAGAGTAATATCTTTCAGGGTTTACCTGAGAATCAAAAGGCTTTTTTATAGACCAGTTGGTAGCAAGCTGTTATGATTTGGCACAATAGCCCCTTACATGATCAGCTCTCACGCGCCTCTAGAATTTTCTTTTATTCCTTGGGCATTTTAATTTTTAAGCCTTGAGAATTGAGATTGGATGTAATACTGGGCATCATGGGATCACGCGTGGCATTTGGTGAGTACAGAAGCAAGTGGGATTGAGGGAGGGAGAGTAAAAGGATGATTTTTGAGAATAGGCCGGGTGTGTGACTGTGTGGGGTGATGAGAGGGAAACAGACTACTACATATATAGCCTATTAGCCATCTTGACCAACTTCCAAAGAAAAAGTGTCCAAATTAACACAAACATAGTAAGCCTAGTGACACATCCCCTAGAAACCCTGATACCATAAGTTTGTAATTTGCCTGGCCACAAACAAAATGGCAGAAACAGACTGAGACATGATGAATCAAACAAAGAGAAATTAATGCAACGTGAGAGACTCGTCAGGAGCCTTCAACTGCAAGTTTTTTTGAAATGTAGTTTGTAAATGAGGATTAAGCTGTATTAATTGTTTTATTGTACTCTATCTCGTATTAGAATCATATCTTGGTATTCCACTAATTAAATCGACACATAAATCACACGTACCTTTAATAATTGTCTTTATATAAAATTTCTCAACTCAAAAAACACCTAATGATAGATTTCCCTACATTAGGTACTTGCTAGTACATATATTTAATGGTTTTTTTTCTCAAATTAGGTATATCTAAATTTTAGCCATGGTCCAAATTAGGTACATAAATTACTATTGGTTCCAATTTCAATAAAAAATTTTATTTAATTTCAATTTTGTATATCATGTGATTTTCGTAAAATAATATTAAGAAATTAATTTGGTCATGAACCTTGCACATGTCATATATTCAAAATTCATCAGACGTCCATTTACGAACCTAAGTTGGCTATCATATTTATATTGGAACGCCTGATGTAAATATTATTTGACGTAATGTGAGTACTTAATTATTATACTTAAAGCCAAAAATCATATACCAAAAAAAAAAAATTTATACGATATACATATATAACATTGCAATATACAAATAACCTCCATGTCGTAGACTGTTTTAATTAATTACAAAGATTTGATATCTCCGGCCAGACTGACGTACATGCAGTTTGACTCTCAAAGAAACCCTTTTGGGTGTTTAGCAAGGCTGAGAGAAAGAAGGATATGTCTGCCCCAAAAAAAGAAGGATATGTCTACCCTCTCTCCCTCCTCTCTGTGTATTTCACGCGCCACCATGTAATTTTCTTCATTACAGACAAATTAGGCACATTTCATATACATGCAATTTGAAACAATTGGAATACTATAGAGAAATTGAATATAATAAAGTAATATACAAAACCAACAAAAATGATATGTGACAGATAAAAAAATAAGTAATTTCATAAAATTAAGAAAAACACTTTATGAATGTCACCGCATCACTAGTGTAACAAGAAATAAACTTTATGATGAATTAATGACTGAGCCGAAACGACAGAAACTGGAGCGTTTCGAATCCAAACGCATGAAATCATCAAATTCATCATGACCATCTGGTCCATCATCATTTGTTGTAGGAGTCTGTTGTTTATTTTGTGGTTGTTGTTGTGGTTGTTGAGAGTAATGTGGAGTAATGTCCCACATCGAAAAACTAGAGTGCTTATAAGTCTTGGACCTCTCCACCCATTGCCAATTAATTTTGGGTTGGATGCTCTAATTCTATCATGGTATCAGAGCTTGGTTATATGTTGAGAGTAATGTGGAGCAATGTCCCACATCGGAAAAACTAGAGCTTAATATATGTGCTTATAAGTCTTGAACTTCTCCACCCATTACCAATTAGTTTTGAATTTGATGCTCTAATTCTATGAGTTGTCACCCTTCTCCTCATATACTTTGCAAATTAGCAACCCAAAAACATTTGCATTAATTATTGAGAGTTAAATAGCTGTACTCACCGCCAACAAGTCATTGCAACTAGTCCAAGTCATATAACAAGACACTGTTACCTTCTGTGTCCTTTCAAAACTTGTTTATGCATTGCATGTGGATGTTATATGGCTCATTTGCCTGACAGCTGGTTGAGTGAGTGAGTGAGTGAGATATTGGGTTAAGAGGTTTCAATGATTTTAAAAATTGATAGGCCCTTCTCTTGGTTTGGCCGCTTCACAGATGTATATAACCTCTTGGACAACACAACTAATTAAACAATACAGATTTATTTGGAGTTATGGTTGCTTTCACAAACGGTGCTATATAGTATTCATGTTATCCATATGAATATATCTCGACTATACACAACTAAACAATTATACAGATTTATTTGGAGTATCTCTGGCTTATTGTATATATGGTGATGTAATCCTGAGTAGCACTTTTTGTATATCTACTTTCAGATAGCACAACTGCATTGCGTTTCTTGTGATTCGCCCCAATTTTACATAACATGAACTATGAAGATAAGTCAGTCGATATAGTAACACTTTCTGAAATGACTGTTTTTAGATTCTTAATTATGATTTTCCAATTAGTAGTTGTCTTAAATTTTGAAGAAAAATTGCATCCACAAATTTATACAAGCATGCAAACAATACGACTCTAATTCGCTTAAAACATCCTTTAATCTTGAGATGTTCCACACTTCTACTACATATTCCATGAATTTTCCCTTTTAAGCTTAGAAGATGTTCATCTGACATTATTGATTCTGACTGCTGAGAAGCATGTGTAATAATCGATGATATATAACCTCATATATGACTGCTGAGAGTTTTTGGCACTCCCTTTCTTGTATTAGCATACATGAGCTGTCATATATGTACAGACAAAAAAGAGTGCAATACTTACCTAGCTTGCAAACCTGTATACCAGTTAAAATATATATAACCTCAATCAATTCATTTAAATGGGTTTAAGATGCTTTGAATGGGTTCTCTAAATCTCAACCATTAAAATAAATCCTACGGCTAAAATTATAATTATGTACATTCCACGAAAATTAAGTCTCTCTTCTAAAAACTTTATTCTAAATTTGTCAAACAGTCGAAAATGATTGCCGAGCATTCGGTTAATGGACCAATATTATGTAACATGAAATAGTTACAATAATTGAACTTTAGTTATAATTTTAAAAATCATAAGGCTTTAATCAATAAATTGTAAAATTAAAGAAGCTGAATAGAAGTCTCGATCTCTTTATTTAAGTATCGCAATATAGATTCTTGAATAGAAATTTTAAAAATAATTAACGATAATCATTGAGTTAGTGGGATATTGAGCTCTATAAAAATTCCTTAATATGACTCCTTGATTAATGGAATTTACATTTCTAGCTAGATGCGTATTACGCTTATATTTATAATTTTTATCATTCAATTACAATGTTAAGGCTAGGCTTATAATGACTATTTAAAGGAAACTCTTTCTATATAACTGTACAACGCCAAATACTACTTACCAAACTGGTTTAGATTCTTTACTATCTATAAATTTATAATCCTTAAATACTAACGATATAATATTATATTAATCAATTAAAACTACACTGTTATGCCTCTTGCACGCAGTGGCAGAACTAAGTGCATGTATAGCACAGCCGAGAATTCTGCTAAAAAAAAAAATTAATATATATTATATATAGAAGCCCAACTCATCAAAAGGGTAAAGTTAAGAAAAATAGAAGTAAAATTATGAGCCTAATGCAATCAATAATCACTTTTCATTAGCCTAATACCTTCATGATCTTCATGGTTTTTTTTTTTTTTTAAGTTCCTATATAAATATTTTATTTGTATTTTTTTTACTAGGAAAAAAATTGTCTAGTGATTTAAATATAGATATATATATATATAACTATTGAGCTAGTATATTTCATGTCTTAATGTCTTATTTTAATAAAACAAAGTTTATATAGTTTAACTATTAGTAAAGAACCCACTAAAATTTAACATTACATTACATTAATGAGCAAAATCCAAAACATTACATTAACTCAATCAAACCCATCTAATCAAATTGTTTGAATATGTTGTTGTGATTGACAATCTAACACATAAAATGTCAAACATTATAACACTTGAAAAAAATTTCTTGCACATGTATAGATAAATAATTTAAATGATTGACTACTAAAAAGTTGCTAATAAATTTTGAAAAGACTCAAAAGTAAATATGTATTTTCTTAACATATAAAAATAAAAGTATGTCAATGAACACAAGTCGGTGTTATTTTTCAGAACAACGCCAATTCATAAGTGAAGGTATATTCGATATAACAAATGTACACACTTGTAACTTTTTTCAAAGGCTCAACCACTAAATAATTTCTTGCTCAAAACTAATGTTTTCAATCCACCTTTTACAATAAATACGTGATATTGCAATACGAGTAGTCTGAATCGAAATCGCAATGAGATTCACCTAATTAATAGTCCTACTACTTAGGTCTCTTATTTATGTTGTTCTATATCAATTCTTCTAGTTGATGCATTTAAAAGTTGGCCGCTTAGCCGAGCCGTTGAAGAGTGGAGTTGCATGAGGAAAACCGTTAAAACGGGCCGCTCGCCAGCGACCCGGAACCGTAATGGCACACCGTTTTGGCTTTTTTTCTAGTTCCATCCCATGTGATCCCGTTTCGGAACCTAGAGAGCGAGTTGTGGCTGTGGCCCACATTTAATTTTTTGAAATAGGGAGGGGACCACTTTGCCTACAAGCTAGGGGTGTGATTTGGATTGGAAAATCCGAATCCGACCGATTCTTATCCGAAAATTTCCAATTTTATTCCGAATCCAAAATTGCCGAATCCGAAAATGCCGAAATCCAAAAATTCCGAAAAAAATTGGATTGTAATTGGAATGTTTATGTAAATTCCGATTCCGATCCAAAAAATTCCGAAATGTTTCGAAGGCATTCTGATCCAATATTTCTAAAATTATGTCAATTTATTCCATATTATATATTTTATCATTTATTTAGTATGATACATATAACATATATTTTAAAAAAGATGACTAATACTATTAATATAAATATATGTACATTATAAATATATGTGTATCATAATAACATAAATGGTAAGTTGGTAACACAAACACCCACATTTTTCCGTACATGTAATTACTATTTTTTTTTATTAGGGAGGGGAATTGAAGATATGGAGCAATTCTACAGTTATTCCAACTGGAATATCCCATCAATTGTAATTACTAATTACTAAATATTTAAGCTTATTATTTCAAAATTTCAAACATAATATATATATGTGAGTAACATGTATCTATTAATGACATTTATTCTAACAATGTTGGATGAGCTCCAAAGATTAATCCCCCACCTCTAAGATATGTGCTATTAAGCCTATTATACATTCATAGTGACATTTATTTCTCTTATATATTATGTATGTTATAATATATAATATATACCATTAAACATACACAATATATATCATACATAATCTAGCAATGAAAAACTTGCTAAATTGCATCTTTCTTTCTTTTTTTTCCTTCTTTTCTAGATTTTTTTTATGGTAATGGTATGAGATGGTATGGTTCTAAATGTTATTTAAATTAATATTTTGAATTTTCTTTTTAAATTGGACATATATTTTAATTACATTTTAATATAAATATTGAAATGCATCATAATCTATTGTCTTTTAATTTTTGTTTGTTTGTTAATTTCATCATTATTTAAAAAAAAAATCCAAACATGTTCCAAAAAATATTATGAAAATGTGAAAATTCCGATTTTTTATTCGAAAATTTCAAATGTTTATCCAAAAGTTTCGAAAATGTTATATTCCAAAAAATTCTAAAAATTCCGAGAAATCCGAAAATTCCGAATCGGAATGAGATGTTGAAATTCCGATTTTTTGGAATGAAAATTAGAACATAAATTTCATTTCAAAATTTTTTAGATTGGAATTGAAACACCCTATTTCCGATCCGATCCGGCCGAAACACACCCCTACTACAAGCCATGGGGCAGCATATTC
Source organism: Dryas octopetala (assembly GCF_963921425.1). Classification (NCBI taxonomy): domain Eukaryota; kingdom Viridiplantae; phylum Streptophyta; class Magnoliopsida; order Rosales; family Rosaceae; genus Dryas; species Dryas octopetala. The sequence continues at coordinate 20,441,501 of NC_141370.1, read as the reverse complement.
ACGTGTCAATTGGCTCCCACGTGTTGACAACCATAGGATCATTGGAATAGGATCTCCTCTATCTGTTTTTTTTTTTCTTTGATCTCCCCTATAATACCATGTAATCTTTCAATTTTTTATTGACCAGGACGAGTCTTAAAGTAAAGAGCCACATCATATTATTATGATCCATCAAAAAGTGGGTTCCACACACTGATTGGCCATGACGTGGACGCCTGATTTTTCCACTAGATCATCATAAACGAATCTCACTAATTAACACCATCCTACATTCCTACTAGTGCAATGAATTAATGTACAGTTCTATGTGCAATACAATTAGAAAATTAATTCTTGAACTTAGTAAACCACTAATTAAACACTCAGGCCAGATTTTAATTTCAGTGTTTTTTCCTTATAAATAATTTCCAATAAAATCGAATCAAGTAAAGAATTAAGTTTCTTTTAGTGACCAAATAACTTATGGTACCTGTAGCAAACCAAAATCTAAAGTATATGGAGATTAATGAAGGAAAGCATTTATTCTATAATAAGCTCAGTAAATGTGGATAGAAGAGCTATTTACAGATATTTCAATGATCCAGACCTTAAGTCTTGATATGTGAATAATTAATGATAATATAACAAAAGTAAAATGAAATATATATATTGTTGTGTCATGCACAAATTCAAACTTATTGAGTTATTTGAAGTAGTACTTACGTAAATAGAATAGAATTCTAAGTGGTGTGAAGTTGTAAACCAATCAAACGTACTCTAGTTAGAACAACTATAAAAACCCTACAACTGGTTGAGAGTTAGAAGAAAGTGAGAGGAATTAAGAAACAAATATATTATGGGATACCAAAACCAAAAGCGGCTGTGGAAATATAACATCCAAAAAAATGGAGAGGGCCTTCTCTTGATTCTGATTTTGTATTGTGTTGTGGTTTTATGGATCGGATTTCCAAAAGTAAGATCACCTCAAGACGCCTCAAAACAGCAGCAGTCGCTTAACGGGTCATCGAGGAATCCATCGGCAGCGTCAATATTTGATTGGCTCTGGTTACCTTTACATAAGGAGGTCCAAAAATGTTTGTCGTTGCCAACAGAATTAGACATACACAAATGTTATGTCAAAATGTATCTCTCATCCTCCAGTGAAGGTTTCCATGATGTCCTCGATTTTATGTTCTTTGAGCCTAGTAACCCAGACCTCTTAGAAAAACCAATATTAAGTTGTAACCGGCTCTTCGGAATAGCAATATTATGTTGTAAACGAAAGCTCTTCAGAAAACCAAACCAATATTAAGATCGATATGTTTTTTATGTTTGGCTTCTAAAGATGAATTTCTCATATGCTGCTGTAGCAAAAAAAAAAAAAAAAAAAAACAAGATGCATGCATATATACTAATGAAAAGGAAAATTTATGTTCGTTCATGGGTTGTAAAGAGTGATGAATTGATCATGATATATATGCAATGAGTTAATACAAGGAAATGTATACTGAGACAAAACCACCATCATCATAAAATATGATGTAGGATATACATCTCAGATAGAATAGGCTGACTTTGGAGTAAATATAAAAAACTTTGTCAAAGTATTTGTATAAATTGTTATCCCATGATCCTAACCCTATATATATATAGGCTCCTTCTATTGCGGTATACCTCAACTTATTTATGTTGAGGTATATCCTATTGGGGCCCACACGAGTTGTTTTGTGTCGATCCGAACCGTTCAATTTTTACATCTCCATTGATAAATCATCCTTGCAAAAAATTAGCCAAATAGGAAATCATTTGCCTATCTAACTTTGATCAAATAAATGGACGAACAAAATATTTTAGATGAAACCGTTCATTTGTTTGATCAAAGTTAGATAGGCAAATGATTTCCGATTTGGCTAATTTTTTGCAAAGATGATTTATCAATGGAGATGTAAAAATTGAACGGTTCGGATCAACACAAAATGACTCGTGTGGGCCCCAACAAGGTCATATCTCAACATAATTAAGTTGAGGTATACCTCAATAAAATTAAGGAGCCTGTATATATATATATATATATATATATATATAATTAGATGTTTGCTAGCCTATAATTGGTTTGTAATACAATTAAGGCTCAAGTTCATTTATATCCACCAATTATATAGTCTATTTCAAGTTGGTCCATGAACTATAAAATATTTCAAATTTCCCCATTAACTATAGGGTTCATTTCAAGTTGGTCTACGAACTATAAAACATTTCAAATTTCGCCATTAACTATATGATTCATTTCAAGTTAGTCTACAAACTAACAAAAAACATACATAATGATAGACAAAACCTGGTTGACAAAAAAACCGAACCGAACCAAATTATTTATACATTTTTTTTTATTTTTTTATTTATTAAATACAAGTTATATATTTTGAATAAAAAAGGTATAAGGTGTTTTTGGAACATGTTGGCTTCGAACCCGGCCATGACCACTTGAGGAGAGTGAAATCGTGAATTCTCACTACACCATTTAGTCACTTATGATATTTAAGTACATGCAATATATTTATAGGTATACTGATACTTGAAATATAATAATTTATAAAATTATAATTGGTATTCTACACCATAATCTTATACACTAAACCATAAAGTCTAAAACCTTATACCTTAAAAATTAACCCTATACTCTAATAATTTTAGTATATAAATTATAAATTATAGTTTTGGACTTTTAGTAATATGTTTACAATATAGAAACTATAAATTATATAAAATATAAACTAGTAAAATTTTTAGACTTGCAATGATAATATTTAAATAGAGATCTAAAATAATATCTTAAAAAAAGGAATGATATATAAAATATATTTAATTTTATAAATTATTATATTTCAAGTATCAGTATGCCTATAAATATATTGCATGTATTTGAATTTCATAAGTGGTTAAGTGATGTAATGAGAATTCATACTTTGACTCTCCTCACAAGGTCATGGATTCGAATCCCAATATGTGCAAAAAACACATTACATCTTTTTTATTCAATATATATAACTTTTATATAATATAAAATATATATAAATAATCTGGTTCAGTTCGTTTTTTTTGTCAACCCAATTTTGTCTACCATTCTGTATGTTTTTTATTAGTTCGTGGACCAACTTGAAATAAACCTTATAGTTAATGGATAAATTTGAAATATTTTATAGTTCGTGGACCAACTTGAAATGAACCCTATAGTTAATGAGCAAATTTGAAAATGTTTTATAGTTCGTGGACCAACTTGAAATAGACCTTATAGTTGGTGGATATAAATGTACTTGAGCCTACAATTAATATAGCATGAGCCCTACAAAAGATCTCTTGAATAAAATTATTTGAGGATCCAATAATGGAAGGGGCATTCTAATGAGGGATCTCTAATTTAAGGGTAAATAAGGGATCTCTTGTGAGCCCATTTCACATTATAATTCAACGATCATATCCATCTATTTTTTAAGTCTCAATTTAAAGACCAATTTTGCAAAAAGTTAGATAAATTAGAAACTATTTAATTGTTTGATTATTGAAAACATTATGCTCATCAATTTATTTTATCAAAATTAGACTTCTTAATGATTTTCAATTTATCTAATCTTTTGCATATATGACCTTTAAATAGAGTCCTAACACGTGATTGATTTTATAATTCGAACCGTCAATTTTTTAGGCCTCGATTCAAAGATCATTATTACAAATTAAAAATCAACCAAATCGAAAATTATTTAGCTAGTCATCTAACTGTGATCAAATAATTAATTTATATATATATTGCGTTCAATTAAGCACTTACAATTACAAATTAAATGCATGTTCTATTCAAATTAATTTACAATTATATCTTAATAATTACATATATATCGAATAAATGCTTTCCTTAATCCGTCCCTAGCTATGTGCTTAGATTGAATTGGGTAAGTTTTAGTTTAATTATTTTGGTTGTGTTTGTTTTAGTTCTTTAATTACTCGATCAGATGGGAGGAAGATATTAATACGGTGCTTTTGGATATATATGCTTTAAGGCCGGTCAAGCTGGTCAGTTACATTCTAACCATTAATATTTTTGGAGCTGATAATTATTGTACGTATATAACTCATCCTGAATCAAAGAATTGAAAGCTTATAGTTTGCAGGCCTGAATGATCCAATTGAATAAGTTGATATATCGATCCTATATATACATGTACAGGTTGTGGCCTCCCAATTCAAAATTGGTTCGATGCAAGCCGAGCAGCCTCATCAAGGAGAAGTTATTCAAGATTAATTTGTTCAAAATCTGGAAATTAAGGTCCTCCAAGGTGGCACAATCGATCCTACCTTAACTTGCATGCAACACAGGATTTATTAGAATATTAAAAATATATAGATTCGTATTAATTCAATTTAATCTTATATATAATATATGCATGCATTTGATAAACGAATTAACCCAATCAAAGAGAGGGCAGGAGGGAATTCTATTAAGCAAATAGCCAAATATAGTGTAAAACCAAAAAAACATCCATATCCATACTAGCTAGTCTCCTCTATATCCATATTAGTCTACTGATCGATATATGAAACTGAAAACCTTCATGAAACATCCATCTCGATCGATCTAGCTACGTACTGATTTATATATGAAATCGAAAACCCCCATCTAATCTATGTGTGGTCTCCATCCACGTGCAGGTTCAGCTCTTCCACCAGTTAAACACATGACAGCATATACTATGCAAAGAAGAAAAAAACCAAATATGACGTTCCAACCCCAAGCGCTGCAGTATTGTTGGGTGTAATGTGAGCCCAAGATTCCTCCTGCAGTGGCCATAATATCGAGAACAGTTGCCACCCTAGCTAATCCTTGTGCACTTGTTCTGGTTGGGTTCAGATCAAACGCAACCTGTGTCATAACGAGTATGTACGTGCCATTCACAAGTGTCCCAAACAGTAACATCAATATGATATGGAGACAAATACTTGTATTTCCATAAATCCGATACAGGATCATGGTTAACATTGAAAGGGACATAACATCCCGTTCTTGAATGAATGCTCCTAAAATCCCACCTAGCATTCTCCGGCAGCTCGGCCACGTTTAGGGTTGATTTGACATGGATTTATCCACGTGCTCTTCGGTCCTTCAGTGTTGGCGAGAGGTCAGGGAAAAAACTAGTGTCACAATTTAATATCAAATAATTGTGAACCCGTCTCTTAATATCATAAGTTTTTCAGACCAATAGTAAACCAACAAAATTATCTTCTTCTTTTTTTTTTGGAGAAAAAACCAACAAAACTATCTGAACCATTTAAAGAAAATCTATACTTTAAAGGCCAAAAAAAAAAAAACGATATTCGAGGAAACTATCAGTTAACAACTTAACATTAACACACACCTCAAAACCTAGTTGTTTGCTGAGGGGTTGTTAATATTCCAGGGAGAAAACGACATATCGTCCTTTCTTCGTAGCTTCACAGTGAACAACGACATGTCGTCTTTTCTTCGTTTCACAGTGAACAACGACACGTCGTTCGTCATTTGGTAAAGTAATTGACAAGGATAAGTTGATACATAGACGACAGTGAACGCGGGAGGGAGAGCAAGAGATCGATGACGATCGACGACCAGAGCTCCGTCTATGTCGGAGGCCTTCCGTACAACGCCACTGAGGATAGCGTTCGCAGTGTCTTTGATTTTTACGGTGCTGTCGTTGCCGTTAAGGTCCGTCAACTATCTCTTCTCTCCCTGCTTTCCATCTCCCACTCCATTTTTTTTTTTGTAATTTTTCTTTCAAGGGTTTTCAGCATTTTTGGGGTTTGTATCACTCTTCTGCTGCTTCTTCAATTCTTCAATTTTTTCTTGGCCTGCAGATTATCAATGATCCTTCGACTAGAGGAAAATGCTATGGCTTCGTTACTTTCAGAAACCCTCGGTCGGCAATTGATGCCATCAATGAGATGGATGGCGGGGTATGTATTCATTCCTTCATGTGATTCAACTTGCAACTAGGGTCTCTGTGATTGGTTGATAAAGTATCTTATACTCTTTGACATTGTGGAGCTTTGAATTATTAGACTATTGATGGGCGAGTTGTCAGAGTGAATGAAGTGAAGACTAGAGGTGGTGGAAGACTGAATTTTAGTAGAGAGAGGGAAAGTTTCCGGCAGAATGTTGTGAGGGGCAGGAACTGGGATCGAGGAGGTAGAGACCATGAAAGGGAGTATGATATTCGTGATAGGGAACGATACAGGGACCGAAATAGTGATCGGTCAAGAGAGCGTGACCGTGACCGGTCTCTCGAGCACCATCAGGAAAGGGATAGAGGATATGAGCGTGTGCGTGATCATGATCAAGAAAGGGATCAGGAGAGGGATAGAGAATATCAGCGTGGGCGTAATCATGACCAACGAAGGGATCATTTCATGGATAGAGAGCATGATCAAGACGGTGATTTGGAAGTTGACGAGCAACAACACAGCAGGAACCATGATCAGGGTTGGGAAAGGGGTCATCATACTTTGGATTCTGATAGAGATAGGGAGATGGATAGGACCAACATTCATAATAACGTTGTTGACAAGGATAAAGATGAACAGTCAAGGAGATGGAATGGGTAAGATACCCTTGTTTTCAATTCTAATTGTTGCTTGCCATTTTCTTAGAAAAAAAAAAAAAAAAAAAAAAATTTGTTGGTTGTCATTAGACACGAGCCATGGAGCAACCGGGCTTCGTATTTTGATTCCATAAACTTGGGAATTATAAAGCCAAAGTTAGGTGGCTTTGATAGCAAAATTGTTTGCATCTGTTGTGGTTATGTAGTGTTTTGCACAATTATTAACATGTTGCATACATTGCTTACCTTGTCGTATTTTGAAAGTCAATACTTTAATCATTGCATTTAAATCGATCCTGAGTTTGTTGGTTAGCTTTTCATATTTGTATCTAGTTGAATTTTCACTCTGAGAAAGTATGTATCCTAGCTTGAAAAACTAGATAGTAGAGTCCCAAATACTGTTGGGAGTTAAAGTTGATCTTATTGTGTCATGTCATCAGTCGAGTAGCAATCATGTTTCTTGGGATGACCAACAGAAAGAAAGATACTTTGAATCACATAAGTTTAATACATTGGCATTTGAAAAAACGTTTATATCACTATGTTCTGGTTTATTTTCTGCAGTCCAAAATCCATTGACCGACAGAGTAGAGACCCTTTATCTCATTCAAATGATGATTACAATGATCAGGCAAGTTCAGTATTTTCAGCTTTTATTCCTAAGGGAGTGGCATGCATTTATAAATGTGCCATCTTATTACAGTGTTGCTTTGTTTTCATTTGACCTGTTAAAAATATCAGGTAAAAGAACAGCTTGAGGGGTCCTTGCAAAGGCTTGAAGAATTAAAAAAGGAGGTTCGTCTTTACTTAAGAATTTAAGTAAATGAAGTATTGTGGCAAAAAAAAAAAAAGTAAATGAAGTATTGTCGGATTAATTCGTAGAGACCAAAGTTGTGCATCCAATAGGTTATCCTGTAACCTTCTATTTTTTATGGTAGTTAAGCATAATTTCTACATTTGACCTGTGAATTGTTCATCAGAAAATGTGGACACATGTACATGCATGCAGATAAAACCCACCTACCCGCACACACACACACACATTTCCAGAGGAAAACACTGGAGCATGGGAATCACCTTAATAAACCTCCAAAGCTTATCCTGCAACCTTCTATTTTTTATGCTTACCCCCATTTTCTGAAAGGTAGAAGAAACTAAGATTCATAAAGCCTTCAAAAGGCCAAAATTGTGCATCCAATAGGTTTGAAATAGGCAGATTTTATGGTAGTTGAGTATAATTTCATGGAAACTACCTGTGAATTGTTCATCAGAGAATATGGTCAGATATACATGCATGCAGATGAATACCCACAAACATGCACACACACACACACACACACTTACACTAAAAAAGCATTTGTGCCAGTTGACATTTAAAGTGAAGATAACAAACCTTCAAAGCTTACCTTGCAACTTGGCAGAAGACACTAAGATTCATTTTGTTTTTCAGACTTCTCAGATGGAAGAGAGGTTGGAAGACGAAGGAAAACTGGTTATGGATTTACAGAAGAAATCTAAGGTGTGTTCTTTTCTAAAAGTTCTCTCTTATCTCATGCAGTCCTTCACTTTAATCTGCGTGTCTTCTTTCCAAGTTTTCTGATTTCCCAAGCTGAACCCACTGAGAATTTGCTTATGCAGAAACTGGAGGATGCATTGATAAATGCAAAGAGGAGCTCTTCACACCATAAGATGCAGTTGACCAAGGTATTTTCAGTGGTTATGATTGGTTGTTAATAACTTCTGCTGGACATTGCTTGGAGTTAATGTATATTGTTTAAATTATCTGCAGCTACATAAATGCTTTATGCAAGTAAGAGATTACACTGAAAGACTTAAAAGCTGCGAACAGGAACTTCAGGTTGGTGTCTTCACTCTAAAGCTTAATGTACAGGAAAACAATGTAAATGGGAACGAGCATTTTTTTTAGGTCTATCTATGAATTGAAGGCAAAACTATCTAGCTTTTTGTCCTTCTTTAGAATATATTTTTGATTTTTTTTTTTGTAAGAGTTGGGGAATATATTTTGATTATTCATTTTGCCATAAAGAAGCTTTCAACTTCCATTTGAGTTGGGCCGATGGACATTGTTAAATGTGAAGCCCAAAATTTGGTTTGCTGGATCTCAAACCCTCAAAACTCACTTTTGATGTTATGTACCAAGTGCTAAACTTTTATCTGTATTGTGAATTCTTAGATTGTGGTGAGAGGAATTAACTTTATAAACCATTTTGGTTGCAGTCGGTCTTTGATACAACAATGTTGGAAGATGGTGTTGATGATGTTGGCTTAAGGAGGGACGGAATGCTGACAATTGGCAATGCATGATATCAGGTTGAACTTTGAGAAGAGTGATCTGTGACACCCACACACTGTTTTTTTTTTAAGAAAGTGATGGTGTATGAAGTCTTTGTAGATATTTACTCCAAGGTCATGGAGAATCAGCATCTTCTATTTGAGATGTACTATTTACATCATGTTTTCTAATATAAGTCTTTGTCACATGTTTTGTTTTATTTTCACTTAAATGTATAAGTTTACTCATGCATGAGAGTTATCTGTGGATTATTAGCTAGCTCCATGAAAGCAGCTCATTATCTTTGGTTTTTTGGAGTGTGGAATAATAATGAATATACACCTTTTAACGCCAACAAGTAATCCCTCTTCCCCTGTGAATTTGTTTAAAACTAACAAGCAACAGAAAGAGAAAGGCAATTTAATAAAGTGGCCATTGTCGTGTGTTTTTATGAAAGCTTCTGAGAGATTTAGGGTGGAAAGAAGTCAAGTCAGGCACGCACTTTCGGTGCCTCTTCTTTCGCGACCTAATTTTTAGAGTTGGGAGTTTCTTTTCCTAATAAATTGGATACTATAGTCTCGGTTTTTGAGTTTGTGTGTAATTCATAATCGAATGATTGATTTACCAACAATCTAAAGTAAAATCTCCAATTCTTTGGGCTCGCAACAACACAAGACATGGTCAGTTCAACCAACAAGTTTATTGTGCCATTAGTTATTTGGATCCTAACCATAATTTCTGGCCTCAGAAAATGTCTTTCCCTTCTTCTTTCACTTTTTAGGATGATAAAAAATGGTTCCACTACACTTCAAAATTCTTGTGGATTAGTGCGTAAAAGTCTAAATAGAGAAGATGTTGTTACTTTTCTTAAATTAAGATAATGTTGTTGCTTTTTTAAAAGTAATTATATCCTTACTCGAAGCTTCTTCTTGAATATTGAGCAAACATTAAAATTTTGTTCGTGATACTCTTATTGAACTCAGTTTGAGTTGGTCGGTCTGTACCTATTGGGCTTGGCCCTACTAATGGGCACTTTAAAAGGCCCAAACTTAAACTTTGTAGGCTATGAATCAAGGCCCACACACTCAATCAAGCCTAGAAGAAAAGGCTATCACAATATAATTAAGACCAGCCACCCACAAACCTTCTCCAAATAATATGCTTAACGTGACATTAAAGGGCAAATACTGTTTAAATACAGATGGTCTATTTATTCAAGAACTTTTGGTGTACTCTATAATACATCCGGAAAGCACATCCATCTTAATTAATATGCTAGTATATAAAAGTGTGAATAGATGTGAATTATTGGTTCAGATAGAATCAATCTAAAGGAAGGAAATCAAAACAAACTCTCACTTTTTCCGTTATGACATTTTTACCCTCTCTAGCACTCACACACTCATTCGATAATCGATATATCTCATAAATAATAAATTTAGAATTAAACACTAATTACCCTAATTAATCTTAGTCATCCTAATCCTAAAACCCTAAACCTTCCCGCATGATCAGAACTTGAGCGTGATCTGACTTCCATTGCTTTCCTCACCGTCTTCTCTCCTGGCAGCCAAGCCTTTTCTCTGTCCTCCGTTATTCTCGCCACTCTCACCACCCTTCCAGCTGCTGCTCTCGGACTTGCCGTCTTCGATGCTCTCCGAGCGGTCACCGGGCCCTCGGTGGACGTCGGATTCTGGCGTGGAGCTCTGCGTGTGGGAGGCGCTCCTCCTGTACACGTGGAGCTGGTGGTGGAGCGTGTGGTGGTGCAGCTGGTGGTGGGACGACGGCGGCTGCGGCGGCGGCGCTGCTGCGGCGGTGTAGAAATCTTGGGGCGTCATTGGGGTGGCGCAGTAGTGGTGTGTTGGTGCATGGGAGCCTGGGTGTGGGCTGTAAAGGGCTGTGGACCCACCGTGGGCTGCAGCGTACTCTGGTGGGACCCAGATGCCACCTAGGACTACCAGCTGGGGTGTCGGAGCTCCAGATACTTGTGAGCTTGGGCTCGGTCGTCTAGTGTGCAGCCTGTACTTCTGTAGCAAATTAAAATCAAACTCTAATTATTAACTACCATGTCACTGAAAACAAATATACATGAAACATGATGATTAATAATTAATGTACCTAGTGCAACTTTGCCTATCATAATTTACGAATGGTTGGTCAAAATATTCAATACGAATTCAGAATATGCAGTGGTGTCAGTACTGTAGTAAAACATACATAGTACAAAGGGTCAAGGGTGCATATAAACACACATTTCATGCGTGCCTGCATGTATCAGAAAAGAGATAGAGACATATGTACCTGCAGGTGACTTTTAACTTCATCGTTGGTCAAACCGTCAACCTTCATCAGCTCCCTGATCTGTTTTGGTGTGGCCACTGTCAAATTAAACATTCAAAACAAAAACAAAATATCAGATATATATGGAATTGTATATACAAATAATTATAGATAGCGACTTAATTAATTTTGATAAAAAATCAATTACGTACGTATACCTTGAGAACCACCAAGCATTTGAAGGGCATTAACGAATCTCCGGTGCAAGTCCGGCGACCAACACCTCCTTGCCTTCCTATGAGTTTGAGTCGTGGTGGTGGCCGAAGCGGCGGCAGTGGTACTATTTGCATGTCCCTCTGGTATGGAATTCCCAGTAATACCCTTAACACCTTGTTGATCACAATTAGAAATATTTCCATTCTCATGGTGAGTAGTCTTGTCCTCCAAAATCTCAGCCTTATTATGGACCTCCGCAGAGCTGGCCAGAGCCAACTCTGGAAGAGGCCTTAGCAGCGGTGGGCTTGAGTTTCGATCTTTGGAAAATGGAAGGAAAGCTCCTCCTCCATATGATCTCTGATGCTGCTTGGGGGTCACATTGAAGCCAAGGTCGGTTGGTTCTTTTGGGGATGATGATATTGTTGTGGATTGGGGTTTGGTTGCAATAATATTATGATCATGGCTTGTTGCTTGGCTCCATAGTTGGGCAGATGTCATCCAATTTGCTTTGTCACAACTGTTTGTAGTTTTTTCTGAGGCTTCAGAGGTTGAGTGTTTGAGGGGTATGAATTCTTCAAGGACTGGCCTATTTGTTGTCCCTTGATTTGCTCTGTATGCCTGTAGTTGTTGCCTTGAAGCCTCCACAGCTAGATAAACAATTGTAATATTGATTTAATTAGTAAATAAAGGAAAAAAACATATTTTTGGTAACAAAAAATAATTTAGGCTCATGAACATTGACATGCATTGTCTTGAAAATTAAAAAGAACCAAATCACCAAAACTCACAATAAGTTTCTGTATATTTTAATTTCTTATTGTCTTTATCTTTACATTCATTTGTCCTTTTTTTTTTTTTTTTTTGTGGCTTTTAAGTCTTTAGAAAATACATGTTGAACAACTGACTGCTTTGGACTTAGAGAAATATAAAGCAATACAAATATATAGCTCTCACTTCAATAAATGGAAAAGGCTAGGGATGATAAAGAAAAAGGGTTGGGAGCTAATGAAAACTTGAAGGCAAAGAACATGAATATCCATTGATGGCTGGCAAGAAAGCAAGTGATGAAAGAGATTGACATGCATGTATGTAGTACCAGTGGTGAGGAGTTGCATGGAAAGAGGGAGCTCGCGCTTGAAGGCATCAATCTTGAGTCGCTCTTCTTCGAGGCGAGAAAGGAAGTCTTCAAGCTTCTGTGTATTGCTCTGGTCATGGTCTCCAAAGGATTTGAGGAGCATGGAATAGCTGTGGGGCTTGCACTCCAGGCTTAGTTCTGAAGGTGAGGGTGATGCCATTTAACTAAAATATAATGAATTTGTTGAGCTAGCACGTACTAGTGTTTTAATTAGAAAATGATGTAGTTGATCATGCTCAAACAAGAAGAGGGTATGTCGTTTGTGGGAACAAACAAAACAATATTGGCAAAAGAGGGTGTTTGGCTCTTTCTATTTCCTAGGTTGGAGCTTGTATTCAACTGTTTGTGAGAGATTGAGAGAGAGAGAAAGGCAAAGGATGTTGTTTCTGAACACAAGGAGGATCGAGGTAGGATCGTCTTCTTTTTAGGGTGAGTTCAAGGGAATAAAGTGGGGTTTAAAGAGAGAGAAATTAGAAAGAGGCAGAGAGAGAGAGAGAGAGAAAGAAAAGAAAAGGCAAGAGGAGGAGGATAAAGAGGGATGGTAACTTCTTGCAAAGAACAAAGGCAAAGAAAAGCTAAAAAACCGAGAGAGAGAAGAGAAGGAATCAAGGAGTCTGACAGCAGAGGGTCATGTGGTTGGAGCCCCTGCAGCTAGCTTTGGACTCAATAGTCTCTCTGTCTCTCTGTGTACCAAATTCAAATTCACCAAAATAAAAGATGATTCTTCTTCTTACTCTTGCTCTACTTTTTCCCCCCTTTCTTTTTTTTATTCATTATTTTATTTCTTACTTTTTAATTTATATATGAACATATTATTCTGTCCCCCAAAAATAAAACCCATTATTCTTCTTCTTATTCTAAACTACATATGTATTAAATTAATTTTTTGTTTATCCATAATTAGTGGACTCTTTACTTCAACTAGGCATTTGCTCATTTAGTATAAGATACACATGGCTTGTGATATGTAAGTGGCGCCCGTGGATTAATGGCTCAAATCAGGTACACACAACACCATCCCCCATCAAATAAATCAAATAGAGTATTACTACATTAATTTACCAACTATATATATATGTCTGCAAAATCCAATTTATAAAATATAGTGAAAAATTATTGCATTTATTCAAATATAAGTCCATTCTAAATCAATTATTACTAACATGTAAGATAATATATTATGTCTGTATTGACGTATCATTTTATTAGCAAAATTTAGTGGACAAATTACATATGCTTTTGGGTTCGTAACTTCGTATTGAACAGTAAAAATGTTAGCAGTCCACAAAAGGGTCAAAAAGAATTGGTGGATTCCATGGTTGTGATGTAAGTATCACATCGAAACTCCAACCACCCGAAAGCTCGTTCCAAAGTCCAAAGCTGCAGCAGATTGTAGATATCGGACACGTCTACGGCCAAGTGGTACTTTGAGGGTACCCTTACCAAAGTATTCTATCATTCACATATTATATGTATTAATGATTCTATGATGATTAAATACTAAATCGAATGAGAAAAGCTTTGGGAGGTGCTAGCTAGCATATACTATAAATCATCCGTATTATTATTATTTTTAAATTTTTACTACCACCCAAACCCAACTGGAGAGAGAGAAAAAGAGAAGAAAAAGAGGACATATTCAAGTGGGATTAGTATCGAGATTTACTAATATTCCATGCAGCATGGTGCATGCAACACTTTCTTTTTGGTTTCAAAAGTTGCATAATGGTTGTGAAATTGAGTGCATTCAGAGCTAGCTAGCTGAGAAGGGAATATCTAATAAAAAGATAAAACATTCATATATTCATGTTAAAAAGAATATAATATTTAATATATGTCTCTGAGGAAAGGAATATCTTCATTCGTTTTAATTCTACGACTCTAAATTAAGGGAACAAAACCAGGAGGCCATGCACAAAGCTTAAAGCTTAAAGGGCTTTGAAAACCCATTACCACCCTCCAAAAGAATAATAAAGACGGGAATCTTCTTCTGCTATTCACTTTAATGAAGTGGGTAAGAAGGTAAGAAGATTCTCTATGCATTTTTTTGGGGAATTTTTATGGGGTTCTGAACCTCCTTAACAATTAATCCGGATTCCGCTTACAATTAAATGATGAATTGAACGTATATATATGTGAATATATGAAGAGGACTCAAATAGGTTGTACTTGTAGATAACAAATATACCCACTTCGATAGCTGGCTTGTAGATTTTGACATCAAGCATATGGACAACACATACATACAATACATGAAAGGTGAATTTTAATCGATCAAAATGAGCTCTCAATTGGAAAAATATGATTGAGGATTTTTCACGATCACTCAAAAATGATGATAATTAATGGAATATTACAGCTCATGAAAGGTGAATTTTAACTTTATCTTTTTGTGCTAAAGAATTTTAACTTTTAAGTAACAATGAAAAAGCTAGGGAGAGATCACACCACTTCACTCTCAAGAAGAATGCATTGTAAAGAAAAACATACATGGCATCCAATAACAGTCTCAACCAGAATGCAATAAACAGTAAAAACTTGAGTTATTTGATCGTTATAAGGTGACTTGTGCTTAATTAGTGGCTCTTAGAGATAAAGTTTCATTGATCGTCCATAGTCTCTCGATCTCGCAATACTTTAATTTGGATATCACTTGTATATAATCTAGGCATGCCCTTTCTTCAATTACTATCTAGGTATTACCTAATTTGCTGCCTGCATGCATGCATGGCTTGGGTGATGGCTGCATGCAAGTTGCAACTAAACAATCAAAGATCGAAATGGTCGATCAATCCAATTCAAGGCCCATTATTTGCAGGCAAAGATGCTAGCAGTTAATAGGAATACCTTTTCTACTGAAAATGATCAAGCTACATGGGGGAGAGAGAGAGAGAGAGAGAGAGAGAGAGAGAGAGAGAGAGAGAGAGAGAGAGAGATTGCAT
Source organism: Dryas octopetala (assembly GCF_963921425.1). Taxonomy (NCBI): domain Eukaryota; kingdom Viridiplantae; phylum Streptophyta; class Magnoliopsida; order Rosales; family Rosaceae; genus Dryas; species Dryas octopetala. The sequence goes on along the minus strand of NC_141370.1, from coordinate 20,426,030 downwards.
TGCATCGAATTCTCTTTCTTTATCTGTTACAGATAGAGAGGACGAGCTAGGAGCCTAGGAGTGAGAAAGAGAGAGGGTGCAATAATGATGGTTGGTCTCTTTCTAAAACCAGTCTTCTAGTACAAGGCTCCAACCCACACCTTTTCTGCAGATTCTCTCTCCCTCCTTCTTAATTTCTTTGTTTTTGTTTTTGTTTTTTACAAAGGAAAGGAAAGCAATGAAAAGAGATTCTCCTCGTGACACGTGTCGCTATATTCCCCCATATCGTACTTCTGAATATCCCTTTTGTCTGGCGCAAAAATAAAGGAATATTCCCATCCATTTCCTTTTTCTTTCCCAATTCACGAGATATATTATATATATTATCATAAATATTATTAATACAGGAAATGCTATACACATTCTCTACCAATTTTTTTCTTTAATATTCTCATTCTATAATGTGTTTTAATGATCAAAATCATTTATTTTTTAGATAATTATTTAAATATTATCTCTGTAAAAAAATTAACTAAATTATAAATCGTTTGATCATATAATCGTTATCAAATAAACAAACGGTGAATCAAATTATTAAAAATACATTGCGAAATAAAAATAAATAATAAAGAAGAATGTTAGTGGAGAAGGTAAATTGGAGAAAGTGATAGCATTTTTTTTTTTTTTTTTAACCGAGGGTATCCTGAACCAGCTTTCGCGCATCAGACTAAGCCCTTGAACCAGTTAAATGCAAACAATTCACGCCAGACCTAGAGGATCGATTCACAAGGGATTTTACCTCCCTTACTACCTGACTCCAATAGTCGAACGGAAGACTTGCACTTGAGTACTTGGGTTTATAGCTACACCAATAAACCAACTCCTAACCTCCAACACCTTGGAGTTATAGTGATAGCATTCCTCTATTACTATATGTAACATAACAACTTGTACATTAAAATTCTTTATTCATAACTTTAGTATAATTCAGTCAAATACAATTCGAATTATCCTATGTACGTAGTTGGAAGGATACTATATATAGGGGACTTGTGCAGGTTTCTAACTCAATTTAGTGCAATTCAATTTAGTGTAACAAGCGAGTCATAAATTCTTACTCTTAATTAGGGCCATCTTAATTTAGAACTTTGCACGACCTCCCCCCAAGAATTGTATTTACCTTAAATTGTTTAGATTAATACATATCGCTAATTAAGCACCCTCCATCCTTTTAATTAAATTCTATTTTTTCATGATATGTAGCATAACATAGATTACACAACATGCATAGTACTGTAATTAAAGTTAACATGCAGTTGGTGAGGTAGTCCGGTTGAAAGGATTATAGAATTATCCCCGGCACCCAAATTCAATCTCCCATTTCTCTAAAAAGAAAAAAAAATTAATGTTGACAACTTGACATATACATTGGACTAATTCTTTCTTCTTTTTCATGCTTTTACACAATATCGAAGTTTCCGATGGGGTTTCACATGGGCCAAAAGTGTGACCCCCAAAATAGCCTATCTTGTATTTTTTTCACAAGCCTATGGACACCTACTTTTTTTTTATGAAAAGCCCAGTAAGTAAGGACCACTATTTTTTGGCACCAATTTCCCTCTAACAATAAACTTTTCTCATGTCTTGTAATGTAACTAACTCAACATGTAAGGTTATTGTTGGAAGGCATGTTTATATTTGTGAAATATAGTATTAATAACATCAACTCATATTATAACACATAAGTTGGTTATACCACGTGACAATATATCGATTATATAAAATAATTTATCGTTTATATGTCTGTCTATTTTATTTAAGGGCTAAAAGACTAATTTTTATATTTTTTATGTAGGAGAATAGGGATTCGAACAGTGACATCTAGCTTCAACGTTTACTGGAAATATTACTAAATTAACAACTAATTTTAAGAAGTATCACATGTTTGGATCATTGATATATTGATATATATATATTTCTTTGCCTTCAGAAAAATTAACTCCTTGAATGAACCACCTAAAAAAAGGAAAAATTATCCTATGATACTCATCTTGTGCCTATATCTTTATATGTCAATTAAGATATACATAAAAAAAAAAATTATTAATTATATAAAATAGTTGAAGTCCACATAATTTAGTATATGCAAAAAATTCGAGAATATATGGGAGTCCCAGTATGACCAATAATAAAGTGTCTTGAACAAGAATATTATGAAAATGTTTAGATTCTATTCTTTTCTATCCACTAATCGATCCAAATCTACTTTCAAGAACTGATTTTATATGAGAAATATAAAAATTCAAAGTTGCTTCAAGTTGTTTCAAATTGGAGACCTAAAATGTAAAAGAAGAATGAGCTTTAGGTAGCATTATATGAAATATTCTTGATTAACTTTGCGGAAAGGCCAATGAAAGCAACATTTACGGGCTATAAGGTTTGTCAATAAGAATCATGAACTAAAAATCTTGTTGATTATAAACGAATTGGTCTACTAAATTCTCCATTTCACTCATATAGGATAGATATTCCTCTCGCTTTAAATGGCATCCGAATTTCATAAATTATGAATGAATATTGTGATTGCTAGCTGTACGTTGAGATCTTTGAATTATTTGGATACTTCATGCATGCTTATCTTAACCAAAAGTTGTTCTAGTTAATTTGTTGATAGGGTCATGAATTTTTTTATTGTTCTTGATCCTTTAAAATGATGATGAGAGTACGTACGTACAAGTGTACAACTCCAAGAACAGAATTTTATTTTGACTAAAAAAAATTAATATAGAGGGATAAGGCCGGTGTCAGTATTTGCAGACTAAGGTGTCGGTATTTGCAGACAAATTAATATATATACATAAAAGAGTAACGTTCTTTTATCAGATAACTAATGTATATATATTATACAACGATGGAGCTTCAAGTAAGAATATCTTTATTTTAAAAATTAAGAGTATCCTCTCTGAAGACCACCCAACAAAACAATTTAATAATTAGAACTATATATTTTTTATATCAAATAAAATTAAAATGATGTCATGTTGATCAAATGGCTAAGCAATATAAGTTTGGTTTTAGCATTTTTTTTTATTTGCAGGAAATTTTTTTAAAGAATGACTTAAAATATAAATAATTGTGATTATTGAATTGTACGCTTAAGAATAAGATGTTCTCATTTTACAAAATGACAGACATCCGGAATTCAAAGTCATCATGAACTTCGGAACTCTCAGAGGTATTCTTCATAAGATTCAAAACTAGTTGAATGCCAAATCCTTTTGCCTAATCTAAACAATTGGTATATATATTTAAACAAGGGAATTACAAGGTTTATGCAATACCATAAGTTGCACAAGATAAAACCCAATTATGCATATCACTAGCTCTTTTTTCTTTTATTTGTCATTAATTCTTCTTCTTCTTTGTTCTGCTGGAAAAATGCCTCTGTACTTGCACTTTAAGAAGTTTGAGTCTCGACCATTAATATTAACAATTGAGTGAATATGGCATCTGAATAAGCACGAGAGAGTGGAGTATGGAATTAGAATCACTTTGGTCGGCCTCTTACCAAAAGATATCAATTTATGATCCATCAAATTAAAAAGCCACATTTAGAGTGTCAATGAAGACACGAATTTTTGAACATATCTTAAATATATATAAGATGTTGTTGACCTATTCTAGCTTGTCCTAATTAAGATTCAACACAAAGTATTCTAGCTATCAAATAATTTTTTTTTTTATTTTCTAAAAAAGACCACATGCATCATGACAAGTTAAAATATGTGGTATGATATCCATTGATACATACTCGTAAACTTCAGATCATAATGTATTTATTTGTAAAGACATACTTGTGGATCGAGTCCCATTTCATTATAACAAGTATTCTATTCTTTTTCTTTTTGGACCGAGTTTTGTGCGTGTAGCCCGTGAGCATATTGGGCCAGAATTCTGACGGCTCAAGTGAACTATTTAATCACTAACGTTATAGAATATTTTGGGTTGACGAGAATGCCCTTCCCGCTGTGTGGCATTAACGAGTAACGACCCACCATATCTTGTTCTTGCTTTCTCTGCTTCATGCATGGCTTCTTTACCTTACACCTCCATTCCAAACCCACAATTCTCTCTGTCTAAACACTCCATACCCATAGAATCCTACAAATTATCACAGACCCATTTCACAAAACTTCAAGAAAATGGAAAAAACCATCAAATTTTATACAAATCTGACTTCAACCACGTGTCCTCTCTATGCAAGCAAGGCCAAATTCAAGAGGCTGTGGACTTACTCATCGAAATGGAACTTAAAAGACTACAAATTGGGCCTGAAATCTACGGTGAGCTCCTTCAGGGGTGTGTCTACGAGCGAGCTCTTCATACGGGTAAGCAAATTCACGCTCGTATTATCAAGAATGGTGAAATCTTTGCAAGAAATGAGTATATTGAAACTAAGTTGGTGATTTTTTATGCAAAGTGCGATGTTTCGAAGGCTTCACAGCTTTTGTTCAAAAGAATAAGATTAAAGAACGTGTTTTCTTGGGCTGCAATTATTGGATTGAATTGTAGAATGGGTTTCTTTGAAGAGGCTTTGTTGGGTTATTGGGAAATGCTAGAAAATGGGTTGTTACCTGATAATTTTATCGTTCCGAATGCATTAAAGGCTTGTGGTGCTCTGAAGTGGATTGGGGTTGGGAAAGAAGTTCATGGGTGTGTGGTGAAGTTGGGTTTTAGTGGGTGTGTCTTTGTTGCTAGTAGTCTTGTGGATATGTATGGAAAATGTGGGGTTTTAGAGGATGCAAGAAAGGTGTTTGATGGTATTGTTGAAAGGAATGTGGTCGCTTGGAATTCAATGATGGTGGGCTACGTACAGAATGGATTCAATGAGGAAGCTATTGAGGTATTTTATGATATGAGGGAGGAAGGTGTTAAACCCACTCAAGTTACTATATCGAGCTTTCTTTCTGCTACAGCTAATTTAGGTGCATTAGAAGAAGGTAAGCAAGGGCATGCAATAGCAGTTCTTTGTGGATTAGAACTGAACACCATTTTGGGCAGTTCTGCATTAAACTTTTATTCCAAGGTTGGTTTGCTCGAGGATGCTGAATTGGTTTTTAGTAGGATGCTTGAGAAAGATGGGGTCACATGGAATTTGCTCATATCTGGGTATGTTCAAATTGGGGAGGTTGACAAAGCACTCGATATGTGCCATCTAATGAGACTTGAAAACTTGAGGTTTGACTCTGTGACTCTTGCAACCTTGATGTCTGCTTTTGCAGATACATGCAGTTTGAAATTGGGTAAGGAAGGACATTGCTATTGTATTAGAAACAACCTTGAATCTGGCGTGGTTGTTGCAAGTAGCATTGTAGACATGTATGCCAAATGCCAGAAAATTGATTGTGCAAGACGAGTTTTCAACTCTGCAACAACAAGAGATCTTGTACTGTGGAACACAATGTTGGCTGCTTTTGCAGAATTGGGTCATAGTGGCGAGGCGTTGAAACTGTTCTATCAGATGCAGCTAGAAAGTGTGCCACCAAATGTGATATCATGGAACTCCCTGATTTTATCTTTTTTGAAAAATGGCCAGGTTGATGAGGCTACAGATATGTTTCTACAGATGCAGTCCCTTGGAGTTCAGCCTAACCTGGTGACTTGGACTACTCTGATCTCTGGTCTGGCTGAGAGTGGTTTTGGCTATGAGGCGTTTTCAACATTCCAGCAGATGCAAGAAGCTGGAATTAAACCCAATGTTGTGAGCATTGTTTGTGTACTCTCGGCTTGCATAAATATGGCATCATTACAGAATGGAAGGGCCGTACATGGGTATCTGATAAGGCATTGCCTCTACTTGTCAATTCCAATTGCAACCTCTTTAGTGGATATGTATGCTAAATGTGGTAATATAGACCAAGCAAGGAGGGTGTTTGATATGATTTTAGACAAGGCGTTACCTATCTATAATGTAATGATTTCCAGTTATGCATTACATGGTCAAGCTGTGGAAGCGCTTGCACTATATCATCGTTTAAAGGAAGAAGGTATAAAACCTGATAGAGTAACCTTTACTAATATCTTATATGCATGTAGCCATGCCATTCTAGTGAATCAAGGTTTGGAGCTTTTTGTTGATATGGTATCAAATCACAATATGAATCCAAGTATGGAGCATTATGGCTGTGTGGTTAGTCTTCTTTCTCGGAGTGGGAATTTGGATGAAGCTTTTAGGCTTATTACTGCAATGCCTTTCAAGCCCGATGCACAGATATTGGGATCATTACTTGCCACTTGTAGAGAAAACAAAAAGATAGAACTAGAGGAATATTTATCCAATGAATTACTGAAATTAGAGCCGGATAATTCTGGAAACTATATAGCAATTTCAAATGTATATGCAGCTGCTGGAAGATGGGATGAGGTAACAAAGGTGAGGCAGTTAATGAAAGAGAAGGGCCTGAGAAAGATTCCTGGATGCAGCTGGATTCAAATTGGAGAAGAGCTTCATGTGTTTGTTGCTGGTGACAAGTCACACCCTGAAACTGAAAAAATCTATACGACATTGGCTATGTTGGGAATGGAAATGTGTTTTACTGATTGTTTTCCTTCAATTCATACTCATTTTTCTAATAGATTCATGTTCATGAATGATAATTAATTAATGGATTTTGTGGCGGTTGTCTCTATCTGCTGTGTAATGGGCCTAATGGCCCTCTGCCCTTGTCCAGGCTCAATATCACCAAAAAAAAAAAGTTTGTAATTCAGCAAAAGTAAATAAATATGATATTTTGTTGTTGGACAAAGAGCCAAATTTGGGACAAGTAAAAATGTTAGTCCAAATGAGCCCAATAAACGAAATATGTAACAAGTAATATTGTCAGCCCCACTAACAGATTCGGGTCCTGGGTTTAAGCTGCTTTAAATGGGTTCTCTAAATCTCTTCATGAGACTTTGCCCTAAATTTCAAAGAACAGAAGCTGCAAACCCCAATTCAGTTAGTGACAATTAAGTACGTCTCATCCAATTTCTTTGCCTTTGGATAACATGTTTGCCTAAATTTGGAGCTGCTTAAGGAACGTACAATTTCCTTGATTTTGTTGCATAGGGTAGTTTGAAGCATTTTTGGCTAGAGGAATTTGTAAACTACTTGATGGTATTATTGTATGTCTTGATGATCATAGTGATAATATTTATTTTTTGTTGTGTACAGATAATTACATAACCTCAGATTTCTGGAATGGCAATTGACAAGGAGGGATCTGAGAAAGCAAGGATGCTGAAGGTGTTTATGCCTATAATCTTTCGATGATAGTTGTTTGTAATATTTTGGGTAACGATATTTTTGATGAAAAAACCTGCTATGTTATTTTTGATGAAAAAACCTGTAATATTTTCAATTATGTACTACTTTATTTGAAATCAAAGCATGAGAATAACAAAAAAAAAAATATACAATTTTTATGTTTTTTTTTTTTTCTCAATTCCTAGCTACATGTAACATTTTTTATTTTCTTTTTTTGTTCTGGTTCAAAACGATAGTTAAAATTTGCTATTTAGTTACTCAGTCTCAAGTTTCTTTCACAATAAAAGTGTACTGACTGACCAATCTAGCTAGCACCTGGGGTTGCAAATTGTAACATGGACCAACCCTTAGGTACTGATCCTAAAGTTTTATTTCATTGTTAAAAATTCTAAAACTACACAATCATACAGTGTCTGGGACCAATCGTATGTTCTGATTATGGTCTCTTTCATGTGGGACTTTGCCTGTAGACCAACAAGTCTTTTTCTCTTGTACTGAGAACTACAAAAAAATAATTGTAAGAAGATGGACAAGTCAATAAGTCATGACTGTGAAAATGGCCATTGTTGTTGTTAATGCGGTGTGATGCAGATTGTTCACTACTAGAAAAGTATGGCTACGTGCTTTTTACATAACTATTCTTTAAAAATTAAGCAGTTACCTAACTAGGACTCTACAAACCATGTTACGTTCCTGACCACCAAATTCAATTTGTTTTTCTGGGGATGCAATCTCTGCGATGAAGGTGGAAAAGCATGTGGGACAGTGGGAGCTTGGACCATAGAGAGTATAGTATATATCTTTTCAAAGTTTCTAACATATCAAATTTGTTTCACAATTTACTTCATCTTAAAAATATGTGGACAAGCAAAAATCTGATAGATGAATATAGGCCCTTTAAGAATGACAGTATTAACAGTACTATATAGCTGCAAGGTCCTTCTTCAATTGGTTTTGCTTGGTTCCAAGTCCAACTTATTTGTCTCTAACTTTATTTGCTATTAAATTTAATTGGTTAGGTGATTTGGATATGACTTGAACCAACTATAAATTAACTAAATTGGGGGTTCTCATTTATAGCCAGGTGACTAAAATGTGCACAACATTAAATAATACATGTATTTAGAGTTGAGTACTCTTTGAACCAAAAGGAGGTCAGTTGGTGATTGATCAAGTAACCCCAAATAGGCACTGTTGGGATTAAATTCAATGCTGAAGATGATTATTGTTTTGAATATATATTGTCCCTATATACAAGTTTGTGTTCCAAGTCTATAGAGGTTACCTTATTTTATTTGTAAATTGTAATCTTCCATTGGCTTGGACAACTTCACTACCCAAATTAGAAAGCTTTCAAGTCACAAACATATTTGTTTTTAAAATAAAATTTCAAATTTGAACTTAGAAGGCAAGAAAACTGTACTTTAAATCAATATATATATTGAGCTGTACTCCATGTAGGTACTGGTCAGTAATACATTATCACCCCACTTCTCTTCTGTCCTTATTTTCTGCTTACAAGTTTATGAAAGGGCATTAAACTAATAGGGAATTTTAGGTGAACTGTTGGGAAGAATTAGGTTGCTTAAGTAGTGTATTGACATAGAATAAGCTTTCTTAAAATACAGATTTTCTTTAATTAGGTCAACTATACATGGAAAACATATATAACTCAAAGGTTATTCCCTACTACAAGTATACAGTTGAGCATTATCCAATGCTAAACGTCTTTCTCAAACCACCAAGTCCATCTGGGTTTAGAAGGGAGAGAGTCTTTGCTTGGTTGCAGACTTGCAGACTTGCAGACACCTTTTATATTGCATGGACCACAGAATAATTTTATCTGATTTGTCCAAGATGTCAATGACCAAGTTTTTTCAGTGTCACTAAATCATTTTCAAGACTTTTTTTCAAGGCTTGATGTCAATGGAAACCCAGCTTAGAATGAAAGAAAAATTGGGCTTGTATAATTGACACATCTCCAGTATTTTGCTAAAAACCTTCAAAACTCATTGTCTTTTTTTTTTTTTTTTGACCAAAAAAAAAAGAATGAGTTTTGGAAGTAAGAAAAGACCAAAGAGTTATGTCTAAAGTCCATGATCTTATTTGATTTTTCCACACAACAACACAAGCATATAATCTTTGAAGCATCTCCATCAAAAGCCTCACCCAAAAAAAGTGATTAATTAAAGGTGCAAAGTCAATGTCATGGCCCAGAAGGAACTCCAAAAACCTTACTATAGATGGTCCACATTCTTACTTGTGTTTGATAGTTTATCAGTATCTACTGATTGATTAGCTACATATATACATGAACCCTTTTGCTTGTACTTTATAAGAATATAAATGAACCCTAAACTCCATTTTCGGTTTGATTAGTACTTAATTCAAGATTAAACCTGACAAATTAGTGAGAGGGGGAATGTAATCGCCAGTGGCAATACTGCCATAGTGAAGAGTAAAAAGTCAAATATGTGTCGGACCAGTCATAGTCCGCATTCGGTGCATCAAACTATGAAAATGTGGCTTTCCCAACGATGTAGCTAGGCGCCTCGATTTCACACCAAACCTAGCTACACCTAGACATTATTGTATTTGTTGGAGGGCAATTTCGGTCTTTTATATAATTAAGTTAAGTTAATTCAAGTAAAACATAAACAAAAAAAGAAGTTAAGGTAATTCTAATAAAACATAAACATCCTAATTAGATTGTTTTTCTCTTTGTTTTTTCAAACATCTTGATACTATGGCCTCGACCTATTGTGAAGGTGCGTTAAAAAAAAATTTGGTGCACGAAAGTTGGCTCAGGATACTTTCGGTCACCAAAAAAGAAATGCTCACCATACCGTCACTTGCAATATGTCATTTTATCAAATTATCTTGGTTATCAATTATAAAAAATCCTACTATGGTTGGATTAAGATTTTTTTGGTGATATTAAGACTCTCAATGAGAAATTAATTTTTTTAATTGTAAAAGAAGTGTGGGGGGTTTTTAACTTTCAATTTTCAAATATTAATGTTCATTCATAGTAAGATGGTCCAATTCCAATAGTCAAACTTTGTTCACTGTGCAGTCTGTGCACTATTCCAATTCAACAAAGAGATAAAGGAAACCACATTTATTAAAGTTAGAAATTGTAGGCAATAAACCTCAAAAATTTTTTTTTTTTTTTTTTCTAACATTCTTAACTGTCCATCATTTATGATATAAATATCTCTTTTAATTAAATTGCAGCATAAAGCCATAAACATATGGAGAGAGAAACATATAAGTTATATAACACATCTAAACAGTTTTCAAGTGCGACTGTACAGCGAGTAGCGAGTGGCGAAACACAGATTTAGATGGGGGCGCGTGAAGGGAATGGAGTAAGAGTAACATGGAAAATAAGAAAAGAGGGTTAAAGAATAAGGGGTGTTGGGTCCTAGGCCAAAAAAAAAAAAAGGGGTGTTGGGTGTCTCACCCGCGTTGATCAACGGCTGATATCATCCCTGGATAAAAGCCGGCCAGGCTGTTTCCCACCCCCCCACCCTACGGACAAATACAACACACACGTGTCACCCCGAGTCATTTCTTTTTACTCGATCCCTCACCCAAACTTATCCCCACATTCCTCAGACACGGAGACAACAACCACCTGATTCCGGACTCGACGGTGTTGATCTTCAATCATTTAGTTCTCTCCTTTGTACTTTGTGGACCCCTTTCTGCTATGGTATGGTGTACAACCTACAACCATCTCTACACAACATATACAAATTTCTCTCTCTTCCATTTTGAGTGCTGCCCAAGATTGGACCAAGAAGAACAAGTAGTAGAGAGGTTTTAAGTTTTTTTAGAAGAATTTTTCAACATCCAATTGGCTGGAGCTGGATTGCAATAAAATTATAAAGAGCTAATAAATAAAAAAACAAGTAAAAACAAGAAAAACCCATATGTAAAGAGACAGATTGTGAATAATAACAATTATAAAGAAAGAATTAAATAAAATAAAAAGAAACCAAGTCCATCGAATGGTCAATTCCAATCAGCTCATGGAACTCCCCACCCCCCACTCTCCGCGACCTCATAAACAATTCAAACCACCCTTCCCAGCTGTAAAAATCATTGGAAAATCAAAATTAAAAAAACCCAAAACAGAAAAGAAAAAAAGGGAAAAAAATTTAAAGCTAAAGTAAAAAACAGATATTGGAGCAACCAGACCCAGACCCGCCACAATTAACTGCGCACTTTAGTCCTCCTACTTACGCACTGTGCACATTTTTGGGGACCCCCCAGGACCACAATCACAACATTGCCTTTGTGCCTTGTCCTCCCATTTCCAATCCTTTCACTTTTCTTTCTTCTTTCAGAATAATTTTGTAACTAATTAAGGTGTGGGTGTGACACTGGGTGGGGTCCTGGACTCTTGGGGAGGCGTATGACCGTCCGATCCTTTGGAAGGATCATCCGACGACTGTCGTAACCCATCATCCGTCTCGGCCCGGTTCATATCCTCAATCATACGGACCACCTCCTGCATTGCGGGTCTCTGGTCCGGCACAGTGGACACGCAAGCCATAGCAATCTGCAACAGCTGCACCATCTCCTCCTCAATGTTATGGTACCTCATGAGCTCCACGTCGAACACCTCCGCGGTCCACTCCTCGCGGACCACGGACTGGACCCACCGGGGCAGGTCGATGCCCTCCTCACCCAACGATGCCTGATTAGGCGCTTTCCCAGTTAATAGCTCCAACAGCAACACACCAAAACTGTACACATCCGACTTGAACGTGACCTTTCGGGTCTCCACCACCTCGGGTGCGCGGTAACCCGCCACCCGGTTGGGCGGGGTCGAGGTCCCGAAGAGTGGGTTGAGGCCAAAGTCCGAAACGCAGGCGTCGTGGTCGGGTCGGAGCAGGATGTTGGAGGACTTGATGTTGCCGTGGACTACTTTGCCGGACACGTGGAGGTGCGATAGGCCTCTTGCGGCACTGAGCGCTATTCTCATGCGGTTGTCCCAGTCTAATGGCGTGCGCCCTGACCCTCTACTCCCTGCAAAACGCATTCAAACCATATCACAACCCAAGTTCACAAAATCATTCATCATCATCATGTTACTGCACTCCATGTTTATGCTCTTTGGTTTTAATTATTTTATTTTTCCTCTATTTTTGGGGCTTCTAAAAAAAGAAAAAGTTTTACTACCCAGAAAATAAAAAACAAAGAAAAATCATGTCGGTGACCACCATGATGAATCATGACGACTGCCTCTTGCATTTCTTTTTTCTTTTTTCCTTTTATGACAGGAATTCATATTTTTTTTTGTTTAAATAAAAATCAAAGACATCATCCAATGCGTAGCTTGCACACTAAGAATGTTTGCACAGAAGCAGCAATAATACAGTACTAGGCGCACTCTGCGCTCATTTAAAAATGGAAAAGGAAACCCCTGTGTTCATAATTAGCGCCATGATCAGTCAGGCTTTTAATTAATTTCTTATTATACAGGGGTGTAAAACCCAATATTCCTCGAAGACCAGTGCGCATTTATAAGTACTAAATTTCTATTAATAAAACCATAATTTTCAAGACTGGAACAGCTCAACCTCCACGGCTCCACTATATGAAGAAAAAACAATGCAGATGTTATCCCAGAAGCATTAATCAGACCACAACGACATGCCCAGATGCTAATATATGAAACATACCCTGTAAACACTACATTCATTCTTTCAGATTAAATCAATAAAAAATTAACCAAAATTAATTAAATTGACCATTGATTCATTCACTGACCCAAAATGTTTAAAATGACAAAAAAAAAAAAAAAACAGGGGAAATAATCAAAATTGAGTGAAAAATACGTAAAAATCATACCGTGGAGAAGAGCAGACAAGCTACCAGCAGGCATGTAATCGTAGACAAGCAATTTCTCATCCTTGGAGAAGTAAAAAGCTCTCAACGGAACCACATTGTCATGCTTAATCTTGCCCAGAATCTCCAGCTGCATCTCGAACTCTCTCTTGGTGACCACCACGTCCTTCAACCTCTTCACCACCACCGTCGTACCTTCCTCCAGCACTGCCTTGTACGACGTCCCCACGCTTCCCTTCCCCAATACCTCCGCCGACGCCCTGAGCAAGTCCTCCAAGTCGAAGCTGTAGACCCCACCTTGAAAAAACACCAGCTTGTTCCTCTCCGCCTCCGTCGACCCCCCCGTGATGTCGTCCTTAGACGACGACGTTCCGGCCTCCGCCGCCGCAACGGACCGTGCTACCGATACCGGCGGTTTCGGCGGCTTCGCTGGCTGTTGGCGTCGCCGCCTTCGGAGGCAGAGCAGGAGTATGAGAAGGAGAAGAAAGAGAGCTAAGGCGGACCCCACGGCGATAGCGACAATGGCGGCCGTGGAGAGCTTCTTGGACTTTTTGTGGCCTGGAATTTCGGGTGGGATAACATCGGGTGATGGAGCGGGTCCTGGGAAAAACGGGTTGCACGGCGGCAATGGGCCGCCGCAGAGATCTAAATTTCCGGCGAATGCGGAGTCGGGGAACTTGGATAGGCTCGCGGGGATCGAGCCGTTGAGCTTGTTGTTCGAGACGTTGAAGTCGACTAAATCTGCGGCTGAGATGCTGGGTAGAGTACCTGAAAACCCATTTTTCTCTAGGAAGAGTCCGGTCAAGTGGGTCAGGTTGTTGACGCCGAATGGGATTGAACCGGTGAAGTAGTTGGCGCTGAGATCGAGCCGGTTCAAGCGGACCAACCGGGTCAAACCGGGTGGAAATGGTCCGGTGAAATTGTTGTCTTGGAGATAGAGGCTGCGGAGCAGAGTTAAGTTGGTGAAATCGGAGGGGACTGAACCGGAGAGGCGGTTGGAGCGGAGACTCAGAACTCGGAGCTGAGTCAGCCGGCCGAGTGTGTTGGGTGGAATCGGGCCCACAAGGCCGACTCCGGGAAGGTGAAGAGCGGACACGTAGGACCGGTTGTCGTCGCACTTGACGCCGAACCAATTGCAGGCCGAATCGGAGGAGTTCCACTGCACGCGGTTGGCGTGTGGGGTCTGGGACAGGAACGCAAGGAGGGCTTGCTTGTCTTGGGTCGGCTCCGAGTTGACTCGCCCACCACAACTCAATACCAGAAACGTAGCAAATAATACACCAACCACGCACCTAAAGCTGCTTACACTGATTTCACTCTCTGCCAATGCCATTTTTTCTGATTAACCTCTAAAAACAAAACGAAATAGCAATGGGGTTGTTCTAAACGGAAATGGGTTTCAAAGGGGGTTTGTGATGGCGGTTTTGGACAACACAATCACTGGTTTTCCGGCGAAAACCCATCACACAGAGAGAGGACAGTACTGTGTCTGTGTCTGAGAGAGAGAGAGAGAGAGAGAGAGAGAGGCTTTGTAATTTGTAAGAAACAAAGGCTGTAGGTATCACGAGGACAAAAAAGGTGCAAATAAAGCTGAGAGAAAACAGCAGCAGTCATGCCTCTATTGCTATTGCTATGCTGGCAGCAGCGACTAGCGAGTGGAAACGTTTTATTACTAATTAAGTGAATTACAAAAACAACGTATATTTATTTTTTTCTTAGAAAAAAAAAAAAAAACGTATTTTTATTTTTATTTTGTCTACACCCAGGGCGCGTGGATTTAGCTCCACTCGACGAGTGCCAACGTGGCGACTGGCCTTTGGCTGCCTTGGCTTGGCCTGCGTGAAAAAAAAGAATGTAGACTTTTAATTAATTAAAAATTATTTTTTACTTATAAAACTCTGAATACTAGACTTAGTAAAGGTAATGTGACTGACCACAAATAAAAAAGAGGGCTGCTATTTACACATCCTTAAATTTCTTTTTGCACACCATTTCAAAAAAAAAAAAAAAACTCAAGGGAAAAGACCATTTGGCCCTCCCCTCACCCACACACCCCCATCCCCATCTCCCCCCCTCCTCCGTACACACCCCATCTTCCCATCTCCATTTTTTTTTTCTTCTTCATCGTCAAAGCCCACCCCCCACCCTTCACCCTCCTCTCTCTCTCTCTCTCTCTCTCTCTCTCTCTCTCTCTCTCTCTCCTCTCACTCTGCTACGGCGGACCAGTGTCGAACCCGATGGTTTCGTTCGACAGGTACTCGCCGAATAGAATAGGATTGTTCGGTGGGTACCTACCGAACGAAACCACCGGGTTCGGCACTGGTCCATCAAACCCGCTCCAATTTTTTTTTTTTTTTTTGGTTTTCTTCTCCGGCGAGCTGGGTAGGTTAGGTAGTCGGCGTGGTCTTGGCGGCTCTGCATGCATGTGTGCAAGTTGGGTGGGGGGAGGAGCGAGGGAGGGGGTGGGTTGTGTATGGAAGTTTGTGGTCTGTGGGGGTGGGCTGTGGGGGTGTGGCAGGAGGAGGGGAGGGCGATGGCAGAGGGAAGAAGAGAAATGGAAGGAGAAAAAGGAAAGGAGAGGGGGAGAGAGAGAAGAGAAGAGAAGGGAAGGGTTGAGCCGCCGGCAACCCCGCCGACGACCTTGCCGGTGGTGGGGGTGGCTGAGGGAGGTGTCGGGGTGGGGTGTGTGTTGTCTGGGTTTTGGGAGGGGTGTGTATAAGTTGGGATATTTTGGTAATTGGGAGGGGTGTGTATATGAGAAATGTTAATTGTGGGAGGAGTGTGGGGTTGTGAAGTGAGAAAAAGTGAGGAAAGGGTGTGCAAAAAGAAATTTAAGGATGTGCAAATAGCAGCACTCATAAAAAAACTTTATAATGGCAAAAATTTTCATGTGAATTTTAATTTTTTATTTTTAAAGCGTTAAAAAAGTTGTGGGAGTGTTTCTGTACAGTTGGCTCATTAACAAGGAGGAAGTGGCTTGCACGCGCGATTTTGGGGGTTTGTATTATCCATTGGAGCATTTTTGTGAAGGGAAAACGGTCGTAGGTTGGTAATTGTGGAAACGAGCTATAATTGCGTACGGCTTGCATGTGAGGCAAAGCTACTATGCTGGATCTACATCTTATCTCATACTGGTATAGGATGGTCGGCCCTCTTCATCGGACGGTTAAAATTTCCTAATTTTATGTTCAGTCTTCAGTGTCACATCTTGTCAATTGTGAGAAATATCATATGCATAGACTAGTCGTCTGATCGTCTCCTTTCAAATTTCGATCAATTTCCCAAAATAAAAAGGTTACGCATAACTTATCTGCATATTTATAGGTTTAACCTCTCTAATAGTCTTGGCCAAAAACAAAAAAACCTCTCTAATTGTCACATACTTTGCTATGACTATATTATCTACTTGTGTAGATGTGAGTCCTTACATCAACATGGGGGTCAAAATAAATCGAGTCAAACTATATATATCTACGTGTTTATAATTGGTTTAACCTAAATTTGTTGATTTCAAGTTATGTTAGAGTTTCAACCAAACTCAAGTTGGCTTAAGCATTTCTTTCCATAAAGTTTAGCCCAATTTGGTTTTATGATAAACAATGAGGAAAATAAAAATATATAATTAAATAACAAGAAACTCGAACAATTAAGTTGAAACAATCTTGAACAAAGAAGTCCAACAACAAATTATTTGTATCAAAGTTTAAGTGTAGTTTGTATTTTTAACAAGTTTATTATTTTGTTTGGATTTGACTTGTTTTTTTTAACAATAATGTTAATTGTCCCACATTTTTTTCCCACATTTGTATCCTACCTGATGTGTCATTACTTTATTGGAAGGGTATTTCCTTTTTATTTTTTAGGTTTTATTTTTTAATTTTTAGTATCCAATGTATAAATGTCATGTAAGATGGTATGAAATTATGGTATAAAAATGTGGTAAGTGTAACATTATTATTTTTTTAATAAACAATTGAATGAGAATAATATGATATGAACTTGAATTATATCGACTGATTTAATTTACAAACTATGTGATATTAATTTGCTCATTTCGTACCTATTCTTTCTTTTCCTACATATTTGGTACC
Organism: Dryas octopetala; assembly: GCF_963921425.1. Taxonomy (NCBI): domain Eukaryota; kingdom Viridiplantae; phylum Streptophyta; class Magnoliopsida; order Rosales; family Rosaceae; genus Dryas; species Dryas octopetala. The sequence goes on along the minus strand of NC_141370.1, from coordinate 20,408,792 downwards.
TTTTATAATTTCCTATTGTATCGTTTATTATAAATAATTGTTTGAGTAGCTAAGATTTTGCATGATTTGATTCTTCCTTTGTTTTACATCTGTATGAATAGTATTTGCCATTTCACGTATGTTTGGTATGGCAATCGAGTGGCATGCTTCAAATAACAATTTTTTTTTCCCATCTTTCATGTTTTGATAATATGCTTTCAAGTTTCAAGTAAATAATTCAATCTCAACTGTAATTCTCACCAACTCGAGTAGGCACTCTATGCCTTTTGTATCACAACAAAATACCAAAAAGTGCTTAATTAATTAATTTCCAAGCAAAATAAAAGCTTTAAGTCTTTAACTGAATATTGTAAGGGCAACAAAATTCACTTTTATATACCTAATCAGTAGTAATTAATATGCCTTCAAAACAGATGAAAGGGGTAGGTAATTCTAATAATACCTTTTGGTTGTGTGGGATGGTGGATAGATGAAGTTATATACTTATAAAACAGCTTTCTCATTTTCATTGGACCCTCGATCTACACAAGAAAAGGTCATTAAAAAGAGTTATTAATTTTCAGTTGTAAAGTGAAGACTGTGAAGTATATATAAACTATTCACTTTCATGCTATAACATTACTGGACATTAATATATAGCACCGTGTAAAATCAAACACATCGTGACAAAGAAGGCTTCCATGTAACCCATAATTTGGCCAAAGGTGTAAGCAGTGATGCAACAAGTCTTGAAAGAGATATATGGGAAGCAAGAAGCTGCTTTTTTGACCAAGTGCTAGTGCATAAGACACAATTCCAAGAGTCCAAAATCCATACAAATGGGTCCATGTGCAAGTTCCTAGCTCTGTAATACCCTACTTTGTCAAGCAATCAATTAACTGTAAATTGACCTCATAATAAAGACATCAAATTCACTCCCCACATAGCAAACAGATATTCCTCAAGTTTGTGTTAGGGACATTCCCAAATCGATATCTATAATTATTTGAATTTAGAATCACCATAATTTAAAAAAATACTAGAGTCAAATTATGACCATAATTATAAATAAGTGTTTTATCACTAGAATCGTAAGTCCATTATATATTTAGAACTTTTGTACTTTTGTTATTATGCACCTATCACAAATCTACAATATGGCTTAGGGGGTCAATTTGCCGGAAATGAAATACTTTTTTCCTGTTAAATTTTTCCCAGCTCCCATAAAGACAGATTTATGTCCCTGTCACTAGAATCGTAAGGGCTCTTCTTATTTTCTTTTTCCCTGAAAATGTATATGCCATTGACTTAGAAATGGGTTAATTTGGAATATTTATCTTTTTCAATCTGATCTGAATATGATAATTAAAAGATTAAACCAACGAATATATGCATCCATATAGGCCCAGCAGATAGCATAAATCATATTTCTGACCCAATTAAAACAAAAGATAGCATAGAAATCATAATATGAGGACCAAGTCCAGTCCAGCAAATGATAAGCGGCACCGTTTGATTCTCATAATGTTGCAGCCATTAACCCCCATATGGCACAGGCACAAATCATACGGTTCCCCACAGCTGTCCCCACATATGTTCTATTTTCTCCTTTTTCTTTTCTATACTACTTTACTTTTTTGTAAAGCATATAATAGCACTGCTGCTAATTTCTTAGCCATACTAATTCTTTACATGAAAAAAAATAAAAATAAAAAAAATCCTAAATTAAAGATTTTTCAGAGGCCTTGAAAGAGAAAGCTTTACAGGCACAAAGACGATCCTTCCTTTTGCCCTGGAATCGGTCCCCACTCAGCCATGGATCACATACAAAATTGATGATTAAATCAAGTGGTAGCAGTCAGTCACAGACAGGTTAGATGACGATCGTCTATTACCAACCATATGGCCAAGACATGTGACCATATATGTGTCACTCTTATTCTTAGTCTTTGCACACAGAAAAAAGGCATTGTCTTTTTATCTTTCTTTCTTTATTGTCGATCCTATAATTCTTAGACCCTTTGGACTCAATGATTAAATTATATATATATATATATTTTTTTTTTATTTGAAGAAAGGGGGATCAAACTTGGGTACCATATATATATATATATGTATATATATAAGATAGACTGTGTACCATATATATATATTATATAGGTTGTGCATATAAAAAGCTCACCAAACCCAATTGTGTAATTTTGAGTGTTTGCATCCAGCACTTAATCCCACATTAATTGGATTAATTAAGTGTTTAATAAAATTAGGGTTTTTTTTTTTAAGTCCATTTTTTAAAATTCACTATTCATCCGGCCCAAGCGCTACAGTAAAATACTGTAGCGGCCCACTTTTTAAAAAACCGGTGCTACAGTAACAGCGCTACAGTGACGCCGTTACTGTAGCGCGCTACAGTGTTTTTAAAATGCCATTTTTCCCCCTCTTTTTTTTTTTTTTTTTTTTTTTCATTTCAGTACCAATTGGTACATAAACTACCCAAAAAAATCAAATAATAATTTATGTATTTTCATGTCATAAAACATCTTAAATAATAACCAATATAAAATACAAAAAATCAAGATGAGGCATCCATAATCTTTTACGTTTTAATAGTAAATATAATTGTTACTATCGAATAGTAACAATCATCTATTGCTAGTGCCGGGCAGTGGCAATCAAGTATTATCATTGTTTGATAATAACAATCACTTATTGCTACTGTCTGGCAGTAACAATCAGAAATTGTTATTATTTGGTAGTAACAATCACCTATTGATACTGTCTTACAGTAACAATCACCTGTTGAAGATAACTAATATATCTTGTTATCGTCATACAATAACAATCACCAAAATTCAAACCATAGAAAATTACAAAATTCAGAGAGTAACAATCACCTGATTGCTACTGTCACACAGTAACAATCACTTGATTGCTACTGTCACACAGTAATCTTTTGTGTTTTAATAATAAATATAATTGTTACTATCGAATAGTAACAATCATCTATTGCTACTGTCTGACAGTAATAATCACATATTGTCACTGCCTGACAGTAATATTCACCTACTGCTAATAACAATCACATATTGCTACTGTCTGACAATAACAATCACCTATTGCTATTGTCTGGCAATGACAATTAGGAATTGCTACTACCTGCCAGTGGCAATCAGGTATTGCTAACAATCACCTATTGCTACTGCCTGGAAGTAATAATCAGATATTGTCCAATGTTACCTGCAATTCATCCACTCAAAATTATGTCTACAAACACCACTTTTTAACGCAACAACTAAGCATCAACAAACATTTTTAAGGAAAAGTCAATCGTAACCCCACTTACATATTGCTACTGACAAATAGTAACAATCGTAACTCCACTTACTAATTGGCTATAAAATAACATTTTAAATAACAATCACATTACTGTATAACTTACTCACATATTGCTACTGACAAGCAGTAACAATCGCAACTCCACTTACATATTGGCTATAAAATGAATATGACATATTCTACTAACATAACTAAGATGCACGACATAACTATAAATGATTTGAACAATATATAAAATTTCCAGTAGTACATCTTTGATTCCTACTTGAATTGCCACCTAAACAAATATAGGCATGACCCCAAAATTCTAGTCAAGAAAAAGTCAAGAGAAACAAACCTCCCATGCTATTGAAACACAAACAATGAATTACTCAATAATGATAATGAAACACTAATATACAAGTAGTTACACAAACCAATATCCTGCACCACCCGTGTATATATATATATAGTTATATATATACAACAATTACGTACACTAATTAATAACAAAATCGATATATTAGTCACCAGTTCTTCTGTTCCCTTTGGACCTGTCATAAACTCCATGACCTTCCCATCTATTACAATATTATACATATGTTAAAAACCAAAATTAATTTCATTGGAAGAAAAACAAGAAACGAAATTATGAATCAATTCCTCAACATCATTTAATAATCCATAGAGAAAACAAGGGTGGTTTTTGAGCATCCTGGAGGACCATAGAGGAGAATTCCCCGCATGGGTGATATTCCCAGCCTTGAAAACACAGTAGAATATTTAATAGGCCACTCAACAGCTTGCTGTAGCTTTTTCTGTAAATGAGAAAGGTATAATTAGTACCATCAGACTCCAAACCTGAATGAATACAAAAATTTACACACCTTCAAGTCTTTTAATCCTCCTATATCTTCCCAAGTCACCTTGGGGATTTCCACAGTGACACCTCTTGTTATACTTGGGCTAACCACAGACCTTGCATGCTTCCAGTCTCCTATTGATAAGCTAAACGCACCATCTTTATTGGCATCTGAATACCTTTTCATTGCAGACAAGGCAGCCTCACGACATAAAGCTTCCAGGTCAGCCCCAACAAATCCATTGCAAGATGTAGCTATGGCTTGCAGGTCAACATTGGGATCCATAGGAACCTTTCTTGTGTAGAGCTGAACAATCACTAGCAAAGTTATAATTATATCTAACACCCATATCTCAACAAGAATGAAAAATTAATTTCATTGGAAGAAAAACAAGAAACGAAATTATGAATCAATTCCTCAACATCATTTAATAATCCATTACTTTCATTGCTTAGCATACAAACCAATCAGTGGAGAGAGAAACCCCAAAATCTGAAATTGGAGTGCCAAAATCTGAAATTGGAGTCCCAAAATCAGAAACCCCAATTCAGTCCCCAATTCAGTGGTAGCGTAGGCCATGTTTCCAAGCTAAGCTGAGAGAGAAAAGATATATAGAGATAGGAAGAGAGAGACATACTTGTGAGGTGGGGAGTGAGGAAGGAGGTCGATCTGGAGCTGCGGCTTCTGCTACCTCTTTCTCAAAGCGAAGGGAGGATCATCTTCGTGGTGGTTTGCCGAAGAAAGGCACCGAGATCGATCCAAGCAGGGGCAACGATTGTCCGATCAAAGACGGCAACAATGGTGAGTCGCCGGAGAAGGGAGCAGCGGCAAAGCTTGCAGACAGAGAAAGAGAGGGATCGAGATGGAGATAAACGGAGAGAAAAGAAGGAGACGGAGAGAGAATGACGGAGACGGAAGTGAGGACCGGGTTGGTATAAATTGGGCTTCTTTCAAATACCAAAAAAAGACCTGGGTTTTAAAAGTAGTGAAAGCCCAATTTTGGGCTTTATAATCATTTACTTATAAAATTATATATGTCATGAGTTTGTGTTGGAGTTTGCTTGAGCTTGAATATCACTATGTCTGATCGACTTCATTAATTAATTGTTAAATATACAGATCATGTGCTTTTAGTTTCACCCTGTTGGTGAAGAACCAATTAAGTCGATCGAGATTAGTAGATGGAGCCATGAATATGATCATCGTGATGATGTTGCATGGTCCATAACTCTTCATGTGAATTTGTTCTTGGTTTCAACTCCAACTGCCTGTTAATTAAAATTGAATCCTCTGGATGTAGTCTGGAGGTGAAGCAACCTGTCCAATTAAGTTCAATTTAATGTCTTGCATGAAATAGACCACGCATGCCATTCCAGTTCTTGGCTCTAACCTTTTGTTTTTTCTTTTGTGATGATTCATATACTATTTTTCCTTAAAATAAAATCAAAGAAGAGTATGTGGACCATATATAGTACATATATATCAATGTCACACTTGAAAATTTGGAATATTGTATGCATTATAATGATCAATTATTATACCTGATGCACCATTATTAATTGAGAGATTAGGTGGTTGGGGTGTCTTGGAGCAAATTAGGAAGAATGTTGAGCTTCAACAATATTAACGTATTATTATAGACATGATGAGAGAGAGAGAGATTCGGTAGTTGGGGTGTCTTGTGTAGTTGTGTGTGGTTCACCACTCTTTGGTCTTAATTAGCATACAATTAATGTGGAAGGTAAGGTCAAATCATAGAAAATGAACCACCTATGGCTATGGAAATTATGCATACTTACCCATGTAATTTAGTCACCCATCAGAATTTAAGACCATTTTGTTTCGAGGAGCAAAAACAGAGCAGCAAATTAGTCACATTCTTATGCAAAGTACTGTAAAACAATATTAGAGGTCATTAATTATGTTTTACTTTGACGGTCCAAATCAGATGTCACTACTCCACAGCTTGTAATGATCAACAGAACAAAGCCATGAATGAAAGGAATAAGATTTTATGCAGTACCGAAAAAAAATGTGAAAGAGACAGCAGATTAAACAAGACAAAGATATGCAAACTCACTGAGAAGTATTTATCCATATATGCAAACAACAATTTGTAAGTCTTCAAAATTTAAAATTTTCGAACAAAAAAGGAAAGAGACCCTTTTCACAGTAATTAATAATTAGACATAGGATCTTTTACTGAATTTTTGTGTTAGTTTTGTACTTATATGTCGTTTTGGATGGTAGGAGAAGAAAAACGAGTAGTGTACAAGAGAATTGTCTCTATAAGAAAAAATTATTAGGTGTATTCGATGCACCGTTATATGATATAACTAATTCAACGTATAAAGGTATTCAACTCATATTATGACGGCGTTGGATTGGTTATACGACGTAACGGGGTATCGGTTACACAGAATAATTTATTCTATAAGAGATTCACAGATATGGGTTACTCTGAAATGTCAGAGGCCCAGTCACTAGAAGATCTTTGGTGGATTACCAAAAGGCCCACTTACCTGTTTGGATCATTAGTGAAAAATTGAGCAAGTTTTGGATTGGGTCTTAACTTTACTATGTCCCAAGTTCCCAACTCCCAAGGATAGATGATTGGTCGCTCTAGGCCCACTTTGCAATTTGCAAGACCTATTTTATTTTATTTTTTTATGACTCAGTATTTTTGTAATGAATTTCAGTCACTGTTTTATGTTTTGGAAAAAAACAATACAATTATAAGTGTATTTCAATTAATTATTTTTTTATTTTATTAGTAAATTGAATTCCCTTTGTAAAAAGCCATAAAGCTGTTGATAAGTGTTTTTCGTTTTTTTTTTATTCAAAGAAAAGACACTGAAAGACGAAGTCATTTTCTGTTAGACAGTTACACAGTTACACACTTCCACACCTGATAAGTTGTGCCGCTGTGCCGCTGTGCCGCTTGTGAAAGCTTAGGCTCAAAGTCTGCATAAACGATAAAAGTAAACCATAAATTTTCGACTTAAAATCACAAAATCAGCAACAGGCCTATCAAGTTTTGATTGTGAAAAGGATTTGGATGAGGCATAAATATGTGTGGTTCATTGTTTTCCACGACTGCCAACAACACAAACCCAAGCCTCGCATTTCGGAGACAAGCTCCATGTGGAAAACCCCCTCACTGAACACACCAGAAACCCCATGACCGCCCTTTGAAGTTTTAAATTCAAACCATTTTCTCCTTTGATTCCCTCCTTTTGATTCAACCGCATAGTTCAAGTCAAATGTCGTCCATGTCTAGTTTTGCTCTCAAAGACTTCAAGTTGAATTCATGTAACGCTTTCTATCGGCCAAGCTCTTCTTTATCTCCAAGGAGGCTTCAGACCCATCTGGGTATGTTTGATTCATGATTGTTTTCAGTGTTTTTGCTTTGTGGGTACTGGGTAGTGTTTCTTGTGCTTTTTGGCAATTGGGTTCAGCTTTTTGCTGTTTTTTAGTAAAATTTGGTGCTTTGGGACTTCATGTTTACTCATTTCAGTGTTCCCATTTTGTGGGGATTGTGACATTTGTTTCTTTTTCTCTGTTTCAAGCATGCCTTTTTTCTAAAATTGATTGTTTTTTAGAGCAAAGAGGTGAACTTTCTTTGCCTGAGAATGGAAGAAATTGTGCAATCAGAAGCAAGCCATGGAGTCCGATCGTTGCTGCCCCTTCTTCAATAATTCAAACTTCAAGGTGTTTTCCCCCCTCCAAACAACGTGGTTTCGCTTTTACTTTTCTTCTAACTATGGTTGAGATTTGGGATTTTGGTCCCAGATTAATATGTTTAGTTTCACTTTCTTATCAGTATAGGTAGTTAAATCCAAAATCAATTACATATAGTTACACTTCACTCTTTCCACCCCCTTTTCTTAGCATTAACCACTAGTGCTTCTAAACTTGTGTCCTCATTTAAGCCAATTATTCATAGAGATGGTTGCCCTTTTCATGCATTTTTAGGATTTCTATATTTAATGAGATAATTTGTAGTTCACTTCCTGGTTAATGAACACCCAATTCTACTTTCTTTATGCATATAATGATCAGCTTGTTGACTGCTATATGTAGGAACTCCCAAGTTTTGTGCAAGTCTGCAACTAATGTATCTGGAGATCTTCCCAGTGGGATGAGCCAGTACGAGAGAATAATTGAAACTTTGACAACTCTATTTCCTTTGTGGGTAGGTATTACATTTCTTTAATAAAATGTATAATAACTGTTGTCAAGTTTTTCATCTTCAGTTCTCCTTAATGGTTTATTTCTGTGTTTATTTTAAACAAAGCTTTCTCAAGGGACACTTGCAAATTTTAAATCTACTTCCATGGACAGGTCATATTGGGCACCATTATTGGGATCTACAAGCCAGCTGCTGTAATATCTCTTTCTCTGTCTGCTACTTGGATGTATGGCATATCAACTAGTATATAACTAGCTTAATGTTGAGGTTTCTACAGGTAACCTGGTTGCAGACGGACCTTTTCACGGTTGGCCTTGGTTTCCTCATGCTTTCTATGGGATTGACATTGACCTTTGAGGATTTTAGACGATGTTTGCGTAATCCTTGGACTGTAAGTAACATCCACTCTATTTTGAGTCATTGGACGTTGACAAAAACAGAGTTATCCATTTTTAAATGGTTATTAAATTTTGGTTGCAGGTGGGTGTAGGATTTCTTGCTCAATACTTAATCAAACCCATACTAGGCTTTGTCATTGCCCTGGTATTTCTTCATCAAAATTTTATTGGCTGTTGTGTTACTCTTGAAATGTATTATTTTCTTATGAGAGTTTTCCCTTTATAATATTTATGATAGCAAGGTTTTAGAAACAGCATGTTTTGCTATTATATATAAATATTTTTTCAATTCAGACTTCAGCACAAAAGCTCATGAAAGGGCAGGGATAGTGGATAAATTTTTAGGACTTCCAAATGGCTTTTAATATGAACGTCTTTTGGATTGTATAATGATGAACACAACCTGTTAGTGTTTGGTATTCAATAGTCACTTTGAGTAAACTTATATATTTAAAAATTTTCTCTCTGATTTTCAGTCTCTAAAGCTTTCTGCACCTATTGCCACTGGTCTTATTTTGGTCTCGTGCTGTCCTGGAGGTCAGGCATCAAATGTTGCAACTTATATATCTAAAGGGAATGTAGCACTTTCTGTTCTCATGACAACGTAAGTTACATTTTTTTTTTTAATGTAAAGTTAAGGATTTCTTTCCCAAATGTATGCCATTTTTAAAATGCAAACCACTATTAATGTCAGAACAATAGTTTAAGACTTAATTTACTTAATCACACCTTGAGCACTGTTGCTTGAAACAACAATTCCAATTTAAATTACATTATATTTAGGGGTGGTATTTATTTTTACTGGAGTATATAATAGTCAAACAAAAATTAACAGTCTTTACTATAAGTCTATATCTGAATGTCACATATTCAGGCAATGATTTTTTGTGGACTTTCTGTAGGTGTTCAACTATAGGAGCTATTATTATGACACCTCTTCTTACCAAGCTTCTTGCTGGCCAGCTTGTTCCAGTTGATGCTGCAGTAAGTTTAAACACGATTGACAATTCCCTTGATAAGTAATGCATGAACCTCTGTTGTGCAAAACTTATAATCAACCAATGTCCTTGATAAGTAGTGCAGCTGGCCAGAGATACCAGTACTTGTATTGTATCTACCATGTGATTTCCAATTCCAAGTTTCTAACAACAAATGTTCATTGTATTTGATTATGCACATCTTATTTCTTACCCATTTTATGGGATTCATATTCTCCATGATGATGGAGTTGCAGCATGATAAAGCATGGAAAACAGTGTTCAAATAAATAATAAGTAAATGATATACTGCGTTCACAATCATCCCAGATTAATTTGAGAAATATTACAGGTAAAACTCAAAAAAAGATATAAAAACTGTCTATTTCCAGCTTCTCTTTATTACTTTACTGTGGGATTTAAGATTATCTCCGCACTGTATATACAAAGGTATTGACTTTGATATCTTGTATTTACTATTAACCACTTATGATAGTGACATTCCCCCCCCCCCCCCACCCATCTTTGCAGGGCCTTGCAATCAGCACTTTCCAGGTTGTGTTAGTGCCAACGATTATTGGAGGTAACTAAAAGGTGTCATGATTATGATCAGAATTTGAAAATGAACTACTACAAATCATAGTTTATTTCCAAGGTTAATGCATCTGGGCATACATGATTGAATCAAAACTCTATTACCTGCTTTATGTGACAGTACTGGCAAATGAGTTCTTCCCCAAGTTCACTTCAAAAATAATATCAGTGACGCCTTTAATTGGAGTAATTCTCACCACTCTACTCTGTGCAAGCCCTGTAAGTACACAAAATATTTGTTGAAATGACTATTTTTTTTTTTGGGCCTGGTTGAAATGACTATTTCACATTGATAGCTTTTGTGTTCCACTACAGTACATTAATAGAAGTTACATTGCATGTAATGAAGTAACTTAATTTTTATAATTTGTAAGATTGGGCAAGTCGCCGATGTCTTGAAATCACAAGGAGCACAACTGATACTACCGGTCGCCGCTCTACATGCTGCTGCATTTGCTATTGGATATTGGATTTCAAGATTATCATTTGGTGAATCCACTTCTCGTACCATATCCATAGAGTGTGGGATGCAGGTAAACATCTTCTCTGTTACTACAACTCTAGGCTCTAACTTCTTGTCTTGGTAATCATATGAACTTTTTGTATTGTATTTGCAGAGCTCAGCCCTTGGATTTTTACTTGCTCAAAAGCATTTTACAAACCCCCTTGTTGCTGTCCCTTCTGCTGTTAGTGTTGTTTGCATGGCGGTATGACTCACTTAAAATCTCTTTTTTTCTTGGCTATCCATGAGTTAATTTACATGGGAGTTCTTCCAAGTACAATCTAATTTACTGTGGTAACTAACTGTTCCCCTAACAGCTTGGTGGGAGTGCTCTGGCTGTGTTTTGGAGGAACAGGCCAATTCCTGTTGATGACAAGGATGATTTCAAGGAATGAAAAAGTCTTGGCCTCCTTTTTCCTGGGTACCCTTTCTGTTCTCTAATAATTGGTGGTTGGAGGTGGTTAACCTTCTTCTTTTTTGTTATGGGGACATGGGAGTAAAGCATTTTGTGCTTCTATCCTACACCCTACACTGAGTGTTATGCCAAAAATTTTGTAGTATGTTTTTTGGCAAGGTATGGTTGCTGTGTATTTCTTAGTTTCTTTACACTAAATCATATGATAGAATCGCCTTGACTTCAAAATGAACAAATAAAGGTCATGATATAATATACAGAAGGGATTGTGTGGATTAAAAAAGAGGAGAGAAAAAGCTTGGAATTTTCCTCACCCACCTGTCTTTGACTTTCTTTTAAGTTTTAACTCTTTGCAGCAAGCTGCAAAGCCTGTGTTCAAAGTACAGGCTACTGCCAGTCTGCCACTAAAAGCAATCTTTCTTCTTCCTTTTTTTTTTTTTTTTTTTTTTTTTCTGGATAAGCCAAATATTTTATAATTCATTTTAAAAAATGTGTGATGTGAGTCATGTGACATTGTTTGCGAATTACTATTCAATGAAAAATCAAACAAGAAAATTCATGCTCCAATTATAGAATAATCTTTTCCTCTCAACAATTCTCCTTTATCCGAATAAAAAAAATGATGTGCTACATTACAAATTGACGAAAGACCCTTATCAAACAAAAGATTGACAAAAACCGATGGAATATGCTTGGAGTTTTTGGACCATCAACTATCATGGAGGACCAAAAAAAAGGGTCATTTATTTATATCAAATTACAAAATTTCCTCAAATTCAAAGAGACAGAGAATACTCTCAATAGAATTTTGGAACAACAATCAATGATCATTTAATCTTCTGAATTTTCAGTTTTTCCTTTATGAGAAAAAGTCTACAAGTCATTTTTATACGGCTGTAGAAGAGAGATCACATGAGTCTTCCATATTAAACATGATTTTTTGTATTCTTTAAATTGACTTTTAGATTAATTAATTAGTACATGAACCCTTTTTTTTTTGGTCAAATAATACATGAACCCTACATAAATAATACTTTCAAGTTTCAACACAATAATTTATGAACTCCAAATAATTTATTAATGCAAATAAAATATGTTTATAAATGAAATGATTATGAACAAATGGGTTTTGATTTTTTTTGTATTTGGACAAATTCTACAGCCATTTTAATTGAACTATCTAACAACTACAAATGGTTAGTATGAAAAAAAACTACTCTATTATTATTATCTTTTCTATTATAAAGTCAGAATAAATGTTTGGTGTTAGGCTTCACCAACAATAGAATTGCCTAAATTACCTTTCATTTTTTTTTTTTTGGCCAAGACCTAAATTACCTTTCATTAAACAAACAGTCTCATAAAAAAAAACCTAATAAATGAGGGTATAGTTGTAAAATACAACCATTAAAATAAACTGTAAAAAAAAAAAACAGCCCACTATCTTAAAATATAGAGATAGTTGTAAAAAGTTATAAAACTGAGAACAAAATAAAATAAAAAAACACAGTAAAAATGCCAATTGACACGTGCTCCCCACGTACCATGAGGCTAGTTATTATAAAGTCAGAAGATAACTTTGGTATTACATGCTTCACCAAAATATAGATTACCAAATATACCCTTTATTACACAAAACAGTTACTTAAAAATAATTAATAAATGAATATAATTGTAAAATAAACATTAAAACAAACTTAAAAATTTTAAAAAATATACCCCATCATCTTAAAATGTGGAGAACTGGGAAGCAATAAAATTATGATGACTCAATGTGCAGTAAAAAAGCCAATTGACACGCCCACATAGAATGCGTACTAAAATATTAAGTGTTAAACAAATCTTTACTATTATAAAACAAGAAAAATGGTTTGATACTTTGATGTTACAGGCTTCAGTGCTTCACAAAAGAATGAAATTGTCCAATATACTCTTTATTCAACAAAACAGTCACATAAAAATAACTTAGTAAATAAGATTATAATTGTAAAATACAATTATTAAAATAAAATTTAAAAAATAGAAAAAAACACCCCATCATCTTAAAACGTGAAAAAAAATTGTAAAAAGTTATAAACCATTGGAAATAAAATAAATAAAAATGTCAATCGACACTCACGTGATGTGTGCCAAGGGGCTAGTTTTAGTAACTTGAAAAGAAAAATCTCATCTGACCTAAAAAAGAAAAAATAAAAATCTTACAAAAGAAAATATGATTAAAAAAAAGAAAAAAGACGGAACACGCTAGAAATATAGGAAATGCTATTTAAATAGTGAGGAGGTTGCTTTTCTTGCAAGGAATATTGAGGAAGTTGCCGTCGTCACTCTTCAATTTCAAAATAGAGCGAAAGAGAATATAAAAAATACTTTTTTTGGCTTCCGAAGAGCAATAGACAGGGCTCTGACCGCTTTCAACGCAATTTCTCCCACATTTTACTTCATTATCTGCTAAGTGTCGTCGGTTTCGGATTATACTTACTGTTAAGAATTTCACCATCATCATGTCTCAGACCAATTGGGAAGCTGATAAAATGTTAGTATCACCTAACTAAATCTTTTTTTTTTCTTACTATGGAAGTCTTTTGGAGTTTGGGGGTTTCTGGCTGAGGTTCGGTTCTAGGGTTCTTTTTTCGGTGTTAATTTTTGGTGGGTACTGTTGTTTTCCTAATTTTTCGAATGGGTATTTCATGGTTTTCCCTTTTTTCACATTTGAGTTTTACTTTTTGCATTATTAATTAATCATTCCTTCTTTTTTGTGATTAAGTATTTCATATGTTTGTGTAAAATTTATGTTTTTGGGGATTTGGTGGTCTCTAGGGTTTTTATTTTATGACCTTATATTCTAATGGGTACTTAGGTTCTTACCTGTTTTTGTAAGGTTATGCCGAGATATCTTCTGTGTTTGTATTTTCTTCATCTTTCATATTTGATATTATGGTGCTTCTTGTTGTTGTTGTTGTTGTTGTTATTGATAATGGCTGTACTAGGTTTTCCTTCTTTTTTTCATTTTTGTTTTTGTGGTTTATTTGTTGGATTGAGGGTTGGGATGGGGTGCTCTTTGTTTTGGTGACTCTTTGTATTTGGGGCTGTCTCATATTTTTCCGTCATGCTTCAGAAAAACAGGAAAAAAGGAAAGAAGATTAACTTTTGCAGTCTTGTGGAGAATTTTCCTCAACTAGCAAGACTAACTCTTAGTTAAATGGAGCTCCTTGTTTTATTCTCCCAAGATTTTGATGAAATTTTGAAAATAGAGCATCATGTCTGGTGATGCTGAGGATTTTCTGAAAAGAACTTAAATTTTTGAATCCCATGTTTCGTATGGTAATAAAAAATTAAAATTTAATTTGTATTTCTTTGATTCATTTACTTGGCATTGGATTGGTGGGGGCCAGCATCATGGCAGATATTGTATTTTTGCATTTTGGACCTTCTGCCACTTCTCATTTTCAGCAGATTCTTAAACGTAACTTGTGGAAATTTTATATCTTATTTGGATCACAGGTTGGATGTGTATATATATGATTACCTTATGAAGAGAAAATTACATGCTTCTGCAAAGGCATTTCAAGCTGAAGGAAAGGTTTCCACAGATCCTGTAGGTGAGAATGTACTTAAATATCCTAAAGAATAGAGATTCAGTGCATTTTGTGAGTTTTCTGTTCTTCTTAATTGCTGAATTGATTTTCTTTTTATTGTTTTCCTCTTTTTCTTTGTTTGTATTTTTACTCCAGCTATTGATGCACCTGGTGGCTTTCTTTTCGAATGGTGGTCTGTCTTTTGGGACATATTTATCGCTAGGACAAATGAGAAACACTCAGAACCAGCTGCATCTTACATTGAGGTGTGTTTTTAGGTTTTTAAATTTCACACATATCTCCTCTGGGGTAACTTTCTTGAAGGAATGTAAAGATTGAATCTTCTACAATTGAGAGGGTGAAAATTTGACTTCATTACATGGCTCCAACGTCTTTGTTGCATTTAGATGGCATTGTTGGACTTTTCTATCTCAAGTCTTTTCACTGTTTGTGTGGATGTGTTAGACTCAATTGATCAAGGCTAGGGAGCTGCAGCAACAGAAGCCTCAGCAGCATCAGCATCAGCAAATGCAAATGCAACAGCTTCAAAGGCATGCTCAGCAGCAGCAGCAGCAGCAGCAACAACAGCAACAACAGCAGCAGCAGCAGCGACGAGATGGGACCCAGCTTCTTAATGGCACTGCCAATGGGCTTGCTGGCAATGACTCTCAGAACCCTGCAACTGCAAATGCCATGGCAACAAAAATGTATGAGGATAGATTAAAGCTTCCAATACAGAGGGATGCTTTCGATGATGCAGCTATGAAGGTAATAAGTTTTGCCGTAGATTCAAAGAGACTTTCTTTTCATCTTACTTTCCTTTCATCTAGTTACAATACATACACCATGCAGCAAAGGTTAGGCAACAATATGAGCCAGCTTCTGGATTCAAATCATGCCTCATTGTTTAAAGCAGCCACAGCAGGTGGTGGCCAGCCTCCTGGGTATTTCTCTTCAAGATTCCCTATTCATAATGACTCAGTTTTATGGTGTGTAACATATGCTCTTTGCATGCAATTGATGTTAAATATGAAAGTGGTTGAACTCCTTTTATACAGGCAAATGCTGCATGGTACACCTGGAGGCATGTATGGGAATCTTCAACAAGCTCACAATCAAAGTCAGCAACTTCCGGGATCAACACAGGTAATTATCATCATTCATAAGTTCTGCCTCTTCATCTGGTATCCTTACACTTCAATTTCTCTTATTTTGGGTATGTCTTGTATGATGAAACAGGGCATAAAGAGTGAGATGCTGAGCCCCAGAGCTGCTGGTCCAGAAGGATCATTGATTGGTGCTCATGGTATTGATTGATATTGTTTCCTCTCCTAGGAATTTCTGTTTTGGATTGGGATATGAATTTGAACAGATATATATATATATATATATATTTATAGGAAACAAGAAACTTGTATTAATGAGACAACAACTTTAGAAGTCTTTGAATTTATTTTATGCACTATTTATTTTGTGTGAATCACATAACTTTCTTATAATTCTATGATTTAGTGGGGGGTTTGTTCTGTGATATGTAATCTATTATCAAATTTGTTTTTTATTTTTTTTGTATGATTTTGAGATTTGTATTCTAGGCTTTACCAATTTTTCATATGTTCATTTTAGGATCAAATCAAGGCAGTAACAATTTGACTCTGAAAGGATGGCCTTTAACGGTAGGACTCAATACCCAGTCTTGATAATATTTTTGCATCCACCCTCCATTACATATGTTAATGATACAATTAATATTTCTTTTCTTGGATGGAAGATGTTTCTCTCTCTCTCTCTCTCTCTCTCTCTCTCTCTCTCTCTCTCTCTCTCTCTCTCTCTCTCTCTCTCTCCCTCTCTCTCTCTCTCTCATTTGTGCCTGGTTCTGTGCTATGCAAAGCTATTATGACCTATTTGGGTAGTCTCCCATTTGTGCCTGGTTCCATGCTGTGCAAAGCTATTATGACCTTTTTGGGTAGTCTGGTTGCATATTAATGTCTCCTTATTGTTAAGAGGAAAACTGAAATAACTTTCTGGTAAATATTTCACCTTAACTGTTGACGATAATATCTCAAATTGGGAACTGCTGAATTTCGTCTTAGGAAGTGTGCTAAGCAATATTTGCTGTCACATTTCATTTACATGACTCATAAGAAGGGTTAACCTTTTACCCCTACGAAATGATGAGCATTGTTTACTACTCTGCCTTTCTGCCAAAGATGGAACTGGTTTGTTTGCATATGCATTTGTGAGCTTACATTTCTTTTCTGGAAACATTTCACCTTCTTTAGGGACTGGATCGGCTTCGACCTGGAATTCTTCAGCACCAAAATTCTTTGATGCCCTCCCCTCAGCCCCATCAACTCCAGCTCAAGCAGCAACTTATACTTCCGGGACAACAAAATGTAGCTTCCCCATCTGCTAATGACTTGGAAAATAGAAGGCTGAGAATGATTCACAACAATCGGAATATGGGTCTTGGGAAGGATGGTCAGTTAAATTCTATTGATGTACCTAATGTTGGATCACCGGTGCAAGTTGGTGGCCCGGTATTACCTCGTGCTGATGCGGATATGCTTATGAAGGTATCATTTCTTCTGCATCTGGATTTGAATAAAAAAATAACTCATTATTTTAACTATAATCATTAGACCTTGTGAATTTTAAGTTCCCCAGACATATTTGCTTATATCATTAGCCAACTTATCAGTTACAGTATCAGCAGATGAAAAACAACAATCACCAGCAGCAACACAACTCACAGCATCCGCTATCAAGTCAACACTCTCAGAGTTCAAACCAACACCTCCAGCAGCAAGAAAAAATAATTGGTGCCGGCGGCATCATGGCAGATGGTAGCATGTCCAACACCTTTCAAGGCAATGATCAGGTTTGCTACTACTGGCTATGAGATTCATATATTCGCTAAACATCCTTTTAATTATTTTTTTATATCTTCATTCTTTTTTTCAACTTGATATTTGGAGCAAAATGTTCTGCAAATATATCCATTTCCTGTGGATTTTGTAATTGCTAAGCTACCGATACCTGACATGGGTTATTTACTCAACTATCTGATATTTCCTCTCTTGCACGCTTTACGTATTCATGCTATATAACTTGTATTATAATATTAAAATTTGAATTTCATCATATTGCCAGAGACAATTATTTTTCATTCTGAATTTTCACTGTGAACTTTCAGTGTTGAAAATTGATATATCCAGGATGATTTTCTCATTTAGTTTTCCTTGTTTGTTTAAGTCTTCAAAGAATCAAATTGGGCGAAAGAGAAAGAAACCAGCGTCATCTTCAGGTCCTGCCAATAGTTCAGGGACTGCTAATACCACAGGACCATCCCCCAGTTCACCTTCAACACCTTCTACTCACACACCAGGAGATGCAATGTCTATGCCAACTTTGCCCCATAATGGTGGTTCCTCTAAGTCTCTACTTATGCTTGGCTCTGATGGTTTGGGCTCACATACATCAGCACCAAATAAATTGGTTAGAAACTTATCATTGTTTTGTCTTAACTAGAATTAATTGCATTTGGGGTTACCATCTGTAACCTTTTACTTCCTTAAATGAGTATCAACTTGATCTAAATCATCTGATCATCCTAATATTTCTCCCTGTTTGTTGCTTTAGTGGGTCCAATTGCTTTTCTTTCTGATTTTTAACCCATAAAGAGTGCAATATCCTAGAAAGAAGAGAATAGAGGGGTTTTCCTCCTCAAGGTGTTAGAAAGTTGAAAGTTGAAATGTGTCCTTATTTTCTTACTGTCTCTGCTCCATTTAGTAGCAATTATTGGTAAGGACTACAGTGTGTCTGAGTCGCTGAGGTATTCACTAATGTGCTTAATACATTGGATCCAGAAATGTTAACCACATTTCCACTTTTCTCCCTGTTGGTAGATCGTGAGTTTGAATCGTCCAAGTCTTTTGCAGCAGGTATAAGCATAACATGCTTTTAGAGGCTTGCCTTATATGTGATATTACAGTTAATGTACCTTTTGTGAGGAATTAAAGACTGTTTACTTGTGAAGAATTGTTCCTAGCATTTCATTTGGCAGTCAGTAACGAGGCTATATATTGCAGACTGACATGGACCGTTTTGTGGATGATGGATCTTTAGAGGATAATGTTGAGTCGTTCTTATCACATGATGATGTTGACCCTAGAGATAGAGTTGCTCGGTGTGCGGATGTCAGCAAAGGTAGGATGAATGCTGACTTTTAATCTTTTATATTGGTCTGACACTGATATCCTTTGTTAATTGTCACAAGGTGTATGTTTTGGTTTATATAATTCTAGAAATATAACAGAAGGCCTTAACCTTTTCTTCATGAAATTAGGCTTTAACTTTACTGAAGTCCAGCTTATTCCTGCAAGTACAAGTAAAGTTGAATGTTGTCACTTCTCATCAGATGGAAAGTCACTTGCCACAGGTGGGCATGACCGAAAGGTGAGCACTAGGACCCTAGGTAGATTGAAATTTGTATACAAATATTATCAATTTTTTTTTTCTAAGAAAGAAAAAAGGCTGCAAATATGAATGGTAGAAGTTTTGATACTGTTTCAATTAATTTTATGGTTTCTAGAAACAAAGATTAGTCATGTTTGCTTGATGCTTTTATGGCGCAGGCTGTATTGTGGTGCACAGAATCCTTCACCGTAAAGTCTACGCTTGAAGAGCATTCTCAATGGATAACTGATGTTCGTTTTAGTCCTAGCATGTCAAGGCTTGCTACATCTTCTGCTGACAGAACTGTCAGGGTTTGGGATGCTGATAATGTTAGTCAATATGTTCTTTTCTTTTTCATGGTCAATGCACTATTGTTTTTTCAAGATCATATTTGTATCAACTTGTCAGGGGATTGACCTTTGACTGCCCTACTCAATTCCTAGGTTCATGCCATGTAGTGAATGCTATCATGTATGCTTGTGTGTCTAAATTTAAAACAACATAACAAGAAGTATTTCTTCGTTGTGGTCATTGCTGATCAATGTCAATATGGAAGCAGTGATATTTTTTATAATATGGCAAACCTGGTAAATGGCCTGATGTTCCATGCTATTGATGTTAGGCTTATTTACATATTTACCCCCTAAAACTATAATTTCATCTCACTTTACCCCCTTAAAGTTGATTGTCTCAATTTACCCCCTATAAGTTTCTCTCGTGTCTCACATAACCCGAAACCGTCAAGTCCGTCAATTTACCCCCTGCCATGTAGACGCCATGTCAACAATTCAAACAGTGGATGGACTTAACGGTTTTGGGTTATGTGAGACATAAAGGAAACTTACAGGGGGTAAACTGGGACAATAAACTTTAAGGGGGTGAAGTGAGACGAAACTATAGTTTCAAGGGGTAATTGTGCTAATAAGCCTTGATGTTATTTTGGGTGTGACCTGTGATGGTTTGAATGTTTTCCAGTTCAATGCATTACTACTGATTAATTACTGAACTTTCCTTTCTTATGTGATCTATGTAATGAATACATAAAATGTTGTGCAGCCTGGCTTTTCACTTCGTACTTTTACGGGACATTCTACAACTGTTATGTCACTGGATTTTCACCCTAGTCAAGAAGACCTTCTCTGCTCTTGTGATAACAATAGTGAGATAAGATATTGGAGTATCAAGAATGGTAGTTGTGCTGGAGTTTTCAAGGTATAAAAACATGGTATTTATTCTCTGCACTATATAGAATAACAGAATTATGTTTCTCAGTTTAGCCATCCTTCGGGATTTAATAATATTCCCCCTATTTTTGTCAGGGTGGTGCAACTCATATGAGGTTTCAACCTCGTCATGGAAGGAATCTTGCAGCTGCAGCAGATAATTTTGTATCCATACTTGACGTAGAGACCCAAGTTTGCAGGCTTAAATTACAGGTTTGTTGTGAACCATCCATTACAGTTTATTATGTTTGGTATTAATTTTCAGTCATTGGGAATGGACAGTAGTTCTGGTATCCACGTTCTGGCTTGAATAGTGTTTATACCAGATAGATGCAATTTTTACATGTTTGTTTTCAAGAAATTGATGTGAAAAAGTCATAACTGCTCTATCATTGTAGGGTCATAAAAACCTTGTCCATTCTGTGTGCTGGGATCCTTCAGGTGAGTATCTAGCATCTGTGAGTGATGACTTGGTTAGAGTGTGGACGGTTGGCTCCAGTTGCAAAGGGGAATTCGTTCATGAGTTGAGCTGTTCTGGCAACAAATTTAATACATGCGTTTTCCATCCGACTTATCCTTCACTTTTGATCATCGGCTGTTATGAGGCAAGTCATAACTGCTCTACATTTCTTTTGCAATTTCGTTTAAAAAAGTATAATAGATGTGAACTTACTATGTGATGACTTGCTCTTATTTAATGAGGTTTTGTTTTTTATGTGAAATTGAGGGAATTCAGACTTTGGAGCTTTGGAACATGACCGAGAACAAGACAATGACTCTACGTGCGCATGACAACCTTGTATCTTCTTTGGCGGTATCAAGTGCTAACGGTTTGATAGCTTCAGCTAGCCATGACAAGTGTGTCAAGCTCTGGAAGTAGCATAGTTTCATCTTGAAAATGGTTTATCTTCTACATCACAAATATCCAGAAAGAGTTAGAAATAGATGCTTTTGGTAGTTGTTTATATTAGTCACTGAATGGTACAGAACATGGGTTTTAGATCTTAACCCAGTCCTAGTTATAACTTGTAACTCAAGGTAAAGGAGAAATGGGAGAGTTTTCTTGCACCAAAGCTAACTGTGATGTAAGAACAAACTCGATCAATATAATTGCTTTTGAACTTACCAAGGCTTATAATGTGAATGATCTTTTTGTTAGACGAAACCTCAAGGCTCAAGCAGTGTGATGTTCAATTATTTACTACTTACCCTTGGAAATCAAAAGTAATGAGTTATGATAGCAAAGATAGCCAGAGTTCTGAGTTATGAACTTATGATACCCGGTTAGCCCTTCCATATTTACATGGACAATTGGACAGAGGAAAATGAACTGAAACTTGTATAGTTGTAGTCGTTGATATATCAGTTATGGGCAGCAAGAAGTAGAGGGTGTAGGTCGTTCTTGATTAATCCAAGAGCCTTGTTGAAATGCGTTGCCTTGGCATCAAGGTATTCCTTCCAAGTTACCGGACGATAGAGAGGAGGATGATCACAGTCAATCAACTTCATCAACGGCGAAACCTTCACGTCCCGTGGTGGGCCGTAGAAGTATGCGATCGAGATGCGATGGTGTATCTTGTTGACAACCGCACGATGCAATGCACTCTTAAACTGTCCGTTGGATAGTATGTGCATCAGATCCCCAACATTGACTATAAGTGCACCGGTGGTGGGGTGCACCGGCACCCACCAAATCCCATCCACAAGGACTTGCAAGCCGCTTGTACTGCTTTGGTTGAGCAAAGTGAGCAATGAGGAGTCTGTGTGAGGAGCTAAGCCCATGGCCTGGCTTGGGTCTGGACAGACCGGGTACGAGTTCAATTGAAGCAAGGCCTGCGGATATCTGCATCTGTTTTTGGGCTCGGCCCATTTAAGATCTTCATAGTTTAAGCCCAATGATCCAAGCATCAGCCCTATCATTCTCGCAGATAGTCCCTTCATCTCCTTTTGGTACTCTTCCATTATATTGCTGCATGAATAGCCCACCATCTTAGACCTAGACTGAAAATCCACACAGACATACTTGGAATAACACAAATATGCGAGTAATGGGCCTAAGTTTACACATGCATTAACTAGTACAACTGCATTATTAATTTAAGCTTTTAGATATGTATGTCTTAGAGAGGTGCACTATGTCCTGATATGAACCAAGGGATCGGTGAAACTAATGGAATTGAAACATCCATGGCTGTAGCTGTATAACTAATTTTGGGAAACAGACAATTTAACAATTCCATGCCCGTAGGCTATATCCACCAAGTTAATCATATCAAGCATTAGTTTGGCGGCTGCATAAGAATTTAAGGATTGAGTTCCATGGAAATCAATCGTGCATAGTAAATGTCAAAAGTTCTAGTATCCTAGTGTTGCATGCGGTTAACTTTGTATATATTAGAAATCATACGTTATATTTTTCTTCCTAGAACATAGATATACCATTAGATTCATAATTTGAATGATTGATTATGTGAAAATTTTGGTTCCAATATAAAGTTTAAATTGACTGTCTAACAACATAGTAAATCGACATAGAAAAAGCTTTTAAAATTGGGAATTTGGGACCATTCTAATCATGGGCGGAACTACATCCAAGGCTACCATGGTTTATAGCCCCGGTAGCTTTTGTGTAAAAATACCAATATTATGTATGTTTTAGACAAAGTTTATATATAGTCCACCCAATTAAGAGTTATTTAGTCTAATTTATTGAGTTTTAGCCCAATTTTTTTTGTCCTTAACTCAAAAGTTAGCCCAAAAATTTATATCACTTATCCAATTTTTTGTTCTTGTGTTATTGTATGTTTTGATTAATAAATATTTATTTATGTTAAATTTTGTTAAAAATTTGGTTTGATTATAAAATTTTATTCAGATGATTAATTAGACCTTACTTTTAGGAAGATTCTAGTATAATTGTACCCAGAAATTTAAAAAAAAAATTAGTCATTAAACCTTCCGCATTGATTCTAATCAAATATATGAAGAAATCTATAAATTTATGTAAGGATTTTGGAGTTTAAAATCTTTAGATAGATCATCCCATGGGTTTTCGATTATCAGCATGCATGTACTAATCCACGTGTATGCTTAAGCTAAGTTCTAGACCACTGACGCCCGCCACATTTCATTCCCATCGATCATAACGTATTTTAATTACCAATTTAGCCTCAGTAGTTTCCCAAAAACCCACTGCTTTCCTATATCTTATAACGAGACATTATCTCATGGTTTAATCAATTTATTTATTATAATATAAGTAAATATTATTAATATTTTGCCTTATAAATATAAAAATGAGTACATATTTTTAATATTTTACTTTACAAATATAAAAATATCGTTATTTATTATATCTACTAATTGTTCCTGACAGTCAAGTCAATCAAGAATCGCTAACCTGACACGCAGGTCATGCATTATATATGTATTCACTGCACGTACCAGAAGTGGGCGTGGTGATGTGGCCAAAGTTGGCGAGCGTGCTCCAGCGGAGACCCCATGATCGAGAAACCCTCCGACCACATCAGCTTCGGGAAGTTGTTCGAAATGCGGGCCTGCCCGTACCCGGTGAAGCCCTCCGGTGCCCGGAGGGCTAGGAGTTTTCGGTCTCTGGGGAGCGAGAAGAGCCGGCGGGTTTGGAGCTCCGCTTCTTTGATTAGGTCCGCGGGAATACCGTGGTTGGTGACTTGGAAGACGCCCCATTTCTCACAGGCGCGTCGGATTAGAGAAACTGCATTCGGGTCGAGTAGGTCGATGATGGGTACGGACTCGGTGAATGGGTGGGTCGGGGAGGGGGACCAGGTGTGGGAGTCGGGTAATGTGAGGACGGAGTTGAAGTCTAGTGGGATGATGTGGGAGAGGTTGATGGGGTTGGTTTTGAAGGATTCTGAGATTGAATTCATGATTTTTGGGCAAATGGGCATTTAGAGCATTAGTAGTAGTACACTAGTACTACTAATTCTGGTAATACATATATTGTTGCTGAAAATGAAATATTAAGTTGCTTGTGGGTTGATATAGGGGAGAGTGAGAGAGAGGGATGGCTTTTTGTCTTTTGTCTGTTTGTGAGCTAGGAGAGAGAGCTCCTGACCCTTGTCTTTTTTGTATGCAGAAATATATATACTAAATTCTGGGGGTGAGAACCTTTCAGAGTTTCAGGGCACTTGGTGTCTAAATAGAGTGACTGGCTTCAGACACTTTGTATAGGGTGGCAATGTGGCATAGCATCCACATGTAGGACAATTAATGTTACAAGTAGCTTTTCTTTTTTCTAACAGGGGGTGGGGCAATTAAATTTGGGGAATTGGATATAATGTATATATGGGTAGATTCTCGCATGTTATAAGTGGTTTTTTTATCAGGGAGAGGGAGAGTCGAATTTGGAATATCTTCTAACATTGAGAAAAGAAACACCACTAAATTAAATAGTTTGTTGGTATTACAAAGTGGTTAAAGAGTGCAACAATGAGAAACACACACTTATACAGTTATACTATACCCATGTGCAATTTTTTGTTCATTAGTTAAGATATTTGGTTGAGAATAAGCTAAGCAAGATTATATATCACCAGAGAGAAAAAGCCAATTAATAATGTGGATTAAGCTAATAATATTAAAATCAATGCATCCTTTTTTCTCACATTTGACCATTTTGAACCTTACACTATGAAAGTCGGTTTGAGAAATTGAATGAGTTGTCTTCTTTAATTTGGAAGCAGTACATGTGTATCAGCTAGTCACCTAGTTGTTTTTCTTATTCTGAGTTCTTTCCCTGTAAGAGAAAATGTTGAAATATGAGGATTGAGGACAGTCCCTTCAATGCACAGATGGAGTAAGTGCACTTATGAGGCTGAAAAGACTTGGACACACATGGCCTTTTCATCCATTATCATAACTTCTGAGCAGAGTTTCGGGACCTACCTTATTCTCAATCAGCAAGTACATGTGCTTCATGCTTCCCACATCATTAATTTTATGATCAGTTGGACCTTCCTCTCTGGCTGCTTGTTTCTTGTCCTGTACTCCTGTTGTCAGTACACAGAGAAAAATCAAGGTACAGCACCATGTGTGGCCTTTGAAAAAGCTTTCAAATTTCTATCTCCTATCTGTTACATGTGAGTTTTATTCATAGTCTTTAGTGCGCACGAGAAAATAAACACAGTTACCTTCTACATGCAATGCTAGCTTTAATTTCAAAGCATGGCATCAATCAGATATGAGTGTCAAGGTTCTAGCTAGCTTTCAATTCAGAGTTGCTTCCAGGAACACACATCTTAGTGAAAAAATATATATCCATATATTTGACAAAACAAAATCTTAGAAAACAAAGCACAAAAGGAATGCACTTTATTCACTAATTAGAAGGAATGTTCACATGCCAAGAATATGCAACTTTACAACATTATAAATTTTGTAAACACAAACAGTTAATACTGAATCATGTAATTAGTTTACACATAAAAATTCCAGCTAGTTACTAGCTGTTATCTGCACTCTAGAACAAAGGATTTGCTCAATATAATCGTGTAGCTATACACTGCATTGTGAAGCTGATCATATACTTGACATACATTCGATGATTCCAGAAACTGAAGTAATTGTATACAAATCTGCCTTGTCATCTCCTTTGGAAGTTGAATGATTTTATGGCAAAGGCAAAAATGATAGCGAAAAACACGCAGAAACCAACCACCATAATGCCGGCTATACCCAGAAAATCATGCCTGTACCCGAATACGACTTTGAGAAACTGCCTTATAGGCATGGTATTATTTCCATCTGCTAGCTTCAAAAGACTATCATCGTCACCGTACTGTGAAACCAAGAGGCCATACAGACTCCAGGCTACAGGGTTTGCCCAGTAATACCATCTCCACCATATTGGAATTCTCTGAACAAGTGGATTAAGAAGTTATTGAATTAGTGAGACTTGCTCAATGTATCAGTACTTTCATCTATGCTTTAGATGGCATTTTACAAACTACATTAGTATAATTTTAAGGTATGCATGTCAGATCAAGCAAACTATAATTCTAAAGAAAGAGAGCAGTCGCTTCCATTACCTTGTGAGGAATCATAAAGCCGCTAAAAAGGTTCCATAACATATAAAATGGAGCAGCAATTATGGCAGCCACATTATGATTTGGTGTGACAGCTGTTGTCATCATTCCATAGAAGGTGAAGTATAGCATTGTGAAATACATAAAGAATATGTACCAAACAAACTTCAAAACACTCCATTCAAATGCAGCCGTAGAGTAGAAAATTGTGCAGTAGATAATCGCTTGTGCAAACACGTAAGGGAACTCTATTACGACCTGCACACGAGATCAATACATAAGATAACCTTTAGGAATACCAGGGTATTAGGAAAAGTGGGTTTAACATAATAAAGGTAAACCTGAGCAAATGCAAATGGTAAAGCTGAGTACATCCCGGCAGCTCTTTCTCGATATGAGACAAATCTTTCTATAGAAACTACAGGTTGTACAGCAGTGGCATTGGTGATTCCACTAAATAGGATTGCTGCATACATGGATCCCATGGCATTTAATAAATCCTGCTGGGTCTCCCTGTAAAGAGAAAAAGAATCATGTCACAGAGAGAGCCTAATGATACAGTCATGCAGATAGATATCTAGGCAAAAGGGTTAAGAAAATAAGAGAGAAAGCAAAGAAAAATCAAGTATTTATAGAATTTTAAAATCCATTAAATTCAATTGCTTCCATGCAAAAGAGCTTTTGATCTAGCTTCCTGTTTGACTAAGGATGTCAAAGATCATCCACCATGGGTTTGAATTAGAACTTGATGATCAAATGTTAACTGTTTCTGATTATACTATCAGGCACTGAAGAATGAAGACCATTGGACAAAACTCCAATCCAACGACACAAAATTTATAGAACAAAATATTTAGGAGCATGCAGAGAATGTCATACTAATTCCCTCTACAGAAAAGGAGCAACTGATCTCAAGATGATCAGTTCCATTATAGAGTTATGATGAAGTAAAAAACATTAAGGAAAAGAAGGAAACCTCTTAGCCCCAAATCTCCAACAAATTGTTCCTAGCATCAATGAGATGATGACAGTGTAGAAGAAGCGAACTGCAGTGTACTGTGGATTTCGCCAATAAGACAGATTTTGCTTCCAAAGACAAGTGAGAAATTGTTCAAAAAATGCCTGAGAATACTTGGTTGGGAAGTTTAATTCTTTAGAATTGGTACTTGGCTTGCTTAGGCTTTCAATCAACTGTTTATTATGTCTGAAACAAAGGCAGACAGCATTGTTAGATAAGGAAGCAGATAGTTACGTATAAAAGCAACACAGCTTCATGGAGAAGTGTTCATACTGAAACAAATTAGATCTTCGGTAAATTTCTGCAAAATCCACCCCCAGACGGCTTTCTTCAAATGAAGAAGTAACATCAAGCATCCACGCAGCAGGATTATATCCAGGCCTGATCTCTGGCACCCCTTCGACTGCCTGCAGAAATAAATATTTATACATTTAAGTTGACAGTCATAACCATTACCCTTTATCACATATTCTAAATGATATACTGGCATGCATGATCTGACCTCAAAATACTTGATGAGTTCACAAGACCTGGGACCAAGTGGACCAGCATATATGAGCTCTCCTCCTCGCTTCATAAACAGAAGCTGCAATGACAGATGAGATTATGGGAGGATCAATCATGGTATTAAAGCTATAGGAACACTCAGCTAATATAATAAGCTGCTTTTACACTGTAAAGGTGTAATATAGTTATTCTCTAATAAGGTCTTTAAAGAGGGCACATTTCTACCTTTGGATTAGATATGAATGAGACACATACAGGGTGACATGCATCTTTGTTCTCAACCATTCGTATTTGATAAAGAAAACAAGAAAAACGTCTTCATTTAAAGACCTAATTAGCAAATAGTTATATGTATGTATATACACAGAGAGAGAGAGAGAGAAACTACCTCATCAAAGGATTCAAATATGTCTATGCTAGGCTGGTGGATTGTGCACACTATAGTTCGTCCAGTATTGACTATATTCCTCACAGTCCTCATTACAATAGCGGCAGACCGTGCATCCAACCCTGATGTGGGCTCATCCATGAATACTATGGAAGGGTTAGCGACCAGCTCGACAGCTATTGTTAGCCTTTTACGTTGTTCTGTTGACAAACCATCTACCCCTGGTAGACCAACCAATGCCCCACTTAATGGAGTGAGCTCCACAAGCTCCATCACCTCCTCTACAAAAGCCTGAATTTTTTTCAACCCTTCAGATGATGAAATCATCTTATGATAAAGACAAAAAAAAAAAAAAAAAAAAAAAAAAAAAAAGAAGCAAAGCATTTTATGTGAATACCTTCTGTGTCTCCAAGTCAACATTTGATGGTAACCGAAGCCAAGCAGAGAAGAGAAGTGATTCCAGAACAGTCAAGCAGGGGGAATGAACATCACTCTGCTCACAGTAACCAGAAATTCTTGCAAATGTTTCTTGTCTTTTTGGATAACCGGATATATTAATGCTCCCTTCTATGATCCCACCAGTTTTTCGACCTGCTAATACATCCATGAGGGTGGTTTTCCCAGCACCACTTACTCCAACCAATGCTGTAAGCACCCCAGGCCTGAATGCTCCAGTGACATCAACCAACAGCTGCAATCTATCTTCTTGAATTCCCTGCTGTTTCAGTTCCTGCAGTTGTACTTGGATCAGAAAAATATAGTCAACACGTTTCCCAATATAGATGGCACAAATGAAAAGTGTTAAAGACTCACCAGAGGGACATCCACGTAGTAATTGATATTGCTGAAAGACATGGAAAGTGGTTGAAATGGCAGCACCATTCCTCTTTGCTTAAAATATTTTCCTGCTTAGAAGATGAGCAAGAATTTAGACACTGACTCAGACTAATGCGTAGTTATGTACAAAAACAAAATCAATTTACAGACCACTTAATGATTCTGAATGCTGCAAGAACTGTCTCAGCTCAATAACGGCACTTTCTCCTTTTCTTCTCCTTTCTCTCTCTTGCAGCTCTTCCTTAGAGACCACAGCTTGTTGCTTCCCCAATGCTGTAGCGTATATTGAAATCAACTCAATTAGCTTTCTTTCTTTACTAATTTTGTTTGGCTACATGCAGCACCGGAAGGAAAATTGTGAACAGAAATGACTTACGGTTAAGGTAAGCGAGGAAGAATGTGAATAGCACATTGAACAAAACTGTATATCCAAGCAAAGCACCAGCACCAATCCAATACCAGTAACTCTCTGGAAACAAACTGCGTGCTTTTAGTAATGCCTCACCTAATGAAAAGCTTGTCTGGTTCCCAATTCTCTACAAAAATAACAACAACAAAAAAAAATAAGGTTTTTGAATAGAATCCTAGACAGTAACTCAATAAAGAGATATCTTGAAGTAAATATCCTATATAGTGCGGAATTTTGTTAAAAGTTAATGCAAATAATTAAAATTAATCAAAATTTCAATAATTTTTTTCATCTAACATAATGTTATGTTAGAGGATGCCAATGGTTTAGTTGAAAATTCATAAAGGAAAAAAAAAAATCCAATGAAAAGATAAAGATATCCATTTTTGTTACCAAAGGCAACTCAAATATAATTTATGGTTAGTTTTACTCAGTACAAAGCCTCCATATATCCCTATCATGAATGACAAAATAATCCACAATTACCTTATCCCAGGAATGTCCAAGGAATTCATTTACTGAAGCTGCATTTTGAGCATACATCAAAGGAGAAAACCAGAAACCCCAAATCCACCACTTTGGTATACGATCTGTCAAAATTGAATATGGAAATGAATAAAAGTATGAGATCAAATCAGAAACAAATAGACATAAACAAAATTTAGTTTTACCTCTCGAGATGATGTACCCTCCAAGAGCCATTACAACCAACATAGCAAAGGATCCAAAGGTGTTGGCAACTATCATATTTCGACCCAAGGATCCCATAACACGGAAGAGAGCTATGGACATCTGGTGCAGAAGGAAATATAACAGGAACTGCCCCAAAAATCTGCAGATTCAAAATTTTACCTCAGAATTTCATCCCTAGACAACTTTCACAATTCATGCATAATTCCAAGGAAATGTACAATTTACCTACTAATTGCAGGATCATATCCAATGACATAGTATGTAACTGCCACCCAGAAACCAGACTCTATAAGTGAAGATGGAATACTCAAGACCCAAGAAGGAAGGGTATAGACCCAGCTTGGGTAGAAGTGTAAGTCCCTATGCTTGTAAAGCACTGGAAGCTTGGCCACCAACATTGGCACCTCCGTAAAGCCATTAAAAAGAATAATAACCATGGAAAAGTATATTGCCCCAAGATATAAGCCTCCATCATCAACTGTATTATGATGCATTTTTGTCCGGAAAAAAACACTCATTGTGACCAAAGCAACAAAAAGCAGCTGGAAGACAGAACATAAGACTTGTAAAGTCAGCACCAGATAAAATTTAACAGTTTTATCTTTCAGATGACTGGCACAAAAATAAAAAATTACATGAGCTTGTCTGTTAGCTAGCACAGAAACTAACATTTACTCGCCTAAGCTATCACCAAAGCACCTGAATATTCCAACAGAATTCAATTGGAAACATGTTCTTTCGATAAACAAATAATGGTAGTATTACCTGAATGAATTTGAAAACATAGATAAATGCATTCCGCTTCATCAGCAGCACTTGCCAGTCGAAGCTTGTTTTGAGAAGCTCATGCCTCTTCATGCCATAGCTAGAAGTTGCCAAAGCTGCAGGATGGTTATAGCGTTTATCAAAAGGGACATCTAGTTCTTCAGACAAATTCTTCCCATCTTGAAAGGAACGAAAAGCTTCAACAAACTTCGCCGGTGGTACATAGCAGTATGGGAGATCAGGATTGTACCAGTACTGCTCTTGGTCCTTCTTTGATATAACCTGTGTACAAGGAAAAAAAATTATCAAAGATACCATGCAACAGAACAGAAATTCAGAACTTTATCTCTCCACAACTTACTTCTTGTAAGAAGTCTGCCACATTCTTTCGCTCAGGGCAACTAAATCCCATGTATGAAAAAAAAGTAAGAGCAGCTTGGCGGGGTCCCTGAAACACAATCTGGCCCTCACACAAAAGTATAACATCATCAAACAACTCATAGGTCTCTGGAGCAGGTTGAAGCAGAGATATAACAGTTGTTGAATCAAGTGCACGAGTTGAATGCCTAAGATATTTGATGATTTGATATGTAGTTGAACTGTCGAGCCCAGTTGATATTTCATCCATGTACAGAACTCTTGCTGGACCTACTAGTAATTCACCTGGAAATAACATATTTGCCTTATTAGCAAACAGCTTTACCTTACTAATACACAATAAACCACCCCCCCCCCCCCCCTCCCTTCCTCCCATCTGAAATTAAAAATAAAAACAGAAAACAAAGTATGCACCTGTAGTAAGTCGCTTCTTTTGGCCCCCTGAGATTCCCTTAAGCATTTCATCTCCTACCAATGTATCAGCACATATGTCCAACCCTAAAATCTTTGTCAAACATATCTTAGTGCTTAAAAGAGAATTTTAAGAACATATCTAGATACAACATATAATATACATCTATGAAATTGAAACCAAAAAAAAAAAGGGACTTAGCACATGCTCTAAGAGGCATGTTTTCTGTTCATATTGTACTCTAGTGGCTTACTTCAAATTAAACAACGATCTATTCTCTATTAACCTAACCAAATCCAGCCTAATGTCACCTCAACCCATTTAACAAAGAATTATGTCCTGAATGTACCCTTAACTTTTCCAAAAACCAATGGTAAAAAAAAAAAAAAAAATCCAAAAACCAATTCTCCATAATCTCTTCCCCAACTCTTCCCTTTTAACTTTCTGAAAACTCATGGTTGTTCATCTAAACAATGTGGACATAACAATCTGGTCCCAAATGGAGCTGAAACAAGACATTTTGGTATGCTGTTACTTAACCCTGCTTTTGCGAGAATATAACCTCACCAACTATGTTGCTTCTTGTATGAAATTAATCAATCAAATGCTCAACATTAATGGACATTTTGAGGTTACAATCATATTGGCAATACCATATGTATCCCGAATAACCAGCATCAAGCAAATACCTTCATGATGTACTCCACCACAAGGCTTGTCTCCTGCCCACCAAGAGCTAATGACTGGAGAACAAATTATGTCAGCAATTATTACATATAAAGGAACCATCATATCTAACAAGTGCAAGTACCTTCATGAATATATCAAGATCTTCATCGGGTTTTATCCCAGCAATCTTTTCTCTTCTTGCAAGTTCTAATAGCATATCTGTGACAAGTATTCATGTCAGCATCTAAGTAAGCATAAATTCATACTCAAATATGTGATTTTCCATAGCTTACCATATTTAAATCCAACACCTTGACAGCATCCTGCAAACTCAAGAGTTTCCCTTACAGTCGTCTCTGCCACATGCCAATCCTGTTGACTGACATAAGCAGCTGTCCGCTGAGGGACAAACTCTTTTAAGCCATGGCCGTTATATGTGATGCTACCTGACATCTTCAAAGTGATCAAAGTATAAATGAGTGAAAGGCAAATGTCGAAGCCACCAATCAGTTAGTAGAAATCTCTGTGGTTAAATTGGATGTAATTACTAACACCACAACAAGGCACACCGTTTCATCCCTGCAACATTCCTATTATCAATTGGACCCACAAAGACCCTACTATTAAATTTTCCCTTTTTGATAGATTATGGTAGTCATCAATGAAATTTTTTTATACACATACCAAGTAGCAAGTTTATGTTTATCATATATTCATGATTCATGCAAGCTATAGAAAGTTAAGGAATACCTGCAGGCCACTTCCAAGGCGTCCCGCAAGAGCCAATAATAGTGTCGTCTTTCCTGAGCTTGGTGGACCCAATAGCAACGTCAATCTAGAAGACAACACCAACATCTCATTAGACGTAAACATTGGAATTTAATAAATCAGCAATTGACCGCTAATTGAAGCTTAAACATGTACCTTGAAGGTCTAATAATCCCGCTAATGTTGTCTAAAATCGTTAATTTGCTTCTCTCCCCCATGTATATCCGTAATTGCCTTAAAAATGCCTACAGTGCCATTCAGAAAATGCAAAAAAGAAGATTAAATTTTTTGTTTCATACGTACAATTATATAGTCGAGAAACTTGCAGTTATCTAAATTAAATGAGAATTTGAATGAAGAAATTCTACCTCGGTCATATTGAAAACGAAATTCGGAATAGTTGGCAGTGCTCTGCTTCCCACATGGACGAAAGCTTCAACGTTCAAATTCTGAAATCGAACCTCGATCTTTGGAAACTCCAAATCCACTCTGCAAAGCCAAATTTTGACCGTAATGTTTACAATGGAGAACATCACAACAAATTAAATATAAAAAAAAATCCAGAATAGAAATGGAGAACATGACCACAAATTAAATATAAAAAAAAAGTTCCAGAATCGAAATGGACAAAAAGAAAATCCGTTTGGTTGCCGAGAAAACAGTGACTTGAATACTCACATTTGGCATTGTATAGTAAAATTAAAGAATCAGTTACTAAATTTGCTTCTTCTCGCACTTTTTGTCAGCAACCAAACAGACTAATTATTCAAAATCTCACACAAGCTGCAAAAAGTATTCAAGAAATTCAAGACAATTACGCGTCGAATCTGCGCCGCATTCGATCGAAGAACCGCTCGGGGTCATCGTCGACGGAGGTGACAAGCCGGTCGAGCAAGAGCTTCTGTTCCCGAGCCTCGAGCTCGCCGACGTTGATCTCCTTCGTCTCTCCGACGACGTCCCTGAAAATGCCACGTCGGACGCGGGAGTAGGTAGGCAACCTCTCGAGCGCGGCCCACCGGAGCGCCTCCTCGTCCTCGCCTTCCTCCCGAAACGACTCGGATCGAGCGAACGCGTTCTTTGCCGAGTTCCACATCGGACGGTCCCGATCTATCTATCTATCGATCAATCTCTGCGCGGAGTCCTGACCGTCACCAAAAAAAAAAAAGTTCTCGGAGTGTTTAGCTGCAGAGAGAGAGGCTAATAAAAGGTAGGGTTTGAATGTAAGATAGACATGTTTTGGTGCTGAAAATGGTGGTTGAGCTCTGCATTAATAGCTCTCTCTCTCTCTGAGTCTTTGGGTTTGTTGAGACTTGAGAGCTCTTTCTCGCTCTAATCCATTTGCACGTTAAAGTGTTTCACAGTTTGTGTTCCATGACAGAGAAACAGTGAGTGAGTGAGAGAGAGAGAGAGAGAGAGAGAGAGAGAGACGGAAGCAGCGGCTCATTTAATAGCCGCGGGAAAGACAAAAAGCACGAACCTTCTATAAAAGTCACACTCGCTCGTCTTTTTTAAATTATTCTACTCGCTCCCAAAAAAGACCACGAGTTACATCTAACGGCTGGAATCAGTAGAAGTGCCTTTTTGAGTTTACGGAATTACGGGTCGTGGCGCGTGTGTATAGGCTTTTAGGTGGGAATTTTGAATGGAACGGCTGGCAGGTGGGATTTACTGTTTTACTGTGCTCGGGAAGTTTAAAAAGGGCGGGTGGATGGAAGACGGTTAGACCGTTTGGGGAAAAGTCAAGAATTACGAGAAAGAAAGTTGGACACTCGGACGTTTCATTTCTTTCTTCACTCCCTTCTTCACATGGTAAAGCCAAGAAGCTTTTAACCTTATATGCGGAAGACTGGCATTGCTCGCCATACTCATGTGTTCTTCGTTTCACTCAAATAAAAAAAAAATATAGAAATATAGAATGATTTTCACAATAGTTTAATATATTATAGAGATAATTAGACTTAAATTTTTTTAAAAAAATAATTTTTAAATAAAGATCGGAAGTATTTTAAAATTTATAAGAAAATTCTTTTAATTTATAAGAAAATATTTTTAATTCATAATAAAATTCTCCCCGATTTGAAGGTTATTTCCTCTTCTAGGGTGTAGAGTGTGTTTTGTAAAAGCTGCATGTTATGTTTAAACTCCCAAAATTTCGGAGTTAAAACTTAACATAAAATTCTTAAAAAAAAAAATTGATTTGATTAAAAACCCTAAATCATTACCGGTCTTAATATAATAAAGACTTATAAAATACACTGAACTCTAAGTCTTCCTATGTTATATTGTTAACTTGAGAACTAAAGTAGTAGTGTCTCTATGAAAGGGTATGGATCAATTGATCAAACATAGTAAGTTAATCTTGTTTTCATAAATTTATTATTTTGTTTTCTTTAAAAGATAGAGTTAATATGTTTATTTAAAAACTACATTTTATAAAACAGTTTTATATTGTATTGTTATTAGGGTTAATTACAAATTAATTAATAAAAATTTTCACAATTACAATATTTTAAATCAACTAATAGTAATATTAAATTATTAATAACAGTTAACCCGACCAAAAAATAAAAAATAATTACCACATGGTGAATTGGTGAGGGTGAATCCTTTCCTTGGTACAGCATGAGAAATTCATTTCATCATTATGGCACAACAGTCCTTACATATATTGAAAGTGACATTTGCATGAACATAGCTTTGTGTTTGTCTTATGTATAGTATATAACTATATATTATATGCTGTGAAATTCTGAACGCAGTCATTTTCATTGCAATTTTCTTGGTAAAAGATCTTTGCAATTTTCTACTCCAAAAGGAGACCGACAAACACCATTGACCTACTAGCTCAATCAAAAGCCTCAAATGACAATATATGTTTATATCATCATATATATTCAACTAATATGTAGGACCTTTAATGCTCCATGCGATATAGATTATAGAGATATGAATTTATTCACATTTCTTATTTTTTGTTGGTAGAACTGATTAACAAATTTATAGTTATGCATAAAACAAGATTGGTTAATCTAACATCTAACTTCTAACCATATATCTGTCTTGTATTAACTGTGCCAAGTTCGAAACATTTGGGCCTTGTCACAACTTAATAAATATAATTTAATCATAGATGACAAGATCATATTACATAAATCAGGTGGCCAATGCATCATAAATGAGAGAGTGTACGGTGAAGCTACAAATAATACAATGAATTTAAAATTTCCAAATTTAAATACCAATATTTGATAACATATATGTACATATTTCATTTGTTGCAAATAAATTAGTCTTAAAATATATCTAAAGATGATCTATCAATAGAGATGTAAAAAATGAACGGTTTAGATCGACACAAAACGACTCATGTGGGCCCTAACTGGGTATACCTCAACATAAATAAGTTGAGGTATACCTCAACAGAAGGAGCCTGTATATATATGTATATATCAACTCACTTTGCTCTTGTAGCTATTAACTTGACCGGCAAGGGCAATTTTAACAGCCATGCACCATATAATATTGGAGGATATTTTTCTTCCGGTCTCACAGAACACCATGGTCCATGGCCATTATTTGTGGTTCTAATATTTGTCCCTACAATATTCAAGTTAGCTCTAAATTGATTACACAAAGAGTGAATATCAAAGGTAAATTAGAAAGTTAATAAATTCCTTTAGAAGATAAATTTGGTTTCTCATTTTGGGGTCAATCAGTGAGGGAATGTGCTAGCTTACTCAGTTATCTATTCAAGGAAATCTCTTGTATACAAGATAGCTAGGATTAAATTCTGCATTCATTATCTCCACAAGTGACGAAGTCATATATTTCTTAATGTTTACCCCAAAAAAAGAAAAAAAAATCTTAAAGTTAAATAAATAAAGAGCAATATATATTGGGAAAACTTTTTTTTTTCTTTCCAACTGCATATTCCTTTGTAGCTAGTTGGCATGGCGTTGAGGTATTAATGGTAACTTAATGCGCGCAGAAGGCCCCGCATTGAAAAATGCAATATCTAGCATACTGCTGCTGCATAATTCAACAACCAATTAAACAGAGGAAAGAAAAAATCAATGTGATTGGAAGAAAAAAATCCATGCATGCCATCTACCTTATGCGTGGTGGAATTTATTGCATTGTGTTTTCGTTGCGTTCAACTTCAAAGGGAAATGGTCTGAAATTCAATAAGATTGACAAAATGTGGGGAAGCTTTCAACATTACAATAAAGATGTGCACTGGCATATGCATTGTGCTAAATAGCCTAAATGCATGTAAAAGGTGGGGTTTTTGGCAATTTGGCTCAATCTTCACAATTTAAGAGAACACAGGCATACATAATTAAGCCTTTTTCAGAACTCAGAACAGGGTTATTTTCCTTACAGCAATGCATTGCCAATTTGCCTTTCAGATAGAAAATAGAGAATGAGAAACAAAATTGGAGCCCATAACCAATTAACCATTTCTGTACATGAAGAATATAGCTAGTTATCGATGTACTTTTGGGGCAGTGCCTGCTTTTACACTGTCAAATTGAATCAATAATGCATCATTGATGGCACATGTTTTGACTCAGATCAATGTGACATGTGAGTTGTTTCCATCCATACAAATTTACTTATTTCAAGAGTAATGATTCAATTAGACGTGTGAAAAGGGAATTGGGAAATGCTCTTTTGTGAACTAAATTGGTTGAGCCATATATAATTGTCTGACTTGACTGCCATCATTTGTTTCCCGAGTTCTCAACCAAAAACTTTACTTCTTACTCTCAATATTTTTATGTCCCTTGTTGCCTTTGCAGTTGATATCTGAGATTTGCTTCATCTTAACCATTCTCTACTGGTCTGGAAATTACAAAAAAAGAAAAAAAGTCTACTGGTTGGTGAGAGTTAGTTCACACTGCCCTTTAATTTGGTAAGCGACTGTTGAACTAGTACTAATTAGAAACATAAGAATATATAAGATAGCTAGCAACTACATTAATTAGTGCATTCTACTTCCCACTACCTAACCAAAATATGTGCCTTTGAATGTTTACACAATTGATTCAATAATATGTGATGCATTCAACCTTCAAAAGCAATCAGCTAGGGCTCAATTATGAAAAGCTTCAATACCCATATTTTGTTGTCAATCTCTTTAGATTTCTTACTATGCCTAAAATTTTTACCAATAATCAACCGAAAACACAACTATTGAATTCAATCTTTAATAGGTAGTGAATCAAATAAATGTGTATGTCATGTCATGTTAGATTGGCATAATCATGACATGGTTTTGACTTTTGACATGCATGACACTAACATGATTTGATCGGGACATGATCATGTCCAGTGTCTCATTTCATACTGGCACGTCACACATGTGACATGCATCGTATCAATATGGCACTATGATGGGCCAAGAGGTGGAGCCTAACGACTAACGAGGCCCAATTGCTAACTAACTGCTCGGAGAAATTCTAAAATGATCCTACTATTTGCTTTCTAACCCAAATGAGAGGTTTGAGAATGAAAACAATAGTGAGCATGTGGGGTTTGAAAAGCAAACAATGAGGTCATTTTAGAATTTCCCGACTGTTCGGCTAGGTTGGGCCTTAGTAGTGCTTTGGGCTTCCATGTGCTGTTGGACTCTCCAGACTGACCTTTTATCAAGGTAACCAGCCAGGCCCATATTGGTTGTCGTTTACATTGGTTGGTTGTCGTTTAAAAGAAATCCCAAAATGGAAGGGGATAAACGTCGTCGTTTTATGACCTACATGTTTATACTTTATACTGCATATTGCTCTTTCCCTTTTGCAAAACTAGGAAAAACCACCAAAATCAAACGCCGCGCAAACAGGCGCTAAAAATGGAGGAGAGCTCCGGCGCGGCTTCAGACGCTGCAATCGAAACCCTAAGAAGCAGAGGATGGTGCTTCGGCGACTTGGAGCAAGTGAAGGTCATGATCACGATCCACTCTGCTTTGGCCGACGACACGCTCACGGTCGTGAACTCAGTGGAATCGGAGCTCGCCAACATGGACCTCAGATCCATCTGCGACAAGTCCTTGCCCGACCCGAATACTCTTCGCAAGTCTTCGCATCTTCACGGCCCCAAAGTCCTCCAGGCAATCATTCTTTTTACCCTTCTCGTGAATTTTCCTTGGGCTCTGTTTGGTTGCTAAGAAAAAAAGGCATAGAAATATATGGTCTTTATTTATTTTGTCAGATATCTTCGGTAAGAGACATTACTAGAAGCCCTGTAGACGATATTGCGAGAAATTCAAGTAGTCGGCGTCTTTTAAAACTCGGTCTCACAGATGGGCACAGTGAGATAGCAGCTATAGAGTTCTCTCATATCCCATCAATCCCTGACGACGTCGTTCCTGGTACTAAGGTAGTCTCTGTTGCTTCATGCTTGCTTAATGTTCAGCTTGCTTTTTATGTATAGTGTAACTCATTAGAGCTGTCTTTGTTGGACATGGGTTGGAATTTGTTTGAATCTGTTTATTATTTAACATATGGAATTTAGCTTTCTTAGATACTGAAAAGCAATGATAATTAGTATAATGCCATACTAAAAAACTAAAATTGTTGCGATTGACAATTTTATAGAAATTAATGACAATTGTGAACTGCAAGCCCATTGAAAAGCTAATAATTTTGTCTTTCTTGGGCTTTATTTGTTTATTTTTTACGTCTAGGATCTTGGAAGGCTAAGAAAAACATGCTTAAATATTGCGCTTGAACTCTGTAATTATATGTCCCGGATGTTTCATAAGCTGAAGACTTCAATGGAAGAGCCCAAGAAATTTGTAAAATTGACAATTATGTTGTGGAAAACGAAAACCATTGTGCACAGAACATAAAAATATTTTCACGTGATATGGTGCCAGTGTGGAGAAACTATCACACTATGCTTGGGAGTCCCTCATTCCCTACATGTTGTGTTTATTGTACGTTACTGGTTATATGAACCTTGATACGAATTTTGAAAAAAGTTTTTAGTGTCCCTCTAACCCCACTTTCTTAAGTTATTCATGGTAAACTGATGCATGTATAAAGGCCGCATCTCTAGTTATTACTGAACATTTTTTGTTTTGTCACTGTTTTTTGGTTGGCAGGTCCGTTTAGAAAATAAAGCTCCTGTACGTAATGGAATAGTATGTTTGAATCCTAAAGTCATAACTTTGTTAGGAGGTGTTGTTCAATCACTTTATGAAGAATGGCAGGTGAATAAAAAATATTCAGGTTTTTCACGTTCATCTTTAAGGTTGTCACAAGAAAGTGATGGTAACGGCCCCCCTCCATTTGAGAAGTTGCAAGTTGGGGCACCCCAAAAGCCATTTCTTCCGCAGGCCAAGTCTTCTTGTTAGTACTCCTGACCTCTTGAATATATAAGATCTTATTAGTTTATTTGTCTTTCACCATACTATTCCGTCACTAATCATTACTAATACATGCATAACTTATGAGCATTGTGATGATTGGCAGATTACTCTGATTTGAACTCCAAGCGCAACGAGCCTGTTGTCAGAAATACTGAGATTAGACCAATTGATAAGCAGCAGAACCTTCATTTCAAATCAAATGACATGGATAACAAACAAAAAACAGATTCCCTTAATGAAAGAACTGAAGAGAAACCTAGTAGCTCTGGAACAAGGCCAAAGGAAGGTGGGTTTTCATCTAAGTTCAGTGTGCATCTTTTGTTGTATTTTGTTATAACCTATGCTGCATCCGGAATCAATGTAATTTAAGTTTGATTTAATGACACTTGGAGGTGGCGCATCCCACGCTTGGATTTGTTCAGTGTTTATTACTAGTGGGGCACATATGTTTGGAGAGGAGATGGGTAAGGTGGCAAAGTAATACTTGAATCTTAAAAATAGAGAGAAGACCAAATTTCTGCTTCTCATTGAATTATGTCCAGATCAATGGTCATTTAAAATGGGCTTATTAGAAATTACATTCATTTTATTTATTCATTGTAAGTCTTCTCCATTTTCTAACTTTGTAATGTCATACTAATGTATCTATTGCTTCTACACTCTACAGTAGTTGAATCTGTCCCTGTTCAAAACCAAGCTGCTGCACAAAAACTCCTCCAGAAAATGAGTCATCAAAACCAGGATGACAGGCATTCAAGAAGTAGAAAATATAGGGGTAAGGAGAGGGAAGAAGAGCCCTCGGAGGTTTTCACTTTGGATGAATGGGAAAAGAGAAAAGCTGGGGCAAAGCCTCCAATAAGAAATGCGTTTACAGATGTCGGTCGTGATGAGGAACTTGCATGGCGGCTTCAAAACCAATTTGATTTGGAAGATTTTCATGTGAGTGTTTCTGCATCTTTTGAGGGTTATTATTGTTATTGTTGTTGTCTTGCAAGTTTTTGATGTCATTATGTTGCAATTTCAGGTACAAAAGGGTCCTCAAGATGTGGAGGCAGAGAATATTAAACTGAGCATGTTTAAGTACGAAAGAGATGATGATGGTGGTTATGGAATGGGACATGAAAGGAGAGGAAGAGGAAGAGGAAGAGGAGGAGGAAGGGGAAGGGGTAGGGGGAGTAGGGGGAGGTGAAGTGGAAGATTTGGTTGACTTTTTAAACCTCATTTCTATTATTCCCATCCTTTTCTATCGTATCAGGTATGTTTTTTTGTTCTTGATGTGTATATGGTCATGGAGAAACCCTGGCTTCCAATCTTAAGAGTTTTGCAAGTCTGGTTGAGTTCGTTACATGCAGTTATGGTGCACTGCTTTTCATTATATAAAAGGGAATATGGCGTATAAATCTGATTCTACATTAGACCGACAAGTATAGATGGTAGTGAGGAAGGTATTGTAAGGGCGCAGACCATGTGGCACAGCCAACTTGAGGTTGTTTGATGTATACATATCCATACCCATCTGGTATTAACCACCTCGTCAGTACCCTTCTCTACGATGGAATGTAAGAACTACGTATGAATGATACAGTTTTGTTCAGTGTTAACAGCCGTTGGCTTTGTGTCCTATTGTATTTGTATTGCTCTTCTCGTAACCTTTTCTTTTTTTTTTCTGAGGGGTACGGGTACCCAGCTTTCTTCGAGTAGTGAAAAGTAATTAGAAAAACAATTGGATTTTTGACAATTCTGTAGAGGTGCAGATGCCTGAAATTAAAGCATAAATTTTTTTGGCCAAGTGAGAGAGATAATTAATCAGCAAGTTATTAATTCGAATTTCTATGATTAGTAAGTAGTAGATGTGGTTGGTGGGACTCCATAGATGTTTAAATAAACTTGTGCGACTGGGACAAGCTGTTAATGTTTACTTTATTGTGCAACCACTCAGCGATAAGGAAAATAGTTAAGTACATTAATTAAAGATCCAATCTAACACATGGGCACACTACTAGGCTGGTACGAAATTGGACCATCATTGGTTGATATCGATTTAACCTTCTAGGCGAATGCCATATGAAGGGGTGTGATTTGGATTAAAAAAATTGGAATCCGACTAATTCCAATTTGAAAAAATTTTCAATTTTAGAACATTCGAATCAAATTCGAAATTCAAAAATGTTATATTTCAAAAATTTTAAAAAAAATTAGATTGGAATTGGAATGTATCTATAAATTCCGATCCGAAATTTTTCAAAGGCATTCTGATTCGATATTTTTGAAATTATGCCAATTTATTTCGTATTTATATTAATATTATATCATTTATTTAATTTTTTATTATATGTTTCATTAATTTGTTATTTGTTTCAAACATACACATACATATATATTAAAAAAAAAAACTAATACTATTAATATAAACATATGTATATTATAAATATATGTGTATCATAATAACATAAATGCTAACAAAAGCACCCACATTTTTTATACGTATAATTATTAATTTTTTTTATTTGTTTTTACTAATAACAAAAAGTAAC
The DNA here is from genome assembly GCF_963921425.1 of Dryas octopetala. NCBI lineage: Eukaryota > Viridiplantae > Streptophyta > Magnoliopsida > Rosales > Rosaceae > Dryas > Dryas octopetala. The sequence goes on along the minus strand of NC_141370.1, from coordinate 20,365,489 downwards.
GTGAAGATTTCGATTTTTTATCTGAAAATTTCAAATTTTTATCCAAAAGTTCCGAAAATATAATATTTTCAAAAAATTTGAAAATTCTAAATTGGAATGAGATATTAAAATTTCAATTTTTTGGAATAAAAATTGGAATAGAAATTTTTTGGATTGAAATTAAAACACCTTATTTTCGATCCGATTAGTCCGAAACACACCCCTAGCCATATGACATATGCATCAGCCAGATCATGTTTTTCGTGGACCACATTGCGATTGTACTGTTTTTGTATGGAAAATTTGTAGATACACTTTTTATAATTAATAAAATAATTAAAAATTATAATAAAATTAGTGGACAGTTTTTGTATTAACAAAAAAAAAAAAAAAGTCTTCAACTCACTCTTCTTTACATTCTTAATATCGTGAAGCGAATCTAGGTAATTAGAGCGGTAAAGATGGATAGAGTTGTAATCCAACCGTTAATCGCCGTTGCAATCTCGGCCTTGGTTGCGGGCAGAGCCTACCGAAGAAAATCACTGGACCTCTCCGGGGCAATCGCCGGCTTTGCTGTTATGATTATTCACATTGCCATCGGATTCAGGTACTCCCGATTTTCCTCTTCTTTTTCTCTGCATCCAAACGGGGTTTATCGTATTCACTGAGTTTATATTCAAAGGTATGGAGCTATGCTGCTTGTGTTCTTTGCCACATCGTCAAAGCTGACCAAGGTTGGGGAAGACAAGAAGCGTCGCGTTGATGCCGATTTCAAAGAAGGTGGTCAACGAAATTGGTATCACCCATCGCTTTCTCTTTGGCTTTAATTTATTACCATAATTATTTTATTTTTTGGGTTTTTAAAAGGTGTTTGCTTTTTATTTTGTTTTTCAGGATACAGGTTCTATCGAATGGTGGGATTGCTTCAATCTTGGTTGTGGTTCTGTGGACAATAACGGGGTTGCAAGAGAAATGCTTAGACACAAAGGACTCGCTTCTCATCACATCACTCATGGGTGGTGTTATCGGTCACTATGCTTGCTGCAACGGAGACACATGGTCTTCTGAGCTTGGAATTCTTAGCGATGATCAACCACGTTTAATTACAACCTTCAAGGTTGACATTCTTTCCCTTTTGATTATGTTGTCTAGAATACAAGTGTTTGGAGCTTGGAAGTAGCTCAATTTAGCATTTTGCATTTGGGTGTTCTCAGTTTCTCTCTCTCTTTTTGTTCAAATGAACAATTCTGCTTATTTGAGCTTTATTTTTAAAAAGCTGCAATTTTTCATATCTTGATCTGCTTGCACATATGCCTGCACTTCTGGCCATGATAACCCAATGTTTGTGCCTAAATATTGGAGTCTTGCTTGTGTCACAATGGTTCATTTATCATATGCACATGTGTGTGCTTTGACATATACATATATATATTTGTGTATCTTTCATTCGTTTAACTGTTACACAGATTACCAATGGCCTTATAGCCTACTGGTACTTACCCTGCTTTCACAAGTCAAGATGTGGGATTCATCCTATCATGATTGGATTTATTCGGATTATGGGGAAAACATCTGGCGAGCTAGAAGAAGATAAATTAGCTGGCTGCTTGGATATGTAGATTATGGACACTAATTTGATTTCGGCATTGTTGGCAGCCTGTTCGGAAGGGTACAAATGGTGGAGTTACAAAAGCAGGACTACTTGCAGCTGCAGCTGCAGGCTTTGTTATCGGACTGACATTTGCGGTCTTTGGATTTTTCACTACAAATTGTCCATATGATGTAGCACTGAAGCAGCTGTTGGTAATACCTCTATCTACTGTTGCCGGACTATGTGGTAGTGTCATTGATTCTCTTTTGGGAGCAACACTGCAATTCAGTGGATTCTGCACTGTTCGTAATAAGGTATGTTAAGACATATGTGATTCTTCTGCATAACTCTAGTGAATTCTTTGGAACTTGATGCGCAGTTCTTTACTTCTTTACTCTTCAAGCTTATTCTTTAAATTTAATGCTCAATTTAGCTCTTTCTAACTGTTTTTGTAGGTTGTTGGAAAACCAGGACCGACAGTCAAGAAGATTTCAGGTCTTAACTTTCTTGACAACAATGCTGTGAATTTGGTGTCAATACTGCTGACAGCAATTCTCACTTCGATTGCCTGCATGTACATTTTTTGAGATTGTCCTGTTCAAGTGAATGATCTTTCCATTATGAACTCAGATAGTGTGGATCACAACTGATCCGTGTACCAGCAATAGCATGTATCCTTGTAAACCATGATCTGAAGAAGAGTTGTTAATGCTAACCCTAAACCCTAACCTACTGTTAAGTGGGGTTTAAAGTGTTTCGGAAGCTGATATTCCTAGATTAATGAATTAAGATAGACGCATCGGCACATGATACATTATTACATACAGGATGTTTTTTATGCATATGGATAATGGTTGCTACCTTGCTCGATCAATATTGGGGACACTCAGAAGGTGTGCATTTACTTTTCTTTTTTTCTTTTTTCCATCATGCATTTAAGGAACACTATATATGCTCAATTCTCAAATCTAAAACAGACCCTTTGGAGAAGAGAGAGAAAGAAAAGAAGCAAATTTATATTTATTCATGATTATTTTCCTTGTCCAAAGATTGAGAAACTTTTAATAATCTTATAAAGGGCAGCAACAGCCAAGCAATTAAGCATACCTAAACAACATTCCCAAGTCTCGTAGCAGGAGAATCAGCAACACACAGGTCGAACAAACTGTATCACAAAGTGGAAAAATGAATGAATTTCAGTAAAAAAAAAAGGATGTGGAATATGAGTAAAAGAGGAATGCTATTCACCTTTTTCTTCGGAAAGATAAAAGTGGTATCAAAATTCATTCTTACTAACCAAGCATAGAGGCAGACCTTCTCCTCCTGGTGCCTTGGATCATATTCTATTTTGTTTCTCTCACCGAAAGAGGAACACAGAACGCTGTCCGTACAAAAAAGGGAGGCTTATAAATTTGGGAAAGGGTGGTGTAGACTGCAGATTACAGTGGAGACTGGAGAACATTGAATGACCTTGTTCTTTGGTACATATGTAGCCATCAACTGTACATGTGTACTATCAATCTTCTCGTAACCACACATTCCCTTTTGTTTTTGTTTGGAACTTGTAACCAGTTACATCATGGCCCTCAACTTTCTTGCATAAGAATTAAAGATGCGACCTTTTGACCCAAAAAAAAAAAAAAACAGAATTAAAGATGCGACCATGATATTGTAGAATTTTTCTTATCCTATAAGATAGGATAGGACATCCGTTTTTTATTAAAGAACATACTAAAAAAATTTATGATTTTTGCCATCTTTTATTTTATTCTTAACAAAATTTAATATTTATGGTATAAAATTATCATTCACGATTGACAATGCTATGGAATCAAATAGTAAAAAAACTAGAAAAAATTCGTGTCTGTTCTTATTAATCGATATAAAACCCGTGTCTTAATAAATAAAAAAAAACCTTAAATAAAGAAAAATAGAAAGTTGGACTCCAAAACATCTTCCTTCCATCATCAACATAATACAGCTCCTTTCATCACACGTGCAAGTCATGTTAAGGGTGACTCATGTCATGCCACCGTGGCACCGTCCAAAGGAAGATGGAAGTCAATGGCATGACACCATCAGGCTTCACGTGAGTCGGCCTTATCTTGGAGATGAAAGGCCTTCACCCACTCACACCTTTCTTTCTTTTATCAATTAAGACGACAAAACCTTTTTCTTACCACTTTATTGCAGTTTTATAATTTCAACATGGGTTTATAGACGGATGGCACTTTTTATCAAAATCAAATCACTTTCAGGCATACAAGCAATACCAGAAAGAGAAACAAACATTCAATGGGGAGGGCGTAAATTTAGCTATACATCTTTTGACATTCCATAGCCAATGGCTTAATATATTCATAAGCATTACCACCATCTACTTAATAGGAAGACAAAATACAACTTACAAAAGATAGGCAAAAAAACAAACCATCCTTCTGTAAAGATACAACATGCGTCAATAAACATAATGGCAAGCAAAAGGGTCTCTCTTCCGATCTTCAGCACAGCTAGCAGGATCATCAACACAATTCAAAACAACATCCGAAGTACTAATACGAACACGAACCCATTTGTTATCTCAAACTTGGTCCAATTCTAGAACCAATTTTTGATACTCGATTAGAGTTGTCACATTATATATGCCAAATTCTGTCACTTAAGAAATTAGCAGACAACAGGACAAGTAGGAGGCTTCATGGGAGCTAAAAAGTTACAGGCTACAGGTTGGTGACCAGCAGCAGTTTCCAAGCGTTCCCATGTTAACCTTCGCTTCTCAGCTGCAGCACTTGACCTTATATCTTCCTCCTCCAACTTGCATTGGCAGGCAAGTACCAGCTCCTCATCCATTTCGCAAAACACCTTCTTCACATTCAGTGTCAGGTTGAGCACTGCTTGATTCCAATGGTTTTGGCTGTTTCGCTCAATAGCTGGGAAGACAAGTGGCAAAATCACCTGGCGGTTATGTGCGATAAGGTTAAGGATGTGTTCATTGTTCCATAGCAAGTGGGCTCGTTCAGCCACCTGAAAGAAAAAATTGTCAAAGGAAGAAGGAAAGGGAGGAAAATAACATCATTAACAGCTTCATCGATTGAATAATCCCCATTGGGATGCCAATGCATAGTACTTTATAATCATCAAGCAGATTTTCAGTCGAAAAGCAATCCACAAAACCAAATGCTGCAATATATTACCTGGTAATGGGAACTATTGAGGCAGCATCTTATTCGCCTGAACAGTGGAACCATGATCCTTTGGAACTCGTCCATGCTAGTCATTTCCAAAACCTCTTCTAACTCACTTAAGAACATCAACTCCTTCTGGCTATTTGTTACTGGCCAGTACTTCAACAACCCCTTTATTACAGTACTTGCCAACTTCGGATCCTTTTCTATAAACTGTACAACACAATATGTCAACTGTTGATGATAAATACCCACTGATTTTGGTTTGTGTAGAGGAATCAGAGCCCTCCACAAAAATATCTTGTGTTCCTCCTTCAATGGCAGAGCAAACCCACTAATTACACTCCCAAAAATCTCCAACAGCTCAGAAATTCCATTATGCCTTTGAGTTTCAAAAACAAAACGATATATGATATTGCTGACAGCTTTTCTTATAAAAGGTCTGTGTACCATGAATTTTCCATAAATCCTATGCAGAATGGTTTTCAAACAGTCTCTTTCTCTTGGGTCCTCAGAGTCAAAGAGGTCAAGTAATTTTACGATAAAAGAGTGATCAACATGCTTTTTTGCCACCTTTATGTCAAGTGAACTATAACTGATAAACCGAACCAGTAGATCATAAACAATTTGCAGATATGACCAAGCAGGATCAAACATTGGTTCTTCATCTTCTGTTTCACCACCAGTAAAATTAGATCTGTACTTGGGTGGGAAAACTCTGAATAGGTTGATTGCACACATTTTACACATTGCTGAAATTGCTGGTTCAGTGAACTTTGCAGATCCAGAAGAAACAAAATCAACAAGTTCTATCAATGTTTCACGCTTAAGATCTTGCTTAACTGGATCACTGTAATCAACGATCTCACAGCAAAGGTTCAACTTACTGACAAACAGATTATGCTTCTGTGGATTTGAAACCTCTTTGAAGGATAAGTGGGGCTCCACTGCCTCGGCTCCAGCTGCAATGCTTGCGGGGAAAACTGCTGAAGACACTCGTTTGACAACATTTAATTTGCTCGTAAGAGAACTCCCACCAATTGTACACTGGAACCCACCGCCCAAATTGGGAGTATTGCTGCCAGAATCACCCCCTGTAGAATCTAGTGAGTCAGATTTTGGCGACTTGCGAGGGAGTTTGCTCAGAATTTGCTTAAGCATGGTGGAAATCCTGCAAAATCCAGCAAGTATTTAGCATGGATCAGTGTTATAACAATCATATGTGGAGCCTAAGCGTAGCATGTCCAGCAAAAGGATTTAGACTAGGATTATTAAAAAGCAATATAAGACTTAAAGTGCATAAGTAGGAACTGGAGATGAAAAAGGGAGTGAGCAGAACACCACTTAACAAGGGTAAGAATATAGGTAATTATGACTTATGAAGCTAGAGATGGCCAAAATGTGATGAAACTGGCCCTAATAGTTGATTTCCCCCTTGGGAGATGTAGTTTCAAAAAGTTTTATCCTAAACCTCTACCTACAATGGAATAATACACACATATAACAACATTAGACTTGTACATAACAATCTTTGGAGTGCTTTGAACAGACAACTTCAGTTAGCTCATGGACTGCAAATTTATCTAAAGTAAAACACGACCACATTTCATTGGTAAATCCAGAACTAAAAGCCTATACAAGTAACAACTGAAATAAATCTTTCATTTGACAGCAGACTTGTCGAAGTAACTAATGTCATTGTCCAGCAGATGGTAAATCCAGATCAAATTTAAAGCAATTGATTCAAAACCTGAAGAATTTCTTTACCAATGAGAAACTAATAAAATTCTTACTAAAGAGAACAACAAGCTAGGAATACAAGTTTCCTAATAGCAATACAATTTAAAATAAAAATAATAAATGCATAAAATTGCAAGATTTTGGCACAGCAACCAAATTGGTAACTTGAAACCCAGATCTGGAATAAAAATATGACAACAAAATGGGAATTATAAAGTGGATCTACACCAAAGCACATGTACTAGACTAAAGGACCAACCCCAGATCATAAATATCATAAAAACCCATTTCACAGAGAAAACTTAACCATGATCTATACAATGCATACACTGAAGTTTATGTTAAAACATTGAGCTTCAAGTCTATGCAAGTTAGCTAAGCTGAACATTCACAGAGAGAGAGGGAGAGGGAGAGAAAGAACCTGTATTTGAGCTGCTGCTGCTGGGTACAAGTGAAAAACAACACAGAGACACCTTTTTTAGCAAAGGAGAGAGGCAAAGAAGGAGCTCATGATGGCCTCAAAACTACCCAAAATGTAATTTTGGGTGAGAAAGCAGTTAACTTTAAAATAAAAAAGCACACGGCAGAGAAAGGCCGTGTTTGGCTGTGAAGCTTTCTCTTTTTGAAATGAGTTTGATCTATTAATTCCTTTTATGTTGGACCATGACCTCCATGGAAGATCACTAAGAGGTCCTCGATTAAAGAGAATAGGCGGTGTGGCATTTTCTGAGAACTGCAGGAGGTACCAGTCTCCACCAACAGAAGCTAAAGAAATAATATAATGACCAATATAATTATTAATATAAAAAAAAATTAAAACTTGGTTCAGTTGGTAGGAAAGGAAAAAATTAAAATTATTATATTCACAATATTCTCAAGCTATGTTTGGGTGCGCTGAATAAGATCTGGTCCTCAGGATTGGATTTTCATTTGGTAAAAGTTTTGCCATTATTGTACTTGTGGGGTACCCAAGAGCAGCCTTAATTGTACCAGGTAGCACCAACCCTTTAAGTTGCTTTGTTATGATATTTTTGTTGGCCATTGGTTTACTGGATATTTGATTTGCCCCCAAAAAGAAGGGGTAGATGGGGGGGCATACTTCACTCCAAGCCTCCAAAGTCCCATCCATACAAAAAAACACAACCATCACCTCACTCTTTCTTCTCTTATGCAGTAAATGCTCTTTACCCCACTTGGGTCTTCATCTTTTGGTTAATCTAGTAATTAATAAGAAAGAAGGATACAGTAAATATATAGATGTTTCATAATTATAGGGAAGTATTTAGTCCTTCTGGCTTTGATTATTATAAGGATAGCTTTTACGAATGCATTTTTCTCCATTAATCATGTTGGGAAATTTGACTAAAGGTTAATCCTTGATTTGTTCACCAAAACAATGATGGCATCAACATGATAACAAAATGACAAAATACAAGGCCAGTCCTCTTTTTAGCCCCCACAGGGTATCCCTTTAAGCTGCTAAGGAGAAAACATCCATTTAAAAAAGCAAGTTAAAATACTGAAAAGGCCGGAGCTTGCTTATTGGTTTCGAAGAAGCAGAGAAGACCAAATGATTCACATAACAGTTGTTGCTTTATTTCTGCTAACTTACTTCAATGCAATATTAATAGTAACACATTTAATTGGTTCGCTTTCTTCTATTAATATATGTCTTGCTCTGAGCCTCTGACCTTACAAATTTAGATCCATTGAGTGTACTCCATGACAGCATATTACCACATAAATTTTGTTTAATTTAATTCAAGAATTAATCTTTTTAACAAAAATTGCTGGTTCTTTCATCTTTGGAGGGACAAGAAATGAATGGTAATCAATGGCAAGTTCATAATCCTCCTCTAAACAGAAAAATGGCCATGACTTTCAGTACATGTGTACTTATTTCATGATATCATGTTGTCAGCAAACAAAGTTAGTGTGCATTTCTGGCATAAAATTGGCTTTGGCTTTGGCCCTTTTTAAAAAAATTATTAAGCCAAGGATTTGTAGTAAAAAGAAGGACAGAGTAATTAGGATATGGAAGCACGCTCTTACTGATGGCTTATGCTGCTGTAATTACAATCAAGATTTACTGAAAAACAAACTAAAAATGGGAAAAGATAAAAAGTACAGTCAGGTTTCTCTCTTATTAATCACACTCAGCAAAATAAAAGGAGAGAGGAGTCTCTGTTCTTCTAAGTTCCTAACAACAAAAACAGACCCATCTATGTGCATGATCACCATTCATGAGGAATCTCAGCTTCAATACTTGTTTCAATTCGTACTGGTGCATTGTGAGAAAGAACTCCTTGGAGCTGCAATTAATATTTGCATACATAAACATCAATATTATATATATAGAAACCTTTCAATGAAGAAGAATAAGATGTGTTAAAACAAATGGAGAAATTAAGTTAATTAAAGGGATTCATTGATATTATTAAGTATGCAGTAGGCCAGTACCTATCCCAACAGCCTCTGAACTTTTCATCAACCGAATACGCTTGCATGATTCTGTAAACATTCTGCCAGGAATTAAGTGAAAATTATGTATTAATAGGCAAATCACAGACCAAACATATGATGATCAATTAAGTGAATACATACCAACATCAAATATTTGAAATTAGTTAAACTACATTTGAAGAACAAATCCCACCAAATGAATAACTAATTAAGAAGCTAATTAATTATATAACTTACTTCCAAGGAACGTCTCCAACTAACATCCAGTCGCCATCCTTGTCTTCATATGTGGCCGCATATTCCATTCCTTTCACTGCAGGTTTCATAAGCTTGCTGCGATCCTCCATATGCTTAACTAAAAGTAATTATGAACCATATATTATATAGGACCAATTCGTAATTAATTAATTAGCAAATAATTAAGCAGCTTGTAATTAAGTGTGACAATTAATATTTAATTATAATTGATGCAGAACAACTAGAACAACTAGCTAGTACTGGTAGCTAGCTAGCTAAAATGAATACTATACTCACCAATAGTGATGGTGAAGGAAGTGTTAGTGAACATTTGCTCTAAGGCTCTAAGTAGCTCCTCATAACTATTGTACATCTCCAAGTCTACTTTACGCAGGTATGGAGCTCCATCTGCACCCACTTTCACATACTTGCTCTTGCAGCCCTCCAACACCTTCTTTCTCCACAATCTCACCGGTGGCCACCCAACTACACGTGTCCTTCAAAACCCCACACACACATATATATATATGAATTCATATGAACACAAACACGTACGTACCATAACAAAATATACACAAATTAAAACAACATTAATTATATAATTACTTTGCAGCTGGGGGTTTCACGGCAGAACTACTAGTACTACTACTGGAGGAGTACTTGGCTTCCAACTTCTCTGCATCCACAACTTGCCCACGTGGCTCGCTGTTAGAGTTTTCCACCTCAAGATCAACGGTCTCCATGAACCCACGTTTCATCGAGCTCTTAAACGACCCTCCAAGGAGTACTACAGCCCCTGAAGAACGGCCATCACTGCCCCCAGGTAGTCCTAATGTCAGCTCAGTGTCCTTAAAATCCATGCTTCTGATCCGTGCTCACGTCAGCTTCCGGCGACTCACTTGCTGTGTCCGGTTGCGTATATGTTCTGTACGGTTCGTGCTGTTACTATTGTGTACCAAATTCAAATTATGTATTTGGTGCGTTTGATCTTGCAATTCGTAGAATTTGAACGGGTGGTTGTTAGTATACTGTACCGGTACATATATAGAGGTGGTGGTAGAATTAGACAATTCAATGACCATGGACAAAAAACAAAGACAATTCAATGACGAGGAGGGCCAATGGGATGAGGCCACGTGTGGCCGGTATGGAGCCACCCCTTGCGGTTGACATGCATGGTTTGACAGTAGCAGCTTAGAAGTTTGTGCCGTCTGTCGGTACATTCAATTCAAATCAGTTTCTGTCACGCTCTCGGATTACAATATTCAATTAATGCAGATTACTTAGGCTGCAACTTACTCTCTGTTTGCATTATATAAAGAATTTCCACATGAGCATTTTAGGGATCATGCATTAATGTATCAAAACTATCCTAAATTGGTGAATCATAGTATTAGGATGAATTAGCACCAGAGATTTTCAACTCATATTCAGATCATGTCAAACATATATGTGATGTGGAGAGCCATATTCATTAAGAATAACTTTGTCATAGATTTAGATTATATATCTATGGGTTAAATACAAAAATGGTCCACGAACTTTACAGTGAATCTCAATTTGGTCCATTAACTATAAAAAGTGTCAATTTAGTCCACAAGCTTTCTAAGTTGTATCAAACCAGTACAAATGTTAATTTATATCTGAAAATTAACGGAATTGGTCACATGAAAATGTGATGAATAAACTAAAATGACTTTGAAAATGTAGTCACTTGCTGTGCACATGACCAGCTTTCAATAAAATTTTTGATAGAAGTTAACGTTTGTACTGCTTTTGTACAACTTGAAAAGTTTGTGGACCAAATTGACACTTTTTATAGTTAGTGGACCAAATTGAGATTCACTGTAAAGTTCATGGACCATTTTTATATTTAACCCTATATCTATACCTCGAACGTTATGTTTATTACTTACGTGTGCTGTTTAGTTTCTCAATTTATGAAGTAGTTTAAAACTCTTTCTTCGATCAAGACATTTTATCAAAAATATTTACATTATTCACGTATAGTGTCTATACCATTTTTACTTATGAAGTAACTAGCTAAAATTTTTATGTTTAAATTAATTTCTCAAACACATTTTCTCGTATTTCATTCGTTGAAGAAAATACAATGATAGAGACGAACACTTAAAATTTAATTATAATGGTATTAAAATGACAATCCTGATTACTAATTCCACATGTTAAACTAATTGGATCCCTGGACTCAAAAATGTCAAACAATTAAAAGGATGAAAACGTGGGGGGGGATGACTAGATTAAGTGACTCAAGTTTGCATATAGTAAGAGGCGACAAGCATGTGAGAAATGTTGGAATGTCGGCAACGTGTTGGCTTCCTATTCATCGCATCCAAACTAAAAAAGTGCGGGTGGTGTGAAGCTGCTGAGACTGCAGATGATTAAAACCGGAAGCGGCACGCAGCTTTATACAACATTTTTTAGCTTTAGATTAGACTAAGGATTTCGGTGTTAATAATGTTCTCTTCTCAAACAAACATTAAAAGCTTTAGATTAGAATTAGATTAGGTGTTAATAATGTTCTTTCTTAAATAAACCTCCATTTAAGGTGATCCAAAATAAGAATCATTAAACAAACATTTGAAGAGAAAAAAAGATGTCTATCTTTTCATAATTTAAAATATTAAATCCTCTTTCTATGGACATAAATCTTGTTATACTTTTGTTTCTAGGAGTCGAATTGTTATCATGTTATGCTATTTATTTTTTTATATATATATGAAGCAAACTCTCATTTTAGGTGGAATTTTTGAATACCAAAAACATAAAAACAAGTCTATTGACATGAGCATGGTTAGATTATAAATTAAACGCATTTAGGGACAATGTAAAAACTTAATAATTGTCATTAGTTTACTATCAAATTAAAATATAAAAAATTTTATAGTAAATAAAGCATTTCCTTCACCAATTATATTTCAACCCTAATACAACCGGAATGTCTCTATTCTGAAGACACTAGTGAGATTGATAGGGTTAGACAACAATCATCTAATCCATATACAGTTATAAGAGCTAGTTGTGCATTGGATTCATGGTTTAGATTAGTTGGCATATGATTATATATAATAATTAATTAATTAATTAATACATTGGTTTGCGCTGTTTAACTCTAATTGATCGAGCACTAGGGGAATTGGGATTGCTGCCTCATCATGTGAGGTCTCATGCAGGAGGGTTAGAGCTTTAAACCCATTCATGTGAACTTAGCATTTAAATACCCATTTTTTTTATGTTCCCTTTTGCTAATAGCATTTAAATATAATTTTTAAGTTATTTTTACGATAATAAGTAGTTATGTACGATGCCAAGGCTATGTACAATGCATCATCATCTATTTTCCTGAATTCAAACATCAATTTAAGTTATTGCTTTAGCATGCATTCTTCATTCACAGTGTGGAGATGAGATAGACTATTTCAATCTCCTTTGTTTCTAATTCTGATGTAGCCAGATTTTGGTCTAACATTGAAAAACTGCCTAACCAAGTTTGGCACCGACAATGTAAGCTGGGATGGGAACCCTCCTAACTTAGTTGCCCACGCATTTCTTTTGTGAAAAAAACTTGCAGAATGGGCCCATTGTCCTAACTCCAGAGGTGGACAAACTATAGTGGAGGCCCAGTATCAAAATGGCCCACTCTCAATAATCATTTGGACACTTGGTTTTTTTCAGCCCAAGTAATACCACAACAAGCCCATCAAAATCCATCCATGGGCAGGGAAGGTCCTCCGTATATAAGACAACATAAATTTTGAGCGCCAATTCTATATTTATTTGATTGCCAGTTGTCACACCCAATTCTGGTGCAACCGAATCCCACAACACAAATAAAAGAGAATGGAACTAAGAAGACAAAAAAAACAAAAAACAAAAAAAAAGCTCACAGACACACAAATAGAAGAGATGCTTGTATAGGAAAGCAAAAGCAATAATAGTAATAATAAATCATAAAGTTGGATACTCAGCATCCCATGAGAAAGTGATCTACAAACTAAAGGAATTTCTTTAATAAAAAAAGTGATAAGGTAGAGAGAGCAATGCAAGACGTTCTTCATCAATGCTTAGTCTAGTAAATTCTTAGTTCTATTCAAGGATCCAAATGTGAACCAATAAAAAAATTTCCATATCTAACTAGAAAAAATGCCAAAAATATACATGTCTTGCCCAGTTAACCAAGGCAATTAACCTGGAGTCTCCCATACATACAGGTAAGGGTCTCCCATACATACAGGTAAGGGTTCCAAGTGGCACTAATCAATACATTTAGGCACATACCAACAAGCCCAGGCAAGCATAAAGAGACAATTAAGGGGGGTGTGGTGAGAGAGATAAGAGAGAGAGTGAGAGTGAAAGAGTACACAAGGGCTAATTACAATGGGACTACATTTTTATCCTTTTCCAAAGATGACAGATGGGAGGGAATATATATAGAAAGAAGAAACATATATAAATCCAAGAAACATGATGAGCAGAGGATTTGATTCTACACAAGCAATGGACACTGCGAGGAGAGTTGACTAGCTGACTAGTGCCATTCCATTCCAGCTATAAAGAACCCCCAATCAATCTAAGCGCTTTTTGCTGGAAGGTGTCCCACAATCCCAGGATTGTTGGCATATTTGGGCCTCCACTCAGTCCTTCCCCTCACAATCTCAGCCCCTTCCTCAAGTCGAAGCGAGTGCTGGCACTCAACCCCACCATCACTTGCCAAATGCCCAATATCAGCACCAGAGACTGCAGTCAGGGACCGAAGCACGCTGTTCCTCCCACACTCCCTCCTATACTCCAGAGTCATAGCAGAAAGCTCATGACTCTCCAAGATTGGCAAGGGAGCACTCTGCAATAACAACCACAATCATCTTTCAATTATAGAGGCATGTCAAATTACAAGCATAAACAATTGTATTTCACCAATGAAAAGAAAATCAATTCTGCCGGGACAGAAGTCTACCTCAAGGATCCAGCCAATGTACTTCACATTATTAACATGCTGGTTGATATCCAAATCACTCCATCTAGGCTGCAAATAGAAAATTATACTTCATGGTGAGCAAGCAGCTAAAATGAATGAATAACAGTTCTGTGCAAAGATGATTGACTTACAGTTAAACCAGTGCGAACAAACTCTGCTGTATTGTCGTCAAGTTTCAGCAACTTTCTGCCATCCTCCTCCACTACAGGAGGAGAATTCACAAAATAAGGCTCTATTTCACCTCGAACTTCATCAGGTATTTTGGATAACCTCCTCGTCAGTTTATTCATCATCACCCACACACTATCATAACCAAAACCACAGCCATACAAATCCTGATCAATTACTCCGGCCAAAAGAAATACCATTTAATTTGCAAGCACACTATATCAACATGTGCCATGGATAGCAGTTCTTAAATTCAATTTTGAAAAAAGGAAAAGAAAAGAAATACCTGGAGGCTCTTGTTAAAATTTGGCCAGTTTTGCAGTCATGGATAATCCAATCACGACGCATACCATTCTTCCCGGAGGCACTAACCCAAGTGTCAACTTGAACAACATCACCCCTGTAAGATAGAAATTACTCAAGCCCATCACCACAATTGTCCAATCAAATTAATAAATAACATACTCATTCTCCCATTAGAACATAAATAGTTATACAAAGTTATCAGCTAAAACAGATGGTATACAACTTGTCCAGTACAGGTTTCAATTAGTTGGCTATGAAAATTTTATGTTCCAACAGTCTCTGAAACCTATACACCCATTCTTTTATTGGAAGTTTTGAAAAGTTGGCTTCTGCATTGAGCCTTCTTCCTCTAAAACAACTAAATGAATTCAACAGAATCAGAAAGCAAACCCATATGAATACATCACAGGAGCCAACCAATTAAGGTCATGGTACATCCAACCTTCATGCCAAAAACATTATATACATAGCAAGGCGAGAGAAACTAAATAGCATTTCAGAAAATACCCAGTGGAGGAAAAGAAAGAATCTTAATGAAAAATTAGCTCTGCATATCAACAAATGACATCTTGAATCATAACCCCAAGAAATCATTGAAATATCAACTTATAGCAAGACTAGCATGACGACAAAAATTTGCTCCAATGCCCAAAGGTTGCAATTTCAGCAGACAATCAGACATGTTATTCAAAGCACCATATCACACATGTCAGATGCAATCTCAATGAAAATCGCATTTTAGACTCTGCAAATAATTCCCATGCTGATTAGCTCAAATAATGGTCAATCTTTACCATGTCCATGTTGTTATAACTTATAACTATCCAGAAATTACAAAAAGGGTTAATAATTGTCAGAGGCATACACAATCATCACATTCTTCTTTTAGAGGCAAATCATGAAATCTCAGGATGCCATAAAAAGTACATTCCAAATTGCAATCAAACTATGCATTAAAACATTAAAAAATTGTTTCCTTAATCAGGAATGCGATAAAATTATTTTCTTCATGCATTAGCATAATTGAGGAATGACTCCAAAAGGAACAAAACATTAAACAACTTTCTCTACTAGATATTATGAGTTGAGCCGGACACCCCAACAAAACACCATTACAACTGGAATTCAAATACTGGACTAAACTTTTCAGATGAAATAATACAGCATCTTCTGAATTCATATTATAGATAATACCAAAGCAGCACCACCACAAATTCCAATATATTGTATATATTAGGGCCAAACCCATAAATAAATAAGTGACCAGACAAAATATAAAATAAGTGACTCTGGTGGAAGAACAAGATGCATGCATGAAGTTTTGACTTACCAAGTAGGATAGCGGTCTACCACAACCTGCACTTTAGTTACCACCCATATTAAATTCCTTATGGACATCTCGGGAGTTGAACCAAAGCCATCCCCCAAAAGCCCAGCAGTCTTAACATGATTAAGGGCTGTTTCCTGCAGCCATAAAAGAAAAACAATTAATGACAAAGCTTGTGAAGAAGAAAATGCACTCAATCATGTGAAACCAGTTACAGGACATCCATTTTGTGCTTTAAGCTTTCAGGCTACAAGCTTATCATACAAATGCATCTCCATACTATAACAAAGAAATTGAATGAGTCAAATACCTGTAAATGATTCATTAACGTCTCTATTGACGCTGTACGATCAGCACCTATTTCATATGATCTAATCGAGAAGTTCTGGCGGAAGACAAGACCATCCTGAACAATTCTTCCTAAACCAAATGGATCAATGAGCATGTCAGGCCGCTTGGGTTTCCAATCAAGCATCATCCACTGCTTCTCTGCCGCCAAGAAGATCGTTGTAATAGCAGCAAGGAGCATACTCCAATCAGGTAATTGGTTAATGAAAGTTCGTGCAGGAGGGGATGGCATGTCATCACCATTCCTCCCACTTTCCACAGTCGCCAAACCAACACTAGTTCCATTTATCTTTGGAGGGGCTTGAGCATTTGCCTTTACCTGCAAACTGCTCGATGCAGATTTTGATTTGAGTCCTAAATTGGCAGACCCAGTTCCAAGCTTGGCATTCTTGGCACCAGAGTCCGAGTTTGGAGGAGAAACCGGAAAGAACGATGAAGTAGCAGCAGTAGCAACCATGATGACAATTGAGTCAGCGGAAAGAGTCCCCAATCAAGCACTGTAACAGTAAAATTCCCACCTTGTCAGTGTACAGGAAATGGACGCAAAAATAATTGAATCTTCAGAAAAAAAAGCAGAAAACGCTAGAATGTTACCACTACATAACATCGACCAAATAACCAATTCAGCAGGCCTTATAATTTACACCGAAACCTTCTATAACATTACATAACTACAACAAAAACTGAGAATATTCTTTTCCTTGACAAATTAGGCTAACAACTTTAGCTGATTCCGTTTTCTAAACCCAACGAAAAAGCCAAAAAAAAAAAAGTTTTCTGCAGTTATCGATTTTTTTGGGGACAAATTGTCTAGAAAACAGCCCAATTTCAGAAACTTCGGAAACTTTGCTCTTTGTTCAAAATTGAGAAACATAATCTCCTTAGAACCACAAAACCCCATGCGAAACTGGCACTCCATATTTTCGGAGTATGTTTCCATTTTCAATTATTGTTTATTATGCAGAACAACCCCAAAAAGACGAAGAAGCAGTAATAAAATCTTGAGGTAAATAAATGGGTCAGCCACAGAAAAGAAAAAACTTTACCAGAATCCATAAGAAATTTAATGGCCTCTAGAATAAAATAAATACATTTAGAAAACACAATGATTAACATAAATTTTGCGAATATGTGCAGAAAAAATCAGGGCAGATCTGAGCTTGCAGCTAATACGAAGAGAGAAATCACACAAACATTTCATTTTCATGAACCAAAATAAAAAGTAAATGCTACAATATGAAAGTGGATCATCCCCATGTGGCCCATACGATCCTTTTAGCAAAGAAGCATCTTTGCTGCGTTTGGTTGCCGAGAAAATATAGAAATAAAAGAGAATCATTCAAATTTTGAAATTTTTTATAGAGATCTCCGATTTTAAAATTCAAACAAAACCGAAACAACGCGGGCAACATTCCCTTTACCTCAATTTTCGCGGAAACCAAACAGACCGCCTAGATCAGACGCGGAAATTGAAAAAGATATCTCGACCTCCACAAGCCCTTACCTTGTTAACCAGCGAGAGAGAAAGAAAGCAAACAAAACTCAAAAGGTATGGGAATGTAAAGCACAGAAGGGCTATTGTGTCATTTGGGATCGGAAAAACCCTCTTTTCCTGGTAATTTCTAGGGTTTGCGAATCCCTTGGGAGTTTCTATCAGCTTTTATCGAGAGACAAAGAGGGAGAAGGAAGGGATTTAGGGCCAGCGGTTTTGTGGGTGGAGGGGAATTGGCGTCCAGCGACTTAATATATAGTATCCACCTGGCTCTATAATCCCGCCTCATGTTCAACTTCCAAAATCCCCAACACTTTTTCTTCTCCTTTTATTTACGTCTTTGCCCCCTCTCCTTTCTGTTTTTCTTCATAAATTGCCAACAATTATTGTTGTGCCCACGAGGGACCTTTTATTTAGAAGGCTGCTATTTGCACACCCTATTTTTTTTTTTTTGCACACCCCAAAATTTTAATTTGTGAAATGACAAAAAACACCTAAAACAAAATTACCCAAAACCTCATCCCCTCTATCTCTCCTTCCCTCTCTCTACTGATCTCTCCCCGTCATAGCCCACCCCAACCCAGCCCCGACCACCCCAGCCCCGCCCCTTCTGCTTGCAGCACCACCGCGTGCAGCACCGTCGAAGCTCTCTCTCCTGGCGTGCTCACCCGGCGTGCCCCTCTCTCTCTCTGAGTAGCTGGTTCGGCGAGTATTTGTCGAACGGGTCCTTGATGTTCGGTGGGTACCTGCCGAACAACACTCACATCGTTCGGCGGATGACTGCGGAACGAGTGTGACATTTTCGGCGGACCAGTGTCGAACGGATGCTACGCGCAGGAGGAGAGAGAGAGATAGGAGGGCGGTGCGGGAGGGAAAGAGGTGTTCGGGTGAGGGGCTGGGTGGGTGGGTGGGTGGGTCGGTTGAAACAGGGGGAGGGAGGGACGTGGTGCTGCATGCAGGGAGGAGAGAGAGAGATGAGGGTGGTGCTGCCTGCGGGGAGGAGAGAGGGAGGAGGGTGGTGCTGCATGCCGAGGAGGAGAGAAAGGGAGGATGGTGGTGTTGCATGCCGGGGAAGAGAGAGAGGGAAGGGGAGGGAGAGAGGTGGTCCGGTGGGGAGGGATGGGGTGTTTTTATTTTTTTGGTTTGGGTTGTCCGGTGAAGGAGGAGGGAGCTGGGTGGGTTGGTGAAGGGGTGTGTTTTTTTTTTTTTTTCTGAGTTGTTGGGGTGTGTTGGATAAAATGGGGATATTATGGTAATTGGGAGGGGTGTGTGTATGAGAAAATTTAATTATGGGAATGGTGTGAGGTTGTGAAATGAGAAAAAGTGAAAAAATTGTGTGCAAAAAGAAAAAAAAGGTGTGTAAATAGCAGCACTCTTTATTTATTGTTTCCCCCGAATTAATACTTTTGCTTTCCTAATATGTCCTTTTTCTCCTAATTTAACATTATAGGATTATCCTTGGCCAAAAAAAAAGGGAAACTTAAGAACACATTTAATTAATGTCATGAATCTTTCTTTATTTTTTGTTAAGCAAATGTATGTGCATCTTAAATTAATTAAGCAGTGCCAACTCGGAAGAGCGGCATGGAGTGCCACCGCCTAGCGCCCACAAATTTTAATAATTATTTTTCACATGTTTGAGAGGAAAAATTATTATGTATAATTAACATATTATAATATGAATAAACGACAAGTTTATATTTATAGGCACATTTATTAACTACACCACGTTGTGGTATAAAAGTTATACAAAATAATCATTCGCTTGAGAGGTTCTAATTTAATTTCCTCATCAAAATAGCTATTTGAGATTACAAAATACTAGTAAATAAATAATGTTTTCTTTTATTTTTGTGGTTAATTACAAATTAATCTCAGAAAAAATGTTATTAAAATATTAACATCATTTTCATGAATAATGAATAGTTTTCATTCAGTATCTCTCCTCACCTCGAAGGGAAGGCTTGTGTACGTTTAACAAGAGAAGACATTTGAGCTTAAAAAGATTATAACCTTAATTAAGCAAACAATATATCGCTACCTGTCTTTCCACATTATAAAAAAGGTTAATTAAACTTGTGTGATCTTCCATCTTCTAACTTCCAAAAGTTAACAAGATCAAATTGTATCAATATATATTTGTATATTAAAAAACCAAAAAGAAGAAGCAAAACATGTCTTGGGACATAATATTGGTTGAGCTACGTGTAAGCTCCATACCAGATTTGAATAGAGATCCATGTTGGAGCTTCAAAAACGGTGGCGAGTAGCTCAACCATATGTGTACTTAATTAAGTTGGAGAGCAAAGGCATTAACCTCATATATAAATGATATAATAATTTATATGGTTTTGAGTTTTTTGACTTTTCAAAAATATGCCACATCATATTATTAATTTGATGTATTTGAAAGCCATCAAAACCAAACTGGTTCGAAAATAGAATACCATCTTCCAATTAAATTCTCCCATCCGCCATCCACTTACCAAACCTTACATAAGTTTGGGTCATCAAATCCATGAAACTTTAATTTTAAATATAATATATATTGTTTATTGGATTGGCATATAGCTGATGTTTCTACTCTCTATAGGGTACTTTATTAAAAAGGTTCTACGTTCTTCTTACTCCTTTTTTAAATGGTAAACAAGGTCTGCTTTGACAAGCGCACTAACAATTGAACATAGTTGGCTCAAGTTTTGACCCTTCAACTTTGGTGGTTCATGCATGCAAGCATATATATATTCTCCATAACTACTACTTTAGACAAAGTTAATTTTCTCAACATAGTAGTGCCTATATATATATTTTTTTAGAAAATGTTAGGGAGACTATCTATTTGGATCATCCAGTATATCATCTTTTTAATAGAGGTGGACTCTACTTGTATTGGTAAGTCGCATCTCTATTAAAGAGATGATATACTAAATGGTTCAAATAAATGGTCTCTTTAATACTATCTTATATTTTTTTATACTTGATATTAAGGAACATTGTTTAAGCATTAAAAAAAATTGCTTAAAAAAAGTTGGACTCTTCATTTCTATTTACATATATTCTATGTGTAGTTATAATCAAAACGAGGTTGTTTTCTTATTTTAAATTTGTATTTGATTTCCAATCTTTAATATGGATCACAAGCTTTACAATAGACACCAACTCTTCAATCTTTTTTATGATATAAAAAAGAGAAATTTGTTTAGATGTACGTTGAGATTGATATATGTTATTGTATTACACTTCCATCGTTGTTATTCAAAAATGTTGTGTGGTTTGTGTGTGGGTTTTGAATTTGAATAGACCGTTAAACTAAAATTTGTGTGTTTGTGGTTCGCTTGACCATTAAGACATACGTTTCCTCGAGGGTTGTGGAGAACGTTCGCTAGTAAAATTCAGACGTTTCTACTTAATTTCTAGTAGTCAAGGCGGAGTGCACAAAAATGGTGACAAGACGTATAACGAACATCTATAGTGGCAGTTTCGTTATTGTGAGTTCATGGGAAGGATAAATTGGTAAAGTCTTAAACAGTTGCAGTAGCCGTTAACTAGGCTTTTAATTCGTTAATAGTTATGGACTTTGCATGTGGTCCCCTGTGTTCACTTTCACGAGAACAACCAGGCAACCAAGCTACCAGCAATTAGGGGATACAACCTGGCTATATCATAACCATATATATGAATTAATATTTGTTATTTTATAATAGGAATTAAAATTATTAGCATATAGAAGTAATCATTGAATGGGTTAAAATTTATTGTTTGTGTTTAGAAAATTAATTAATCATATGGCTTTAATTATTTTTCATATATAAAATAATATTGTTCCATAAACATTGTAATAGATTGATTGAGATCGTGTCCTACAGCCATGTGAGATTGGATAAGGTGGGGTTGCCATTCAATTAGTACCTATTATAGTAATACTACAATTCTATTTTCGACAAGTACAACATTTCTGTGAATACCTTAATACGAGTGTTTTATTTATGTTAATTTAGATATATCTGTTTTTTGTTTGTCAAAATTTAGATATATCTTATATATATTTTTTTTTTATCTATTTTTATCTATTTCCTTACACCTTCCCAGTACTACTAGCTGGAGACTACGTACTACTAGCTGTGAATGGCTTCATATATGTAACGTACCTACTGCTGCCATGGGCGCTATGTATGGGTTTTTGATATAAAAAAATCTATGAAGATTGGTAAGAGACATGTTACGATACATCCTCCCCGATACAGACAGATTGGACGATCCAAAAAATTATACTTTACATATATTCCAACGGTGACAACAACATCCACACTATACACACCACACATGTGCATGGTTACAAAATTCAATTAGTAATTACGTATAGAAAATAGTAGAAATTCAATTAGTAATTACATATAGAAAATAATCTACTATGTTTTTTTTTTTTTTAAAGAAAAAGACACATAGAGGTCGTGTACATTAATTAATTGACAATTGATTTTGTCTTTCTGTTTTTGATTTTGATTTTGATTTTGATTTTGATTTTGATTTTGATTTTGATTTTGATTTTGGTTGATTGTTTGAATTTGATTTTTTATGTTTGAAGATCAACTTCTATTGCTTACTGGATTTGTAGATGATTTTGATTTGTAATTTTACAGTGTTTATTTGCATCAATCTTTTTTTGTTTTTTATTTTGATTTTTGATTTCCAAATTTGTAGATCGATATATACCTCTATTTCGCACTTAGATTTGTAACTGATTGCATTAAAATCGATTTTGTAGATTTATTTTTGCTGTAGTTACAATTTCAGTTTGCAGTTTCAATTTGATTTTGATTTTCAATTTTGCAAATCGATATTTACCTCTGGTTCACGCTCATATTGGTAATTGATTGCATTGAAATCAATCTCTATAATCGATTTTGCAGATTTACTTTTTCTGTAGCTATAATTTCAGTTTGTATTTTGTAGTTTCAGTTGCAATTTCAATTGTAATTTCACTAATTCTCATATTTGATGTACAAGTTTGAATATGAAGTCTCATAATTCTTAAATTATTTGTTACTGTAACAGTTTCATAAAAACTTACTCTTATTCTGTATGTTTGTTTGTTGTTTTATTAGTGGGCATATCCAATGTTTTTTCGGAAGGTGGTATGCATATGAGAAAGGTGGTTTGGTTAAGTTTTTGAATTGTCAGTACCTTGGAATTAACAGACTCTTCTTAATCCTAGGTATGACGACGTTCAGTCCAATTACGCATTTTCATTTACATGTTGATTTCTGGTACTGGTAGATTAGATTAGGTCCTTCAGCAAGACAGCTGCAATAGGAAAAGGACTGCATTCATGTTATTAGAGCATGTAAAATGACTTTTTGCTATATGATATGCTATATGCATTATTTAGCATGACTTTTAGTATTTAGCAATAACTTTTGTGCTTTTTGCTCAAATGACACAAAAGCTATACTTGTATGTTAGTATGTTTATATTTTTAATATATTAATATATATCTTTATAAATTAAATTTAATATATTAAATTATTTTAATAATTATATAATTGTAAATACTTTAATGAGATTTTTAATATGAGCCCAATATTAAATATATTTTAATATTATTATTTTAATACCCAAATTAATATTTTAGTATTTTTCATGTCAAAGTCAAATTTAGGAATTGTAAAATTTGAATACATGGCCAATCAATCCATGATAGCTGCCCATTCTCATGCCTCTTGCTGCCCATCCCCATGCCTCTTGCTGCAACCTTTTCCATTCATGTGAATATTTTTTCCTCTATTTTTCCTCGTGGGACCCAGCACTTTTTCAACCAATCACTTTTTTTCAGTTGGTTTTTTATTCTTTCTTGATTCATACTTTTCAAATAATGGGTCCACTTTTTTCTTGAGTTCCTCAATAACAATTGTTAAATTTTCTACTATATATAGTGAAAAATTTAACAATAGCATAGCAAATGCTAAATTTAACTATACCATTGTAGTGAGCTTTTTTATCAGTTTTACTATATTTAGCATATAGCATAGTATTTAGCCATTGTACATGCTCTAATAGGTCACATATAATTCGAGTTCATAATTAATTACCAGTTTTTATTACACCCATGTTCATAATTAATTAATTAATTAACTAACAGTTCATAATTGTACCCTTCCTAAAAAAATAGCCCAATACATTAAAAGAGGGAAAAAGCAGGTAATAGCTGTCATGGGCACATGAAGATGGAGGAAGGAATCCATGGTCAGACTTAAGAGAGACTCGGATGTTTCCATTCCCAACAACTTTGAGCCACGTATATATAACCTTAATTAAAGAGACTCCATAAAAGATAAAACTTGAGCCCAGATGCCAATTATGCCATATTTAATTAATGCAGCATGAAACATCTCGTTACAATCCTTATATCATCAATGAAAATCAAGTTAATAATAGTTTAGATCAAATTAACTTAATAATTTGCTTCACGTACAATATTATTATTCTTGTCAATGAGTAATTGTCGCTTGTCATTCTCTCTTTTTCCTTTAATTTTTGACAGAGACATATAATCTGTATAGATGGAACGTACGTGTTAGGACTTGCATGCATTGGCCAGGGAAAAAAGAACGAAAAATAAATAAAAATTCAAAAGCTGGCTTTATGGTTGCATTGATGCCAAACAGTTGAGAGATAGAGACAGAGAAATGATCAGATCGATCATGTGGTGCATAACAAAGTGTCAGGAGACAGGTCAATGTTACACAACCAACACATATATAAGGCTATATATATTTGTGTACGTGTATATATATATATATATATATAAAATGGTTTTTGATATATGACAAGGAATTCAAAACGTGTTCATAGATATATACCGTGCTTAAGGGGTTAATGTGGGTAGGTTAGAGTTTGTTGAACAGAACTATATATTATTAATTCCAAAGGAGCTAGGAGGCCAATTGGGCAAAGGGTCTCAATTAATGTCAGAAACGTATTACGAAATCATATATTTGTGGTTTTTAATCTGTGTTTAATATATGAGCGTTGTGCTTGTAGCTAGCAGCATGGTACATTGGTACAGTACTAGTATCATACATGGCCTCTAATATAGTTAGCTCTCTCAAATTTAGTATCAAATTCTCAATCATGCATATGGGTGTACGTGTTTTTGGTATACCGACAATACAGTTTTACTTAAATCCGATCAGATTGCGGTGGCCCATATTCACTCAATATATATAGTCCATATATAGCCCACATCATCATGAAATATTAATTCAACTTAATTAATTGCTTACGGTTACGTGCGTGCCATCCAAGCACCCAAAATGTTAAAGCGGAAAATATTAATTAATTTAAGGGCCCGTTTGATATTCAACTTAATTTTTTTTTTAAATGTAAGTTTTTAAAATCAATTTTTAAAATTTGAAAACTTGAAAATTTGTTTGATAGAAAATTTGAAAAATAATTTTTAAATTTTAAAAATGATGACAACTAATAAAGAAGGAAGTGTAAAAAAAAAAAAAAAAGATATTTTATCATTTTTTAAAAAATGCATGTTTTTGAATTTTTTTTCTAAAAACTGTTTTTGAAAATGGTTTACCAAACACGTTTTCTTGACTAAAACTTTTTTTTTTGTTTTTGAAAAAAAAAAATAGTTTTTGAATAGAATGCCAAACAGGTCCTAAATTTTTTGTAAATAAAGTCGAAATCTTTCTGAATAACACAAATCATAATGCAGTGCAGGATCCGATTGCGCAATTAGTATTAATTTTGAGTGATTAACTTCAAGACGATATCTCGCATACTATTTTTGTCTGATTTTTACTTAATTACATGGCATCCGGCCATCTTAATTATAAGGACAATTAATCCATCATTATTGTTTAATAGGTAGCTAGTTTTTATTTTGCAAATATTCGGATATATCACTCAAATATTATTTTGCAAATATGATATAATAGGTTAATCCAAGAATGGTCCAATTGCTTGGTTTCTATCAACAATTAGATTGGGACAGGAATAACTTCATTGTTAGCATTCATATGTTTTTGCCGAAATGATGTGCCCATAATGTTCTTTCGTTGTCTTGCAATATTATCATCATCTACAAGTTCGGCACAATTAATGTGTTAAAAAATCATTTGAAGTTGGTTTTGGTAATATAGTGACATGAATTGACTAAGAGTAGCCTTGGACGAAAGTGACGAGGTAATAAATTGGAAAGTACTTGGGTCACCCTACTTGCTCAAATTTCGATTTCGATAATGTTGGTACATGATCAGAATTGTTCACTTTTTAGATAACCTACTAAAAAATTTAAATCAATCGGAAATCGTTTAGTTATATAACTGTCGTTAATTAAATAGAAAAAATCAATGGTTTCTGATTAAAGAGTGGTTTTTTGACCAAACTGTTGATTTTTTCTATTTAATCGACAACAGTTATATAATTAAATGATTTTCGATTTAGTTAATGTTTTATAGAGATAATCTATAATAAGTGATATAAAAAGTGAACGATTTTGATTATGCGCTGAAATTACCAAAATTGTAATTTTAGAGAATGGGTGACTTACTGTCCTTATAAATTAACCTCATAACTAGGAAGTCAACCATGGTGAGGAAAGTAATAGGCTCATAGCTATCCCCAACAATGGCCATGGTGTAATAGGCTTATAGTTAAGAGTGGATGTCCAAGCTTATTAATTAATACCAGTATTTGACCAACATAACCTTTGAGTTTAACCAAACTGGTGAGGAATTAAAAAATGAGTTAAAATTAGGATTAGTTCAATGTTGAATCACTTCTAATGTGTAACAAACTGGGCAAGAGTAGGTGGGCAAGAATAGCCCACAGACTGGTCAGTAAACTATCTTAAGCTTTGGGCTGTTAAGGCTTTCTTGGGCCAGAATTGTAAGTACGCCACATAAAAGAGGGCTAAACTTAGGTAAATGGGTTGGGCTTCAATTGAGCTCATCTCTCGAACTATATTATACTCAGAATCTGATATTACGAAGAAATCTAGGCATTCATTCTAAAACTAATTGACTATAGCCATAGGAGAAGTAGGTCAATCTCTTAAAAGCCATTATGCAAGGCTTCACATGCATTTTTAATATGAGATATTTCTCTCAACATGCCTTCGCACGTGTGGCATCATTCAAGCCTAACACGTGGACAATTCATATTGGGTGACATGAGAACACGTGTGGCCGTTGGGCCCAACACACAGTCTGCTCTGCTACCATTAAAAAATCTAGACATTCTATTTGAATAATTTTCAGCCCATCATCACATCTAGAGTGACTGCTTCCACTTCCCATTGATATTTTTCATTATGAACTAATTAATGATCAATATATTGGATGGGAAAATATTTTCCGTTTCATAATTGTAACAAGACAGGAATATGGTGATCCTGTCAACATAGTATTGTTGTTACTTTGTTATTATAATAAAATCCAAACAAGGTGTTACAAACTATATTTCCCGACAAATTAAACCCTCTGATAATCATCCCATGCACAGAAGCTCAAATCAACATCCATGCCACTGAAACCATCCTCATCAAGTATCCAGTCTATGTTGACTCCAGTCTTGCTCCATTGCTAGTGCTGCTTGGAGTTTTTTTTTGAGCTTGTATCAGAGACCCAGAGGAAGAAGAAGAAGAAGAAGACCCAGATGACGTAGTTGACCCAGATGATGAAGTAGAATTAGATGGAGGAGAAGTGGGTGGAGACTCAGTTGTGGAGGATGGGGATGTGGTAGAATTTGGATCTGATTCTTTAAAAATCTTTGCATCCGGGAAATTTGGGGCCAGGTTCAGTATTCCTACAAACAAACATATATCAACCAACAATCAATATTGCTACATGCATGCATGTTATATATAAAGGATTCGAACCATAAATCATAATAGTACACATTAGGACTGTGGATATGCTTAATTTCATGTACTTACATTTATATAAAAGAAAATTTACTACCAATTTTCCATGATTATTAATTAGTTCCAAATTATGTAGATTTATTTAAATTTAAATGTATAACAAGAGACAACGTTATTTGCACTTTTCAAAAAGCTTCTTGCACTCTTTTGGAGGAGTATAAAGAACAACATATATAGTTATGATAAAGAGTAATGACAATGTTATTTGCACAAGTGCACTTTTCTAAAGAAGCATTGTAAGAAGCTTTCTGAAGAGTAGGTGCTAATAGCGGTGCCCAATGTTAATGAATGGGAAGATGACTAGGGCAGCAATCAGAGACACTGCCATCGATGTTGCAAGCGGAGGGCATTGGGAGAGGCAGAGTGGTATTGACAGCTGGGAGGCCCTTGGAAGGGTCAGTGCTCTCTTTGATGACAACACACAAGCACTTGGGCTTCTTGCCCTTCACTTTCTTGCTCTCATCATCTTCCATTGTTCCTATTGATGTCATGGCCAATGAGGCCACCACAATACAAAGCACTACTACTCTAAATTTCTTTCTTACTCTCATCATATTTTTGTGTTTTAGGGGATATGTTTTTTGCTTACTCTCTTCAACCTTCTTTCCCACTCCTTTGATCTGTTTCTTCTATTGTTTTTGGGTTTGGAAGAGTGAATGTAGAGTTAGGTTAGTTGGTTATTTATAAGCTTCCACTCTTCATGGTTGAGCAGCTTGAGCTAACATTCAATAAGGAATGGACAATATTGGCTGAATTGATATATGTTGGGATGCCTTGAGAAATGGGATTCCGTACTCCAATTCTCAATGACAACCATCGAAATGCGTTTATAGTGCTGGCTATTGAACATGTAAATGGCTTTTATCAAAATGGAAAGGAAAATGAAAATAGGCTACAAAATTTTGGTAGTAAGACTATTCCATAGGATTTCTCTATTTTCTTCTATGTTAATTCTCTATAATTTTAAATTTTTATCACTCCAAATGTATTTGTTCCCTACGCTTTTTTATTTTTTCCTTAAATGGTTTTATGTTAATTCGTAAATAAGCATAAAATAAAGTGCAGTTTATCCGAACTTTTTTCTTTCAACTTTCTTTCCCATCCTACATGACAGATAATCTGGCCACACCACATCATCCCCGTTTTAAAAGTAAAAAAAAAAACTCACATCAGATCATATGTCCACATAGGTTGAGAAAAAGAAAGTTGACCGTTAAAATGTCGGATTGGATAGCATTGTCCTAACATAAATGATAAAAACAAAAAAGAAAATTGTTCATGATGAAATCACACAAAATCACTTCACCAATATGGAGGAATTGAGGAAATAGCTTGACTCAATATACAAGTGGCGAATCCCTCTTTACATGGAAAAACGAGTATTTTTTTTTCTCTCTCACTATTCCTTTAGAAAATGGCAATAGCTACTCAGTCCCAGTAGTCTACCCATCACAGTGTGTGTGGGTAGACAGGGGAAAAAACTTAAAAACTGTACATGTGTGCTATACAGAAAAGTAATGAGTCTGTAGTTATGAAAGCTGGTCTTGTTTTCCATTCAAGTCAGATGTAGTTGAAGCAGAAGGTCTCAATGGAGAAAGCTGTGGTGGGGGAGCTGCAAGGGCATAAGTGAGTCTTGATGATGAACTCTCGATTAGCCCAGCAACTCCAGCGGCAGCGGATTGAGCACTTGAAGGGAGGAAAAGGTCATGTTTCTGGTCTTTATAAGCACTCCAAACCTGAAACATGAGCAATTTTTCATTGCAAGCAAGAGCAAGATTAGATATTGTATTATCACTAAAAACATCGGAATGGGAGTAGATCGAGATCTGATATTGAGCTGGCACTTGGTATTCGGATTATAACCTAAGCCTTTATAAATTTCAATTTTTCAAGATTTTGACTCCAAAAAACCAATATCTAGCCCAAAGAAATAAAACTTCATAGGCCTAAGAGGCTAAGCCTAAAATCAATTACACGAGCTGCATAACCCCAGATCCAATTATAAGCCCAAGAAGAGCTCACTGTTTGCTAAAACTCATCCACGCTAAGAATGTTCTTAAAGGTGAAAAAGAGGGGGAGGAATACGGGCGATGTGCATTGCTACATTTTAGGGAGTTGGCCTTAAAAATAAAATAGATATATTATGTTCATGACCTTATCACTCTGAGACGTGGCTAGTTTCATTTCCCTTATTACCTCATGCATTTAAGTCTATGTCACATGCAAGATACATTAAAATTATAAATACTGTATACAATTCAATCAAATTTATGTTAGAAAACCGAACCAACCAGTCCAGGTTGGGTGTTGGGTGTTGGGTGTTGGGTCAATTTGACTGGGTTAATCAGTTTTGCCTAGTAGCAAGCAGCAAAAGAGTACAGTGGACACAAATAAGGGTCAGGACTTACATCTGAGGAATTTAATAAGTCGCGCACTTTAGTACAATGAGCCCCCTCCGTTGCAAAGGCATGCAAAACCTGGATGAAAATAAACCATAATTTTGAAGCATGCTAAAAAAAAAATGAAAATAGCTTCGATAGTACAATTTAAAACATGCTAATCAAATGCAAAAACAAAAAAAAAGGCACTCAAATATAATTCAGCACCCAAAGAGAAGAATTCTTCCCCCCCCCCACCCCCACTCCCAACCCCAAAATTTTGAGTTAATTATCAATAAAATAAACTCGAATGTTGAAATCTTTGTGATACCTAATTGATGAGATATACTATATCCTAATGAAAATAATATTATAGCAGAAAGGCAGGTAGAATTTTCCTTTACATTTTAAAAAGGCAACGAGAAATCAGACAAAGTAATCATAACACTTTTTGATGCAAACGTTCTAACCTCAATTGCCAGCACCCGGCCAATAGATGCTTCAGATTCATTCCATTTCATCTGAGAGCAAAGTCCATTCCTTCCCCCAGCTCTCCAATCAAGAAGGCCAAGAAGTACTTCAACAAGACCAACCCTGTTCTTGTTCACAGAACTTGTATCAGAAATTAGAACATAAACTCTTTCAAATTTGAGCATAACCGACACAATCTGTCATTGCCAATGAGTGTGTGTGTGTCCATTATTAGCTTTAGTTGGCATTGCAAAAGTCTGGACATGAGAACATCAGGTTTGCAAGGTGCAGACCATGTAACCATGGACTGGAAAATGTGGATTAATTACTGGGTCTAGACTGTGATCAGTCAAAAATAATAAATCCAGACTACAAAAGTTACTCACTTAAGTCCTTGTGCTACAAGTGCATCCCTAGCTCGGTTTCCAGCAACCACAACACGTTTTAATGTCTCAAGAGCTAGTATGCTTCCTCCTTGCCATCCTATAGCTTTCATTAGAAGAGGAACTACCTGCAAAATTGAACAGAGGTAAGCAAGAGGACTGAAAAATTAGACAATAGAACCATAAACGACATAGTGAGAATTTATAGCCATCAGTAATTCCTGCATGGAATTCCCTCTGCTCACTTCAAAAACCCTACTACAAAATTGGGTAAAAAGGCAGATAACTACCCTCTTAAATAGTGTATGGTTACTAGATTGCCAAGTAAAAGTATATACATCAAGGGAAAATAGTTTTACACACCTGAGGTGTTCCTACACTAGTTGCTGCCATAGCTTCAGCACATGTGGTGCTAGCTGCAAGTTGATGCAGAACACGTAAACAACTGAGGCGCACGCGTTCTTGGAGAGTTTGAGTGGGCTGTGTGGATCCATCATCAGGTTCGTATGTTCTGTCTGCATAATTGCCATTGTTTACCTCCTCTGATGCCATTGCTTCTCGTCTTCCTTCATAGGCCACAGCAGCCACGAGTTTGGGCACATATCCAAGATATCCAACATGATCTGCAAGTGCAGGGTGCACTCGCAATAATGAAACCAAAGCAGCAGACAGGAGCAAAGGAAGTTCAGGGTCAACAGCTTGTGTGTCATAATGTGTGGCAGCAATGGATGTCAAATACTGATCTAGCAGTCCTTCCAAGAATCTCTTCGGATTTCTGAGAGGAAATTTAGGATCTTTTAAGAATAGCCTAACATAGATTCCGCCAACCTGCATGAGTTGAAACTGTGAGTTTTTCAAACATCAAGACATATTGAGATGAGAAAGAAAATAAAGAAAAAGAACACATCGCTAGATGTAAATATGGCATAATCATGTGCTACCTGTGGCTCATCTCTCATTTCTTGCTGCCCAGATGCCTGCTCAGGTACATCCCAATCAACCACACGACCTTTCATCTGTTCACGGTATAGATCTGATGACATGGTTGCAATTTGTGCAGACAAAGAAGCAGCCATTGCTGGTGTCCATACAAGTTCTGGAGTCTCAGTAGTCTGTTCAAGGGCAACTACAACAGCCTCACCAGGCCCATCCCTAATAACTGATACCAAGCCATCAGGAAGAAACCTTGCCAATGTTATAGCAACTCTAGGCCCATGCATTGGCTGCCCAACAAGCTTTCCCAACAAAGACGCTGCTGCTGCTCTTTGTTGTAAGGAAATTTCTTCTGCAAACAATGAATTATATCTTCAATGAAATTCAATCTTCTGAATTAACTTTAAGAAATAAGAAGGACAGGAAAATTCTTTACCCTGCAAAGGCAAGAGAAGTTCAAGGATGTAGACCACTCCACCATGCTTGGCAGCTGCCCAAGCAAGTTCTGGAGTGCTTGCCAGAGCATATAGAACATGAAGAACCCCTTCACGACAACTGGGGGCCGAATGAAGCATTTGTAATAAAAGAAGAAGGCTAGATCCATCTGCAACCATAGCCTCCAAGCAGGGAGCATATGTAGTCAAGAGTGACAACACACTCAGGCAAAGTTGAGGAATGTTGCTTTCTGATGCAACAGGCACGGAAAAGCATTCGAAAAGAGGCAATAGCCTCTCTTTAGTAGAGAAAATTGATGCCAAATTTGGACTGCTTGTCAGTAGGTTCTGCAAGATAATACAGTCAAATAAATTGTCAGATCACATGGAATGAATGGTAAGTTTGTAACTCAACATACACAAGTGAGCAGAATACCTTAAGTGAATTCAATGCAAATTTAAGGTTCTTAACCACTTCAAATTCTTCCTTCTCTGCCATTTGTCCATTAGATACTGCAATATCTTCAACGGGAACGCGCTGTTCATCAATTGGTTCAATAGCCGTATCACTAGGGTGCTCAGATGTCTCAAGGGATGAACCATGCTGATTTGGTTCATTCTGAACTTCAGAATCTGTAGCACATCGATTGTGTACTAGATATGATATAAAATCGATTAAAGCAACACAGAAAGCCTCTGGTTCGCTGATCTCAAAATCCGGTTGATCGTTGTAGACCCTCAAGTAAACATTGCCAACATAGAGTTCATTTGATAGTGCCTTATACAAAAATACATGCGAATCTTTCAGGTCATAGGAGCCATCAGGACCCTGACTTGCACGTTGCTGATCCACAAATTTCAACAGTTCTCCTCGGGTTGAAGAGTTCCAAATAATCTACAATCACAAATATATAATGCAATCATCCTTAAAGAGAAATAATATTGAAGCACAACCAAATGGTCCTGACATAGGTGTTCACGAACTATATGCTATTCGATATTCTTTTTATTAGTATATTAACTATGCTATATATTATGATACTATGCATATAAATTGGCCATATGATTTTCTTCCATAAGAGAGATGAAAACATAAGGAACCAAAGCATTACCTCTGGAGACTCCAAGTTGTTGTTCAATTTAGATAGTAGGTCTTTCGGTACTTGATCTCTTAACATACTGGCAAGCTTAGGAGTCAACAAAGCTTTGAGGGCATCAACTGCAGTTTGATTATAAGGTGTTGAACTCCCATCACTACACAAACCACTAAGCCTTGATAGAGCCTGCGAAGCACGTACAGCATGCATATTTTTCGCAATTTGTACACTAGTACCAACACCATGTGATTCTGTGGTATCTGATTCCTCTGCAGTTGAGTCATATTGAAGCAGCACAGGCAGAAGGTACCTAAGACAAACCCAATTCAACACAACAAAGTTAAAAGCTAATTACTTTTTTTAAAAACATATTATAACAATCAGTGTATCACCAACAAACCATAAACATTGAGAGAGAGAGATTGGCTTTTCAGTGACAGATAACACCATTTACACTGGCAGTTGGGATCAAGGATTAATAAGCAATTGATTCTGATGTATATGGATAAAATATTCATTGTCACCCAAAAACCAATGTTGGGAGTGGGGGGATCTTGCAAAGAAAATAATAGTATTCCCACCCCCACCACCCCCAAATGACAAGAAACCCATAACCCCCTTTTTGAGTCAACAACAACATACTGATCTGGTTAGAAAGGATCTGTAAATCAATCCATAGTCAAGACGAAAATGACAGTATTTTCTTGCCCACTTGAAAAAGGCATCTGTTTGATATACATATCCAGCACGAGTTATATAGCAGTAGGTTATTGCTTGCCTGGTTGGAATTATGTCTGTTATTATTATAGTCTTCTTTCTAGTTCCACATAATTATAAAGGACAAAAAATAATGTAGGTAAAATTGACAAGTGGAGATGAGTGACTGATCTGAGATTCAGTTGAGTAATGAACAACCTTGCAGCTAAAACCAAGGAATTGTATAAGCTGACTTACCATAAGACACCAGCCTTCAGCAAGGCATCCTGCAATTCAGTGGACACAGAAACATGGGCAATAGTCTGGAGAGCAGCATCAACAGCAGCAGGTACAAGCTCAAGTTCAGTGCAGTGCACAATGTCATCAACTAGTCCAGAATATTC
The DNA here is from genome assembly GCF_963921425.1 of Dryas octopetala. Taxonomy (NCBI): domain Eukaryota; kingdom Viridiplantae; phylum Streptophyta; class Magnoliopsida; order Rosales; family Rosaceae; genus Dryas; species Dryas octopetala. The sequence goes on along the minus strand of NC_141370.1, from coordinate 20,330,924 downwards.
AAGAATCTCAGGCCAGGCACTCTCAAATTGACTCAAAACGCAAAAGGTTCGCATCACATTTGTAACGATTATGGCGGATGGTTCACTTGCAGGAGTAGTTGGATGAACTACACACATGCAACGGGAAAGAAGATTTGCAAGAAGTTGTATGCCACCATCCCTCACAAGCTCTTCACCATTCAATGAAGAAGAGGCACACCTAACAATGGAAATATAAAGCTTATATCACATTTTTGTCAACATTCAATTAACATAATTTAAAAAGACGAAAAAGCTGGAAAAAGGGGTGTTTACGTCAGCCAAATAAGCTCTGATGCTGCCACAAGGAGAGGCGCTCTATCTGAGGAAAGAAAATTGTTATCATCCTTGTCCACAGTAACTGCATTGAGCAACATGGGATAACCAGCATATTTAAATGGCTCCAATATGTCTCCATATCGTCTGTACAAGATACACTGTCCTTTCAATAAAAGCAACAATCGCCAAGACTGAGGGCCTTGCAAGCCTTGCATAGTGGCCTACAAACAAATAATACAGAGTTGACTATAGCAAACTTGAAACATAATACAAGATAATACAGAGTTTCCAAATATCTTGACACAGAAGAATACATATCATCTTTTGTTCAGTGTCCACACAAGATAAAATATATACCAATGACTACACAAGAGTTTTGCAAAACTCCAAGTCCATGACCCAAAATTAAGTGCTTACACAATACACATGCATACTGAAAAGATCCATATTTAAAGGCTCAAAGTATGTGTCAAAGAAAAATATACATACATACAGGTGCACAACCAATTTTTACAAAACATAGAATACTGGGAGGTAGAAATGGCGTCCACTACATAGATAAGGACTCGAAATAGCCATTACAGGTCTATTACGGATTTAAATCCTTCAGTTTCTATTACCAGATATTGAATAGGTTCATTAATGCAGCATTCACACACATCTTATGAACCTAAAAGAAGGGGAGGAAAAGTGAAAGCAACTTACACAAACTAAAAAGGACCAACAGCCAATTCTGATGAATTTTCTAGAGGTTTTGGAACAAGATGAATTCTAAAACTTTTGGGCATAACCAAAATTTAAGCATGTTTATATTAAAATATACCAAGTAACCAGTTCTGTAGACCAGTATCTACCTGCAGGCGCTCATAAGCTTTCTGTACAGCAAGGAATTTCTCCCTTCCTTCAGGATTTTTATCTGGATGGTATCTCATGGCAAGTTTCCTATATTGTCGCTTAAGCTTTTCTTCATCAATGTTTTCAATCTTCTTGGATATGCTAGACATCTCCTCACCCACCTCAGAAGAATGATTCATGTCGGCTTCGTCACTTGATACATCTTCCAAGGAAATCTCTAATATTTTGCAAGCTTCTTCTTCAGAAAGATCCATTGGTCTTCTTGTTAACTCCTCACGCCACATTACTAATAATGACTGTAGAAACTCAACATGTTCCACAATCGGCCAATTTGGAAATCGAATCTCATCACATAAGTTTCGGAGGTAATAACGGTGACACCACATTTCATCTCTTAACTCTGGGTATGTCACTGGTGGCATAGGTGCGTATTCATACAGAGAATGGCAGTGCTGTGACAATTTCTGGGGAAAATCACCAAGATGCTGCAAAACCTGGTGGAAGAAAAGGAGTTTGAGTTCATTAATATCCTCTTTAAGCACAGTAAGCAAACAAACACATAAGGTATGAGCCTCATTTGAAGCTTCCAGATACCTGACGAATCAGATTTTCTGCTCGCATCTTGTGAGTCCATATAATCTCTGGAGTATCAGAATCAGAAACCATTGCAGCTGCAAATGCAGCCGGACCACTACGCTCCAATACATACAGCAAAGATTCAGGAAGAAGCCCGCCCAATACACTGCGTTTTGCAAGAGGCAAGGAAGAGGAAACCGCAGCTTCTTCACCACCATGAAATGCTTGATGAACATGAGTCACTGAGAAGAGTTGGGCGATTGAAAGGAGATTAGATCCAGGGTATGCCAGGGAAAAATAGAAAGCGCCTGTGCTGTATAGACGAATCAGGGCCTTAGGATTTCTGGTAACTACAGCCTTCAGCAAAGCAGCAGCACCTTCTACAATACTTGGCTCTCCAGAAAGCATAGCCTAAATTAATTTGGACAACAAAACAGTGATATAGTAATGCTATTCAAGCATACTTCTTGACAAGGGCCACATTAAAAAATTCAAAATAAACCAAGCTAGAATCACCTGAGCAATATACGGTAGGCAACGTGGACTTGACAAGATCCTTTTTACTCTAGGAGTAGGGGTAACAATTTCTCCAGCATCGTCTAAATCTGAATGTGCAGATACCATGCTATGTAATATGGACAAGGCTGCCTCCCCAACCTGAATACAAAAACCATACATTAGAAGATACAAAAACAACAAATCAATTTTTTATCTTAAGGTTTAACAAATGTTAAAAATTAATCGAAACCAGATAAACATAAATGCAGTAAAAATATCCATGGGGAAAAAGATATAGCTAGAAACAACAAGTGTCCAATCAATTCAACATAGATTAACTTTAATTTCCATGCATATTATGACTGCACCTGAGTTGGCGTGAGAACAGGAACTCGAACAGCTAGTGCCCAACGAAGTTCACGAATATCACGCAGTCTCTTCCAGTCTAGCATCCCAGAAGCCCAGCACCTTGTTGTCCAATCAATAGCCTTCTTTGACCAAAATCTTCTTATGGCATCCTTTTCAACAGGTCCTACCTGTGCTCCTTCCTTGTCAGTAAACATCCACTCCTTAAGTGGTTCCATGAAAGCAGTAGCAGCAATCAAATTAGATTGCAAAGGAATAGCTGTCCTTTCTGAAGCTTCATGAACCGCTGTAAGCAGATCAACAGCTAGCACACATCCTCCAACCAAAACACAAGCCTCCACATTTGACAAAACCTTCATTAATGCCTGAACAAACAGTAAATATAGAGAAAATATCATCTTTTTGGTATTGAATAATCAATGAAAAGGCCATTGTCAATTTAGATTCTATCTAATTCTCAGCAGAGATTCAATTTACAAACACAAAGGACAGCAGAGATTTCAAAGAAACAAAACAAAATAAATGTGCTTCACCCAAACCAGCACCAAAAATAGAATAAAAATAGCATAAAGGAACTCATGTGCCAGCCAATTTGAATTTAAAGTGAGAGATAAAAGAATAAAAATGTGTACCTTCAAGAGCAATAGAAGGCGGTGCCTCAAAGCCCTATCATCTGTCCTATCCAACAGAACTGTAATGTGAGCAGTGCCTTCAAAGGAACCAACTGTTATGTAATGCTGTTCATATACAATGGCCATTGCCCTTGCACAAAGCTCTCGTACCGAAGATCCTCCTCCACCTCCAAAACCATCTAGTCTTCCCATGTCACACCAATCATCAGATGCACCCATTTCATCAGGAACAGCACCATCTACTGTAAGCCCAATGTCTGCATCACATAAAAACCGATGGTAGAGTGCTCTAAAGAAGGCAACTGGATCACGCAATGGAAAATCTTGTGCCCTGCCACCACTGCCACTCTCAAGCAGTAAACGCAAATAATACTGACCCACACAAACTTCTTTGGACAAGCTAGCATATCTAACAGAGAACTCAGAGTAGTTCCAAGATATCTGCGGCACACTGTCTTGCCCAGTCATAATCTCAGCCGTAGCACCTCCTGGAACGATATCTTCAGTACGCTCCTTCTCAACATCTAACTTATGAACCTCAGCCTTCAAAGCCTCCCTCAACTCTTGCCTGGTACGCTCATTCCAGATCAAATCTGCACGATTATGATCAAGGCTAAATGCTCGCCAGAATTCAGGCCAATTACAAAGTAACCTACCAGATCCCACAGGAGTGTTTTCCACAACAACCTGAGCAGGAGCAGGGAGGCCTGTGTTTTGGAAACCAGCAACAATGGAATCAGAATCAGTTGAGATTGAAGTATTTGCTTCCAACGCCTCACGAATACCTGTTGACTGAGCATCAGCTGTTGCCACAAAAGCTGAATGATCATTTTGTGGAACCCCTTTAGAGGCTACTTCACCAGTCAAGTTTTCACCAGTTTGAGCACCAGAAGATTGAAGGGTAGAAGCCTGTCCAGAACTTGGATCCAGTGCAGACCTTTGAGAGTTTTCTGACACTTTAAAAGCACCAGAACTTGCCTGTGTCATGGGATCACCAACTTCATAATTGTTTACAGAAGGTAAGGACTGCTCTTGAGATGTCGATCCTCTTCCTGCACGACCTTTTCTCTGTTGGAGTAAGCGTCTCTGTCTTCTACTGGTCAAGGATCCTTCTTGATTCACGTCTTCTGATAGAGCTCCATCAGGACGGGTGTGCAAATAAGCAACAAGCCCAGGAGGCAGAACTCTAGATAATAAATCCAGAGCTGGTTGATATGAATCTGCCCAGAGAGCAACAAGCTGTCGACTAACCTCACGTCGCTCACCAGGAGGAAGGAAGAATGCATGCAACAAATGTCGCAGCAAAGCACCATCACGCAATGCAGCATCACGCATGGACTCTGCTGCAATTGCATCTTCTTCTGCAATTGTACGCATAATCACAGCTACTGTTTCCCTAACACTTTGGGCAGGATGTCCAAACAATGCGAACAAACGACGCTTCAAACCAGCTACTTGGCGTAACAGTTCAACAAACACTGTGTATTGTGTTGTCTCACCATGAGGTTCACATATCATTGCCTCAAGAACCTCAACAACAGCCATCGATAATAACGGTGATACAGACATAGGCTTCAGTCTGTTGACAAGTATAATAACATAACCATGCTGAGCAAACAACACTGACTTTGTGTGCATGATTGTGGCATGCTGCTCTCCTTTAGAATCCGTTAAGATATTTGTATCCCCAGGACCACCACCAATAAGAACTGCAACAAGCCCCGCAGCTTCAGCGGCTACGCCTTCTGAACCATTTCTGAGTAAGCCCATTATTCTTCCAACAGCGGCAGGAAAAGACATGACATGTGATGCAGCAGTTCTTGAAGCTAGTAATCTACGCAAACATGCAATAAAGCCCATCACTGTTGCAGCTGCTTTAGGTGAAGGGGGTGGCAAGGGAAGGGACTCTGGAGGAAGATTCGGTGTAGCTGGAAGCATTGTTATTAAAGCCATCAAAGTCACCTCAGGTACTTCTATGTTAGGAGGAACTCCACTATACGGTATACATGCATTGAACTCTCTTATTCTACGCCATAACTTAGCTCTTGATCCAGGAATGGAACCACCTTCAGAAACTGCATCTTTGGCAGCTGCTGCTAAGTGCTTCAAATGCATGGATGCACTCTCTATATCTGCAACAGGGCGTTGTAGTACAAATTGTAAATGGACTCTCCCACAAGGTGGATCAATGCGATGACCAGGCATTGTCAGTCTTGGTAACAGAGTCACTGCACACTGACCCTGCAAAAATTAAACCCATGGGTCAACCAAACCACATGAAATGCAATGATGATATTATGGCAAAAATTCAGGGTTAAACCCTATAATATCCACAAAAGAACACATCTACCTACTTCTGTTTGCAACACATCCCGAACTGCTGCAAGTAAGCTGTCACGAGACGTACTTGCATAAACCTACAATACATCATAAACATCAGAAACACCACCCCAAAATAAACCAGTAATTCAAAATGAGGGTAACAAATGCTCACATGGATGGGGCATCCATCGTTGAACTCAATTGCAAACATCTGGGGCTCCTCAGCGAATCGAACAAGAGTGTTTACTGCAGATAAAGGTCGAACAATAACAGCCTGCACACATCTAGTGACTATTCTCAACATTTGATATAATTCCACAAAACATGCACTCAGAATTTATACACAAGTAAAATCCGTAAAAGATTTTAGGGAAAATTTAAAAATCTATTTTCAGACTCAAAATCGGTTATATGACCCAATTCTAAGATGCCAGCCCAGTGCCCTAACCTATGGGAAATGATTAAAATTCGACATCTTTGACATAAAGGAAGCTTAATTCAAGTCTATTGCCTTGAACTTCATGGCATCAACCTAAAGCCTATATAAATGCTTTAGTAAATTCATTAGCTTACTTCATAGTTCTCTGGGCGTCTTTCAACAAGTGAAACTTTTGTAAGAATCAGTTGACGAGATACAGCATCACCATCCTCCCCAAGTCCACCTTTTGGGCCAACACTCAAACTCAACCCTGGAACATTTAGAGTTCCACGAGCAGCAGAACGCAACCTTGTCACAGACCAACCTCCGCATGGAGTTTCGTCTGCTCCAACTGCCTCTTTTGCTGCATTTTACAGATAAAATATTAAATGAATAACTAAATAGACAACTTTATTGGAACACAGAGAACAATAAAAAATATAGCGTTTATAATGAGCTACCCCTTCGCTTTATATACTCTGCTATAGTGAGAGATTGAGAAGTTTCCACGGCTAGTGACAACCCAACCAAAGATTTTGCTGTTTTTGTCTGCAAAGAATTTATTATAACATAATTACTGATCCAATGGGCATATCCCAAAAAGAATTCACACAGTATAGAAGGGTTTTTGCATGGGGGCACTTCAGACATAAAAATTAACCTTACAGAAAACGAGCATTTACATAAACTTGTAAAAGAGTTAATAAATTGAACAGTTCAAGGTCAGCCATACCAAATTTGCAATGATAGCAGAATTTGTGGTTCCAGAAGCAGCTTGAAAAGCTTTAGATTTTCTTCCATATAAAGGACAAAGAACAAAACCTCCATGTTCAATACCTTTCTTCCCATAAGCATCAGAAAGGAAAATGATGGCAGGGGAATCAAAATCTCTGAAATCCAAGCACCAGCGAAGGTCTCCGCTTTTTAAATCAACAAGTTCAACCCCAACATAAGTAACTTTTAATTTCTGCACAAGCCATCATTTGTTAAACAAAATCATTTTAATAGTTACAAAGAGTAAAACAAACAAATCAGTCCCAATTGCTTTGCAATCCAATAAAATTATTGACAGTGATGTGGCAGGTGGACATATCTATTCTCGCCAAGTACAATATATAAACTATGTATGTATCTTATCTCTGTCAATAGTGACACTGATTTAAGGAAGCTCAAAAGCGCCAATTTAGTAGCCAAGTTTTTGATTAGTTGTTTCATCAGGCTTTAATTGTTCATTGTCCATGCAAATGGCTCCACAGTGTCAAATAAAAAGAAACAAAACAGCGCATTAACATAATGGGTTGACGGGTTGACGATTGATTGGCTGATAAGATGAAGTGTTTACGACCAAGAACAGCAAAGAAAACAGAGTTGATAATAGATTATCAGATTGTAACCAATGCAATTATAGCAATAAAGTGAAAGGGCAAAGAATTAACAACAAAACAATATAATTCTCTTCTCTATGATATGGAGGGCACTTCTCCTATTGAACATTCAGCATGACAGGCACTTTAATTCTCTTTCTAGATGATATGTTCAGTGTTTTATATTTATGAGTAACATGCATGCATGTTCCACAACTAGAATACCTCAAACAGTGCCAGAGTTAAAAACGATACATATGTTCAAGTCCATTTTTTGGGTTTTATCCAAGTAATAACTACCATGACGAGCAACCCCATTTTCTAGAAACATACTTTACACTAAAGCAATCAAATTTTTTTACTAACAAATTCAGCACTTGCCTACTGAATCTTCTACTATCAATTTAGCACAGTAAAGTATCGGCATTGCCCAAACACCAACAAGCATTGCAAGAGAAGCAACTTACAAAAGGAACCCACTCGGCATTTCGGCGCCGGAGATGAAGCACGGGAAACTCGGCAATAGCGCCCAACCTACTCCCCCTAATTCTATGCAACTCGGTCAGAATACTCGCCCTATACCTCGACGAGAACTTCATGTTCTTGAATTTGCCACGGCCGTCGGTCCGAAGACTCAAATTGAACTCATTGGAGTTCTCGTCGCGGCCAATAATCGGCGCAGCAGTATCGAAATCCGCAGCAACATCATATGAATTGGTGACGGCGAGCGTGTTGGGGTCCAAGGTGGTTATGGAGGCACTGGAGATGCAGAGAATTCGCTTGTAGCGTCCGCGCCAGGAGTGCTTGACGACCAAGTAGCGGGCGAGGTACTCGGGCTCTTCGACGGGGGCGGGGGCAGGGGCAGGGGCAGGGGCAGGGGCAGAACGGGAATTTGAGGAGGAGGAGGAGGAGTGATTAGAGTGGTCCATAGTAGTGGTGGTGGGTGCTCGGGGGTTGGGGTTGTGATCAGATGCGTGGCGGCTCACGGATTCTATGTGCGAGAGGTAGTGGAGGGTGTGAGTGCGAGGCGCATTGTTCGGCCGGAGAAAAAACCAGAGTCCGACGCGGGCCTGAGCCGATGGCGCCGCCGCCGCCGCCTGAGACCGAGACTGTTTCGCCCCCAGCTCTGACGGTTATTTACGCGTTCTGCCACCGCAGCTTCCAGTTTTGATTCGATCAAAGCCCTAAACTTACTAAACCTTCTGATTGCATCGTCTGAGAAGAGTTTGGGGACGCGATCGCAAACAAATTTTTGGATCGAACAAGTGGAATTCAATTGAATAAAGAAAGAATTGAGTTTTCAGAGAAAGAGAGAGGACAGCTGGGAGGAAGAAGAAAAGCTCTGCTTCGCTGTGTCTGGTATCACACTGTCAAAGCACGTCCGGCTGGGGCTTTAACATAAGATACCGTCACATGACGGTGACCTAGATTCGATGACGTGGCAGATGATAAGATCGTTCATTTTTTACTTGCCTACGCTGTCGTTTGATGGAGGGAGCAGTATTTTGTTTTTCACTTCGGTTAGGACTTAGGAGTAGTAACTCGTTTGTTTACTTTAATTAGGACTGGTAATTCGTTTTTCGCTTTAATTAGGACTAGTAATTCGTTTTTCACTTTAATTAGGAATTTAGGAGTAGTGATTCTCTTCCTTTTTTTGCTTTTATTTCTTGGCTTTCTTCTTCTTTTTTCTTGGGATTTTTTTTCCTTGGTGGTACAGTTTGTAGGGGTGGGCATTAAGATCGAAAATACCGAAACTATACCATTCCGTATCATTCCATATCGTTTGGTTTTATTCCATTTTTTTATTTTCAAATCTTGTACCGATCTCAAACGAGATGAGATCGGTCCTGAAGGTTCAATACCGAGATGGTCTCGTCTCGTACCGATTAATTAAAAATTTATTTATTTTATTAATGGGCCCAAATAACACTAAGCTCAATCCATTTTTTAACTTGTTTTTATAGCCCAATAAATAACACTAAGTCCAATTCTTCCCAAGTAAACACTACTACCAGACAGTCAAATTGGACAAGCAAATAAGGAACATATGTGATAGGCTTTTGAACTCTTGTTTTCATAATCTTTGCTACTTATTTGGACACCCATTTATTCACAACTAATCAATGCATGTCAAGTATTGTGTGCAGCTGTACACTGCAAAACAGTCAACCAGTCAATTGAATTTTTTTTTTTTTGTCTGGGATCGAGATGGTGACGAACTCATACCGAACTAGTTTGGTACGAGACGAGATGGTACCATAATCCTAAAACTCCAATCTCATCCCGTACCGATCCCAAACTCAAATCATGAGATGGGAACAGGATGAGGTGAGTCTCGTCCCCCTCCATCACGTGCCCACCCCTAACAGTTTGGACATAATATTGATACTACTACTAATAATATTTAATAAAACCTCTTCTAAAGTAATGTAATATATTATATATATGTTTTATTTTCGTTTACAACTTACAAACATCATATTTCTATAGAGTTTATTTTTTATCACCACAAAAAGGTGATAGGGAGCATTACCAACATAGTGGATGAGTGACACGTGTCGCAAAAAAATGGTCAAGTGACATGTGTCACCTATTCATCATGGTGGTAATGCACCATAATAAGCAAAAATGAATCCTATTTCCATATAAGCATTTATGAATCAAGCTGTGCTTGTGACTTCAAAGAAGTTATTGGGATGATTAGCAAGGTATTTGGGCTTGGGATAATCAATTTTTCCATTTTTACCGATGGGAAACGACTCAATAGTCAACAGGAAATGAATGAAGTGATATTTTATACTTGCTTTGCTTTGAACGTGAATTAATAAAGCAATTAAAGTCAAGAACAAAATAAATTGAACACAGTTTGTAGTCTTCATTGTAATGACTAATGAACATGTATGCTTTGTAAGAGAACTACACAAGAGTAATCAATGATGGTAGAGACGACTAAAACTCCCAAATGAAAGCAAAATGCAAGCAGTTATACTGTACATGTATCGCCAAAAAGAAACTCAGCATCTGAGGACCTACTTCATACAACCACAACATCCAAAGAAACACACCACCATTTATGCTCTCTCTCTCTCTCTGTAACTTCATTCTGATGCATCACCAGTATCCAAGCTGACTGGAAGAGATTTAGAAGCAACAACAGGGCAGCACTGCAGAATTATAACAGTCAACACAGAAAAAAAGGTAAGAATGTGTAGAAAGCAATTTATCTATAGAGTCAAAAGACAGAACATAAAATCTAATGAGCTAGCATCTGCCAAATTTTATATGCTTAAAAGAGTGACAACAAATGACCATCATCCTAGCATTTTATTCAAGCAACCCATAAGAAGCAAGGCTACAACAGAATTATAACATAACTGGTACCACTGCACCCATTACAATTAACAACATTAGAGGCAATATAATTACCTGCAGAAGACTACATATATAAATTGAAGCAACAACTAAAATGAATATAGTTTGTACCTCAAGTTCAGTTAGCATATTAATCGCGGCTTCCAAGTCACCATCATTAGCAGAGTAAACATCAGCAAGGCACTCTTCTGATATGTTGGGAAACATGATTGTCAGATAAGCCACATCTATCTCAGAATCTTCATCCATGTACTGAACTTCAGGCTGATCGCTTGTAATCTGTGAATCACTCTTTCCCAGACCATTGTCAATGTCATGGATGCTAATATCAGAAGAAGTTTCGCCTTGGAAATAGTACTGTTCAGCCCCACTGTGACCTTGGGAAGGAGAATTGAACAGAGCAGTTTTTTTGTTAGCCTCCTCTTCTCTCTTGTTCAATGGTATGTATGATGCTGCATAGGGATTCAAGGATGACATGGCTGGATTCATTTTCTTAATTCACACATTAAAGAGAAGCAAAAGCCTAGTCAGTACCCAGAAAAACTGAAATTGCAAATGAAAATAGGTATCAAATGGCAATATATATAGGCCTACATATGTTAATATATTTCCAAAAAATCTAATTGGTACCTATTTTTAGTAAACACTTGTGCAACAGGGGATGATGGGTAGAAAATCTTGTTTTGGTTGTTTCTTATTTTTTCTTGAACAAATTGCTAGCTAGAGGAAAAACAGATGATAAGAGTGGAAGGTGAGGGATCTTTATACAAAACTGGCAAAAACTTTGAATGAATACGCATATAGCTTTTCGAGTTCTTTTTCTTTAATTTATGAAAGTGGAGTTTAGAAGAGTACTGGTGATTTAAGCAAGGTATCACAAAGAGCTACTACATTCATACAGACAGCAAGAATTGCTTAGGAAGTTGTGATCTCAACCTATGATTTCTTTTTTGTTGAGGAAAAAGAAAAAGAAATAATACATAGAAAATACATGAAAATGTCGAATCTTAACCACGTGATGAACGAAAATTTCTATTCTAATTAAAGAGCCTGCAAGTGTGTTCTGCATGGTTAATAGATATTCTTTCCTCCATTTTCACAGTAAGCAAAAAGAAAGTGATGGAAGAAAATAACAGAGAATACAAAGACATAACATAATCAAGATTCGCAAGAAAGACATAGAAACATCTAGAAACACAAACCTCCTGTTTGCTTGCTGAGAAAATCTGGGAAAAGAAAGTTGTGAAAACTTGCCCAAGCTCGTCCAAATTCGAGTCTTTAGTTGAGAATGACAAGTGTGTTGCTACGTTCCAAGAACTGAAAAATTAATACGCATGAGTTTCACTTTCTTTTCCTACGGTTTCTCAATAACCAAACAGTGCGTTAAGAAGGAATTTATACCTGATTTGAATTTGGAAAATCGCGAGGAAGTCGTATCGTACGGACGGTGAGAGAACTGAGTGAGTTCGATGAGAACCGTTCGAGTTGCGAGTTGAAGGAAACTTGTAGCCGAATGAGTGAAACGGTTAAAGTCGGTTTACTCTATGAAAGAGAGCGAAGGCAAAAAGAGAGCTTTTCTAACGATACAGATTTTCGTTGTCGATCATGCATCATATATTCTCTTTTTTAATGGTAATCAGGCATTATATACTCTTTTTTTTTATCTGAATCGTGCATTATATAATACTTGGGTGGCTTTCTCTAAAATAAAAAATAAAAAACTTGGTTGGCTAAGAATTACAATAATGGCACCAACTATTAATTTTTTTTCATTTAGAACCATTTTGTAATCTATTTATTTGTAACAAAAATATTATTATTTTATATGCCCAACAATTGGTAGGCATTCCTAAAACTACACATAAAATATTTATATTTTTTTCTATCTGGCTACTCTCATAAACAGAATTAATAAAGGAATCTCTAAATTATCAATAATTTTAGAGTTACGAAATTTGTAGTATATATGTGACAAAATAAATGAATTTAGGCTGAGTTTTATTTCAATCTAAATGGAAAGCACACATACTGATATACACTTTGTTAATTTTTCTTTTTGATGAAAAAGACTGTGAATTTCTTAGTCATAGGTAGCTTATATATAGTTGGATGACAGGTACCCAAGCACAAGGACCCAAAATCATGAATTTTATTATCATCATTGATGATCAATCTAGTGTGAGTTTCAACCTCAATGTGTAGCTTCTATTACCTAACACTTTGATCATCACTGGAATCTGTAAGAGACAAAAGTTGGGTAAAGCAATTAGTGGCAGATTCAGGCAAGCAAATGCACACAAGCATTGCCCCAGCAGGATGATCATGAGCCTCTGGTTCTGGCAAGAAAACACAAACTTGTGGAGTTGGAGTGAGATCTATAGGACCCGCATAAATGGGTCTTCCCCATCCAAAATCCGTAGAATCATAGATTGAAAACCGAGTCCATTGTGTTATTGTCAATTTGCCTCCAAATTCCAGCCTTCTTGGCCTGTCTACTTCCACATAATCCACTGTGGATCTCAGATACTCCTCCGAAACTCCGACCCGGGCTTCACCAACCAATCGGGTTATGTCTGAAAACCTTCCATAAACAAGCTTTCTCACAGTGCTTGTCACACAAGCCAAGCACACTGCATTCCCATAAAACCCATCTTTTAAAGGTGGGTTTTTGAGCTTCTGGCGGGTATTGACAGAGAATGTGAGCCTGAGCTCATAGTTCAATGGTTTCACATCAAGTGCTTTGACCCATGACCTCCATATATGAGCTGCCATGGCATCAAAGGTAGTGCAGGTAATGCTGGGCATATCATCATCGTCTGGTTGAGCCAAGTTTTTCAGCCATGTCTGGAATTCACGGCTTATTCGGTAGCATTTTTGGACAGGTTTGGTTTGCCAAAGACTCATTGTTAGGCTTGAACCATCGTCAATTCTCATGAACTCGATATGTGGGAATTTCACAAGTGGTGGGTCTCTAGGCCTGAAAAACTCCCGGTCCCAACATGGCTCAGGGTTTGTGATCAAAGTCCCTGCTTTTGCTGTGGCGGCCCAGGAGCTCAGAAATTGCATAGCACCAATCCCATCGCAGATGCAGTGGCAGATTCTCAGCCCAAGGCTGAACCCACCACAGCTGAAAAGGGTGACCTGAGCAATCACCAATGGCATGTCAAGGACTTTGTAGGGCTCTTCATTTGGGAACCTAAAGATGAGTGGGGTCCATGCTGGGTTTGGGACTTTGAGGTCTCCTAAATCGGCCAAGGCCATTTCGGAGTGTGCCTCCACCATGAGTGCTCCTTGTTCTTGCCCAAAAAACACTTCCAGCTTCCCATTCTTGGCCTCTCTCAGCCTACCCGATAAAGGGTAGTAAGGGACCAGAACACTGGCAAGGGCATCGCGCAGTGTTTGCATAACAGGGGCTCTTTGGTCATTTTCTGATGCATAGAAATATACTGTTGGAGTGAAAACTCGGGCTCCAACCGCATCATCAAGGTTGGAAAGGTAGAGGGTTCGGCCAGGAGCAGCGGGAGTGGGCCCTGAGGGCTTGACTGGGCCCATATGGTCAATGGTTATGGGGATGTGCAGGTGAGGGAAGTGGAGCTCTTGAACCCATGGAGGAGCCATGAGAGGTAGTACTGCTGCAGATGGAGGCCATGTAAGCCACATTTGTAGAGAGTAATTCTCTTCTTGCATGCAAAGATGCTTGGGATTATAAATAGATGAGGAATTTAAAGGGCATTGGCGTGGAAGAGTTGGGTAGTGTTATTATTCATGATCTAAAAATATTAGTCATGCTGAGAATTCTGTGTCTTTGTGTGAAGCTTCTTCGTTTATTTTCTCTTCTTGGGTAAATTTCAGTGGACAAAGAAAGACGCATGGTAAATGCATGAAGAGGGTTATCGAACTGACAGATCACGTATTGAAAAGGAAAAATGAATACAAATACTTATATAAAAGATGGAGGCTAGAAACGGCCAAAACAAAAAAGATGGAGGCTAGAAGAGTGGATGGGCCTGCTTAAAATTACATGATACATATTTTGGGAGATGCAAGATTCTTCAGTCATACCTGTATAAAACACCTACAAGTTCACCAAAATTTTTCCGGACAAGAATCTGAAATAAATTTGCTTGTTTGATTTTTATATCCTTCCATGGTAACTACTCTTTTCCGAATTTGTATCATTTTAGCAATCATTTGCAACTTAGTAGGCTTCTAACAGCAAACACTTCTCTCGTGTTAAAAGGCACCTCTATTCTTGTGGAAGGAGCGCTATCTCAATTTCTTGGAGTGATTTTCCTTTAGTTTCCACCACATTTCGTTTCACGAAAACCACAGCCAT